>NW_008330777.1:186356-215199 GCF_000622305.1 Nannospalax galili
ACTCCTCCCAAGCCCATGTGACCCCTGAGGAACAGATCCTCAAATGACCTTGAGAGTAAAAATAAATTGGTTTATCTGGGCCAACTCTATGGCCTTAAACACCCAAAAGGAAAGTATAACCAAAGATTAAATGGGCCAATATAATTTCCTAAGAGTCCATATGCACAGCTAAAGGCTACATAACAAGCAACAATGCCAGATAGGAGATACCTTCTTTAGAGTTGTTGGCCAGGGTGGCCAAAGGGACTTCCAGATAGAACTGGGAAAATGAACAGCAGACCCTCCTAAAATAAAGACCTCTAGATAGGCTGACTAGATTCACCAGAAGGGCAAGTAGTGGGGAATGGCTGGGGGTGCTGACAACAAGGCAGACAGTAGCAGGGATATCAGAGTACAAAGCTTCTAGTAGGGGGAAGGAGGCTATGGGAGGGTGCCATGTGGGAAGTGGGTATATATTTGAATAAGATGGTTTGGGATGTTCTGTGTGATGCACACACACAAAAAAAATCAGCAAATTTTTTAAAATGTATTATATTTTTTAAAAATGTATTATATTTGAGGGGAAGCATGGAAATTTTCATCATGCCAATTAGTAGAGGTAATAAACATTACCACTGAAATCTACTCAATGACTATAGAAATACACATGTGCCAAGGATCCAAGTGCAACCAATTATGACTAGTAATAATCAGATACATACAGATTAGAGATGTATGCACCAACATCTCAGTGTTAGTAGCGAAAACAATGAGTCTTTCTGCAAGGAACAATATATTCTGAAATGAAATGGAAATCTTTTTTAAAGGTTAAAAACTCATTCAATTTTATGTCCTGTAGGGCTTATACTGAGTTTAGTATTGTATAACTGTATTAATTCAACTGTGAACCTAGAAACTTGCACCCACTTGTGAAAGAGATGTACTCTTGTTCTGGAGTGTGTTACTGAATATGTTAAAGCTGTAGTGAAATGCTTCTAATCATGTAGTTATTAAATTTTTTTTAAATGATAAAAATAATAATTCTTCAAAGCGTAAAAATTTGCTCCTTAATAATTAGTAGATGTGAAAAACATTACCATTGAAATCTACGTGATGGACTTTATATGCATGCTCAGATGCCAAGGAGCTCAGAAAGTAACCGACTGTGACTAGTAATAATCAGATATATAGAGATTAGAAACACGTGCTTGGGTCCTCTGCTAGGGTAGCCAGTGCTCTGCCCAATTACCCATCTCTCCAGCCCCACACAATGCAATATTATTCGTCCATAAAAACCTGAATCACTTGTAGCAATAGGAAAGGAATTGAAGGTACTATATTAAGTGAAATAACAGGCATGGAAATCAAGCACCAGTGGTTTGGAAGCTAAAACAACTGATCTCATAAAACTAGAATGTAAAATAGTGGGTACCAAGGGCTGGAAAGAGGAGGTATGGAGGATGGAGAGAGAATGGTTAACAGTTACAGCAGTACAAGTGTATAAAATTACTCCCCCGTTTTGTGGAGACAGGATTTAGAAACAGATGTGGAAACTATGTAGCCAGCCTGGCCCTGAAATCCTGTTCCTCTTGCCTCTAGACCCTGATTTTTGGCACTACAGTGTACACTTCTGTGCCCAGCAACAAGGAATAACTTTAAATGTTCTATGACATAGTAGGATGACTACGGTTGACAATAATTAACTGTATATCACAAAATAGCTAATAGAGGCTATTGGAAGTTTCAAACACAAAAGTACATGAGATTGTGATAAAAGTGTCATTCATAAGTCTTTATACATATTTTGTATTGCCTGCATGTATGTGAGTGCACCCATGTCACGCAATGCCATGGAGGTCAGTAGAGGGAGTCACTGGATTCCCCTGGAACGGGAATTGAGGACGTGGGTGCTGGGAATTGGACCCGGGTCCTCTGCAAAAGCAGTCAGTGCTCTTAACAGCTGAGCCATCTCTCCAGCCACAAGTCTTTATATTTTAAATCAATTAATACACATTTTCTAATTTCTTAGGGTTAATTAATATTACAGCAAATATCAACAGATACAATTGAGATAACCAGAACTATTTTGAGATTTTCAATGATTTTTATGAGTATAAAGGGGCCATAATGCCAAAGAGTGAGAGAATCACTGATTTAGAAGAATGAAAAAACTAACAAACTATGCTGGTGTCTAAGAGAAATCAAAGGACTATAATAAAGGAAAGTATACTGATTCTAAGAGCACTGCAAATAGACCAAGCAAAAACAAATCAGCATAAAACAAAGTGGAAACAGACTATGGTAGACCCAAATACTATGGTAGACCCCTCATACAAACAAACAAACAAACAAACAAACAAACAAGCAATGTTTCAAACAAACAAACAAAAACTCGAAACCTGTGACTTCTTACCCTGACTGTGAGGGCTGGATGGACTAAGAGTCGGTGGGTGCAGATCTTTAGTTGGTGTTGGATAAGCTTCTTTCCCTTGGCGCTGACTCATCTTTCCTGGTGTCAGAAGCTGAGATTCGTCACTGTTTGCTACAACAGCTTAAGGGGAAAAAAGGGAAAAGAATTAGCATTAAGGTCACAGGTTTTATGTGACATAAAACTGGTTGAAATTGCCTAAGACATTGTATTCAACAAAATACTTATTTATTAATTTAATTAATTAATTTATTTATTTATTCATTTGTTTGTTTTGGTCTTTTTTGAGACAGGGTCTCCCTGTAGCCCCAGCTGACCTGGAACTCACTATGTAAACCAGGCTGGCCTTGAACTCACAGAGATCCGCCTGCCTCTGCCTCCCAAGTGCTGGAAATAAAGGCATGAGCCATCATGCCCAGCTCAACTCAATACTTTAACAAACTGCAAAATCATTTTGATATGTTTGTGCACTGTAAGTCCAAGAGAACTGATAGGGAAGCCTCACTTACACACACACACACACACACATACACATATATATATATATATACACATGACAGACATGGTAAAAATAAATTATATATCCAATTAATAATGCAAGGCTCATACACTTCACTCTGCATCTTTCATAGTGCTTACCTGGACTCTTTATACTTGCCAATACAACAGGCAATAGAAAAAGTCATTTCACAGATGAAATGCAAATTGCCAAAAAGTACAAGGTAAGATGTGCAGCTTCACTAATCAAAAAAATTACAAATTATTAGCAGAAGAAAATACACTCAGTAGAATTTCTATTCTAGTTTCTTTTTTTGTTTCAAAGATGGTAAAATTACACTCGCTGTCCAATTATCAGTCTGTAGAGGACTGCTCACTGTTTCTCACCCATGTGGCTACACCAACACAAAGGAGTGACATAAAAAGATGGAAGTAATGCGCAAAGGGGCAAGTCACATTCACAGGCCCTCTAATCGCCACATTCTCTCATGTTTCTGGGCTTTCAAATGGTTTAGCTTCATGGGTTTTTTTTTATATTTTATTTATTATTTTTATTTTATGACTGTAGTGCCTGCATGTATATAAGTGCACCCATGTCATGCAATACTGCAGAGGTCAGAAGAGGGTTTCAGATTCCCCTAGAACTGGAGTTAAGGACAGTTCGTAGCCGCCATGTGGGTGCTGGGAATCAAACCTGAGTCTTCTGCAAGAGCAGTCAATGCTCTTAACCACTGAGCCATCACTCTAGCCCCATCTTCATCTTAAAAATAAATGATTTGGTCTTCACTTATCTTAATTGGTCAGTTTAACTAGAACGTCTCATTGACATTTCTATCACTCTTTTAAATTAAAAATTATGTGTATGAACGTACTGCCTGCATGTATATAAGTGCACCTGTGTCATGCAATGCCCACAAAGGACAGAAAAGGGCATCAGATCCCCTGGAATTAGACAGTCAGTTGTTAGCAATCATGTGGGTACTGGGATTCAGGCCCAGGTTTTCTTGCAAGAGAAACAAGTGCTCTTAACTGCTAAACCATCTCTCCAGCTCCCATCACACTATCTTTTTAAAAATAAATTGCTTTCACACATTTCCAACTGTGTTAACGTTTTCAAAATTATATTTGAGCTCCTTATATTTCAAAATCAAAATATAAAATACTTTTATTTATCATCCAAATACAGGTATAAAAAAGTGTTTACCATCAAGTCAACAGAAATAAAAATCTATGGAATGATGGCTCCTAAACTTTCATCTCCGGCTTATCTCCTCAAACTAAAATTCCCAAATCCAGATTCAGCCTGTCTTACTCATGGCTTCCATCACAGGCATCTCAGATTGTCCCAGAGCACAACCTCCGTTCTGCTTCTCCTGACACCTGCCTCTCCTCCAGCTCAGCTAGTGGAAATCACTGCTCTTCCCACGTCCCCAGGGCAAAAAACAGACTTTTTAAAATTTTCCTTTCTCTCACACTTCACATCTAGTTACCTGTGAAATCTTTAGACACTCATTCAATCTTTATCTGGAACACTATGACATTTTCCTACTTCCATAACTCCTAACCTAAGCCAAGCCACTACGACCTTTTTATTGGCCCACTGTGTTGCCTTTTGCTGTATGAAGTTCATTTTCCACACAGAGGTCTGAATAATCATTATCCTTTGAGATAAATTAGATGCATATCATGCAGAAATATTCTCAACAGCTTTCTATTCTAGGCAGAATCTGGTAGTACAGACCTAGAATCCTAGCTCTTCAGGAGGCTAAGGTAAGAGGAAAGTGCCAGACCTCACTGGGTTATAGAATGAATTCAAGGCCAACCTGGGCAACTTAGTGAAACCATTTCAATCAATCAGTCAATCAGTCTGTCAGTCAGGCGGGCAGTCAATCAATCAATCAATCAATCAATCAATCAACCAATCAATAGCTTGGATGTAGTTCAATGGTTGCCTAGCATGTACAAGGCCCTGGATTTAATCCCCAGTACAGGTAAAAAAGGAAGAGGGAAAGGAAAGGAGGAAAGGAAGAGGCTTGTTTTCCATCCTTACAATAAATCCACTGCTTGTGAATTAAAGGGTCTGGCACCTGTATATCTTTCCAATATCACCCATTACCACTCTCCTCCCATTCAACACAGTTCAGTGATAATGGCCAACTTAGTACTCCCAAAAATGCCATCTTGCAATTCTTGGGGTCCATATCTTTCCCTCTTTAAAATAATTATTATTTTTGTTTTTATGTATATGTATACACCATGGCCGGGGGCACCTCAGAGGCCAGAAGATGGTGTAAGATACCCTAGAACTGGAATCAGAGGTGGTGGTGAGTCAGCCAATGTAGGTGATAGGAAACAAACTCTGGTCCTCTGGAAGAACAAGAAGTGTGCTTCTCCTGAGCTATCTCTATAAGTCCAAGGGGCCTGCTTCTTGTTTCTTCTATCTGGAATACTCTCAGTCAGGATCTTCACTTGCTGTCTGTGCTCAAAAGCTATCTCTTTGGAAAAGACCTTTGGTTTCTTCACTGTGCTTTTTTGTTATAAATAGGTTCTTCATTTTAATATAGCACAATTTGTCAATCTGGATGTGGTTAGTGCCCACCACGCCATAGTTACAATCTGTTTATCTCATGTTACATGACCTTCATCATAGCTCATATCACTCTCTAGGAAAAAAAAAAAAATCACACTATTTAACTATCGTCTAGTTTCCTCTGTTAGAACTTAAATTCCATGAGAGAAAAGGGTTTTATCTGCCTTATTTTTCCATAAATTCTTATTTCTGATCTGCTTCCTGGCATATTGAAGGCATCACTTCCTAATATACTAAAGGTATTTGATAAAATTACACTAAATATATCAACCAACTAACTTTACGTTCTTATGAGGCTTCATTTCTATAAAGTATGTATTTTGACTCCTTCAGTCACTAAATCTAAAATTCATTTGATTGCTAAAAACAATTACTGAGATTTAAAATGAAAGTACTAATGCACAGAATGCAAAATGATTTAAAGAACATCCCAGAAAAACAACAGACCCCTCTACATGTTTAACCCAGATAGTCAATAGAGGTGGGGAAAAGAAAGACTACTGAATGACACTAGGACAACCAGCTCTCCCCACTGAACAAACAGATTCCATTCCTTTCTTGTATCATACCAGAAGAATAGTTCCAAGAAAATTAAAGGAACAAATGAAAAAACAAAGCTTTATTAGAATATAAGAGACTATTTCTATAGACATGGGATAACAAAGCATTAACAGAAAAATTAAATGCTACTAAGATTATGAACTTAGTCATGATTCCATAATGAATCTGAAAAAAGCACTGAACACAATATATTCACAGCCCATATTATTAATAAAAGGCTGTATACAAAATGTTTTAAATTACATAATGCCTATAAATCAATTAGAAAAGATCAACAACATCATAGAAAAGTGAGGGAAAGAGTTGAACAGTATTTCACAGAAGAAATGTTAGTATCCAGTAAGTATATAAAAGAATATTCTTGGGGCTGGAGAGATGGCTCAGCAGTTAAGAGGACTGACTGCTCTTGCAGAGGACTCAGGTTTGATTCCCAGCACCCACATGGCAGCTACAAACCATGCTTAACTCCAGTTCCAGGGGAATCAGAAGCCCTCTTCTGATTTCTGCGGTATTGCACCCCGTGGGTGCACTCACATACATGCAGGCAATACATTCATACACATAAAATAAAAATAATAAATAAAAAATTTTTTAAAAAGGATATTCATTCTTCTTAATAATCAGGGAAGTAGGAATCAATACCGCAATGGGGTAGAACACTCAGTAGAACTGACAGGAAGTAATAAATTTGATAATATCAAAGCACACTCAGGATAGGATCATCAAGGTTTTGGGCACTGCTGGTGAAATATCAATTGATATAAGCACTTTGGAAAACAATTTTGAACTAGCACATACCCTATGAATCCAACATAATTTTTCTTTTATGCCAAAAAAACCTCTTACATGTGTATACTAAGAGACAAGAGTAAGAATGCTCATGGAACACTGTTCATAACAGAAAAACTTAAATACTCTTCAATTAAAAATAAAATGATTAATACATTGTGGCACATGCATATGACAGACTAGTACAAGGCATTGAAAAAGGAATGATGTATTTCTCTATCAGTCAGCATGGCTGAATCATAGAAATACATCACCTACAAAAAACAAGTTCATAAAAGATTACATGTACTATAATACACATCTCTTAAAGTACAGGATTGGCAGGGCATTTGCCTAGCATTCATAAGAGGCCCTGGAACCAGAAAAAAGTAAAAAATTTAAAAACAAGTTAAAACTTAGGGGAACGGGCTGATGAGATAGCTCAATGGGTAAAGGCACTGCCACTAAGCCTGATGACCCAAGTTTGATCCCAGGGACCCACACAGTGAAAGGAGAGAGCCCACTCCTCCAAACTGTCATGGCATGCATGGGTCCTAGCATATACACACCAAAAATTGATTAATTAAAAAAAGGAATACATATATAATTTAAAATACTGCAAGACAACACTTTTAAAAGGTTTAAAAAAAAAAAACAGAAAAATACAACCTAGTTACCACCACTGGGGACAGATATAGGGATAGAAGCATGGAACGGAATTAATGCTTTGGTAATCAATAAGACATAATGTTTTGTCTTAAATAAGTCCACTATATAAACAAGGAAACAGTTCTGCTTTCCTCTTTCTAATCCATTGTATATGTGATTTTTGGAAACAGGGTCTCACTACAGAGCCTAAAATAGTATGAAAACTCACCATCCCCCTGCGTGCTACCTGCCTCCCTGGTGCTGGGATGACAGGTTTGCACTACCACTCTCCCTCTCTAATAATCTCTTCTAAATTTAAATGATAATGTGTAACTTTTGATACCCTTGAAATGAGAAATACATAGAAACACCAATGCACAGAGTATATCTCTTCACAGCAAGACAGAATGTCCATTTTTCTACTTACTTTGTCTCATTTGATTCACAAACATTGACTATTTACAGATAAAGGAAAATCCTCATCCCCCTACAAATCACTCCAGTGCCCTACAGGATTTACACAATAGTGGAGCATCTGAATGGAAGTTTAAGAAAGACACCGACTTTGTTTTTGTCTGTATCCATTGACACTATTGATAAATAATTGCTAAATAAATGAAAAGATATTTGTCAAATGATTCACTGACACAAGTGATTTGCCTGCTAAAGCTGACATTATAGTGCCCTCTGCTGGTTCTACTTATCGTACAAGTAGTCTACTTCGCAGCTCACATTACTTTTCTTAGTATAAATCACATTGGAATAATTAATACTATACTTAATAAATCAGGTGAATCTTCTAAGGAGAATATGAGTTTATCACCTTCTTTATCTCTTGATCAGTATAAATATTTTAACAATTTTACAAAGTCTGGTTTTACCCCTAAACTAAGAGGAAGCCAAGATAATACAGATTTTTTTTTAAATCCTAAATAATCTGCATGTAAACCTGACTCCCCTTGAGATTCACATTCTGCCACTTTTAAATTTCCTACTATCCTGATAATAATACGATACAAAATGAGGAACATATTTTAAATACTGTGAACCATTGTAATTAGAAAATCTAAAGCTTAGCATACTACTTTAAATTACCTTTATATTAAAAAATTAAATACATATTCTAACCAGTATTAGAAAAAAATCAGAAACTAACTTACACCAAAGAATTATATATTAGTTTTTTATTAGAAATATTACTTGTAGGAAATAATGGGTTTCATTATGGCATAATATATATTATCATATTCATGCCCCTTAGCACCCTCTCTTTAGACCAAAAAAAGAAATCTTGTTAACTAGGAGAAACTACTGGCATTTTCATGCTCAGTCCCTTTCTTTGAGCCCTGAAAAGAATGAGCCTCATAACAGAGAAGGTTTTCAATATTGAGGCGATTATTACAGAAAAATATAACTTCCTAAATCAGTTTCCTATGTTGCTATTCAACAAAATCAAAATCTGTGCCCAATTTATGATGCAGTAAAATTTTAATTATTGGGGCTGGAGATATGGCTCAGCAGTTAAAAGCACTGGCTAGTAAGCCGGGTGTGGTGGCACACGCCTTTAAACCCAGCACTTGGGAGCCTTTAAACCCAGCACTTGGGAGGCAGAGGCAGGTGGATCTTTGTGAGTTTGAGGCCAGCCTGGTCTACAAAGTGAGTTCCAGGACAGCTGGGGCTACAGAGAGACCCTGTCAATAAATAAATAAATAAATAAATAAATAAATAAATAAATAAGTGAATGAATGAATGAATGAATGAATGCACCGGCTGCCCTTGCAGAAGAGCCAAGTTTGATTCCCAGCACCCACATGGCAGTTAACAACTGTTTGTAACTCCAATTCCAGGGGATCCGACGCCCTCTTTTGACTTCCTTGGGCACTGCATGACACGGGTACATTTACATGTATGCAGGCAATACACTCAAACACATAAAAAATTGAAATGTTTTTAAAATTTAATTATTTAGTTAGACCTGAATTCAACCAACAATAGCTTCTTCTCATTGTTTAGTATCAGTAGAGCAGTGGGGAGTGGGCTAATAGTCACTTCTACCTTCTTGGATATTTAAGCTTTTAGCTTTCAGACTCCTCATTTATAAAATTAGTATTTTACTAACTGATCTGTGAAATTCCTTTCAGTTCAGTGATTCTATGATTTTTTAATATAAAAATGGCCCCTGTCACTGTCCAACTGGACTATAAAAATCCTGAGGTGACATGTTTTATTCATTGTGCTTACTCAAAAGCTACCAAAATGTCTGGCTCTATCCCTCAAACAAAAACCAAAACCAAAATACCTCAGGAAAATTTGTTACGGTGAACTGGATATAATTTTATTTTAAAGGGTAATCTTCTAACTCTCTAAGGTAAAACATGCTTTCTTAAAACCCCACAAATATAAAAAAATCCATAATCAAATTATCTATTATATAAAATTCTGCAAGCTAAAAGACTATTGAGGTCCCATATCATGAATTAGACAGTTAAGTGAATGAAGCATTCTCTAGGTAATCAAGATGCAAGTACAGATACTGTCTATGGATTTTAATGGACAATGGCAACAGACAGGCCCTGGGCATTGACCATTTCTAATCTCTACTTTGTATTGCAATACCTTGAAAGAAAAGTAGAAGACTGAATCAAAATTGAAATACTATTTGTCACTGGGCATGGTAGTGCACACCTTTAATCACAGCATGCTAGAGGCAGAGGAAGGCGAATCTCTGTTGAGTTCAAGGCCAGCCTGGTCTACATAATGAGTTCCAGGTCAGCTGGGGCTACAGGAAGACCCTGTCTCAAAAATACCGAAAAAAAAAAAAAATACTATTTGTCACTTAAAAGTAACACTAAAATATCATCATGCCCCCCAAACATGACAGTCCAACTGTAGCTACTTACTTGATGGCCCAAGGACATCTTTGCTATCACCAAGAAGCTTTTAATGCAGAGGAATTGAGCAGCAAATAAACACAATCCAATCAGGAAGAAGCAAACACCCCGGGTTGGAAGCAGCAGTGAGACAAAAGGACAAGGAAAACAGCGTTAGTGTATGAGTAAGAAGCACATGCACATTCATCTTAATCACCATGCTTTATAAGACATGTCCCTTTACAGACCCAAACAATCTTGGCTTAGGCAATATCAATACCAAGTATGTATTCTAATTGTGAGAAAAGAAGAGGAAACAGAATCACTAAAGTACTTTGTTTTGCAATTACTCAACCTAAAAGTTACTTTCAATTATAATGCAAGATAGGGATTAGGAAGGGTAAAAATTACTTAGAAATGTAAGAGCACTAAAAGTTACTCATCCCTTTGAATTAATTTAAAGCAGTTTAAAACTATATAACACTCATACACTACTAAATATTAGTTCTACATGCCATCAAAGCACTCATTATAGAGATTGTTTTTGTACAAAAAAGCAAACATGCATTGAGTGTTTATCATATGCCAACTATTGTGCAAGAAGCAGAGCTTCTAAGAGATACCAACAAAACAGAACATTTTTAATGACTATTATCTGAAGCTACTAGTCTAAGAAAGTTAGAAGATACACTCATCACCCTCCCTCCCATCATGGTCTCACTACGTAGCCCACGCCGCCCTCAAACTCACTCTTCCTGCTTCAGCCTCTATATTCTATTCTATCAAGCAGAAGACTCAATTTAACTTTAAAATACGTCAATCTACAAACTCTCTGAACCTACAACGTCACCACTCTATGTTGCCTTGGTCAGAGTTCTCAGCTCTCCTTCACTTCACATAGTAAAGCAACAACAAAACCAAAACATTTCCACTGATTACACTGCTTCTGGGTCTTTTTTAAGCACAGTGGTCAGACTGTAGTTGGCTGTGACAAAAGGTAAGTTGCTTTGGGCTTCAGTCATCTTGGAGAAGGCCTCCTCCTTGTCACTTTCCTGAACTGATGGCTACTGAGCAATTCTGGAAATCATGTTTCAAAGTCTTAAAGGTTATTTGTTTTGTTCATTTTTCCACAGATGCCAATTTAAGATTATTCTTTTGTGAACCAATTTCAGTTTTCCAGACTATAGCTCTGTAGATAATGAAATCACTGTGCTCAAATCCTTATTACAACTTGGAAGCTTGAGGGAAGAGAAAAGGAGATAAAAGATTAAAGTATTTGTGAATAGGGGCAGAAGTGATGGCTCAGCAGTTAAGAACACTTGCTGTTTTTCCATAGAATCTGAATTCAGTTGCCAGCACCATCAGACAGCTCACAAAGGTCTGTAATTTCTGCTCCAGCAGATCCACAACCCTCTCTGGCCTCTGCAGGCACCTACACTCCTGTGCACACACCACCACACAGACATACACATATACAATAGTTAAAAATACAGTTATAAAAATAAAAAATGGGGCTGGAGAGATGGCCCAGCATAAGAACACTGGCTGCTCGCTCAGAGGACCCAGGTTTGAGTCCCAGCACTCACAAGGCAGATAACAACTGTCTATAACTCTAATTCCAGGGGATCCGACGCCCTCTTCTGGCCTCTGCAGGCACTGCAAGACACGGGTGCACTTACATACATGCAGGCAATACACTCATACACATAAAATATTTGTAAAGACAATCTAAAATGGCACCCAGTGATCCCCATTTCCTGGGTGGCAATTTCCTTTGTTCTAACAGTTTGCTGCAACTGCTGTATTTGGTTTTGTTTTGCTTTGTTTCCTTTTGGAAGTGGTGATGGGGAGATTGTTTTATTTTAAAACACAGTCTCAAGATGTAGTTCAGGCTGGCCTGAAACTCTTAATCCTCTTGCCTCAGCTGCTGGATTGCTGGCATATACTACATGCCTGGCTCTCTACTTATTAACATCTAATGCAGAGAATATGGTAAAAGCGATGGCTACCTCTTCTGAGATTAGTTTACAGAACTCTCTCACAGACGACTCACTGGGATGGCCCTCCTTGAGGTGGACTTACAGAAAGGCCTATCAGTTTGCCAACAATCACAAAATGAACTTGGAAGTTCTACTCAATTAGGTTTTCCATGGAGGTAGCAGCAGAAACCCCTCCCTAATCTTAAGTGCAACCATACAACCACTGAGTCAGAGTTAGCTTGCTAAACTGCTCTTGGATTATTGAATTTGAGACAATAACTGCTTATTGTTTAAAACAACTTGAATGAATGAATGAATGAATGAACTATAAAACTGTAAGAGGCCAGGAAGCTGACAAAGACAACTGAGGCCAACTTTTAAAATGCTTCATAGATAGCTTCTTTAAAATTCTTACTGTGATGGCAGAATAACTGGTTTTCCCTGGATTTACCAGTAACTTCAGTAACTTCCTAAAAGGTGGCAGTGGTTCTAAACACACACACACACACACACACACACACACACACACACACACACAATATTTGTTTTACAAAACCAGTTATATTTGAGGGTTTTAGAATTCATCTTTTATTCAGAAAAAAGAGTATAAATTCATTTTCACTGAATAGTTTTTTATATTGTCCATTTTTTTTTTTTTTTTTTTTTTTTTTGAAACAGTCTCCCTGTAGCCCCAGCTGTCCTAGAGCTCACTATGTAGACCAGGCTGGCGTTGAACCCACAAAGATCCACCTGCCTCTGCCTTCCAAGTGCTGGGATTAAAGGCGTGCGCCACCACGCCCAGCCAATTTTCTTTTTTTTTTAGTAGTAGCACTGTGTCAATTTTTGAACAATTCTATTCATTGCCTGCTAACTCCCAGAAAATAATTCCTACCATATACAGTAACTTTTGATATTTGTTTCAAATATCTCATTATACTTAATCTCAACACCATACCTTTAAGCATGTCTATGCTATACGTCTGATTCCACCTGGTCAATTCATTTTAGGAATCAAAGAATACTAACAGTAAATGAAGCAGACAAAAATCCTGTCCTTGACTAGAGATACAGGTAAGTGGTAGAGTGTGTGCCTGGTACTGGCCCTTGGTTTGATCCCCATACCAAGAAAACTAGAAAATTTTGTCAGGGTGGCACTTAAGTTTTAGTGGGAAAAATGAACAAGAACACAATAAAATAATAACTAATAATATATTGTATATAATTTTAAAAATAAAGAGAGAACGGAGGCTGTAAAACAAAGAAAAAGTGCTGACTGCATACTTAAACTCCAAAAAGCATTCCACAAAGAGAAAAGTGGGAGGGTGGGATGGGAGCAAGTGTGGAGAACCTGGAAAAAGAGTACAAGAGCAGGAGAAGTTGGAAGGCACTGAGAAAGGAAAGAGCACTAAAAGTTTACAAAGTCAGTGAGGTAAAGGGATACTAGATAGTGGAGGGCTCTGATGGGTCTTTTCATGACTTTGGCTTTATTTCTAAGGAGATAGGGAAGCAATAAATGGTTTTGAAAAAAGGACTGACATGGTCTGACTGTATTTTAGCAGAATTTTTCTGGCTTGCTATTTTGAAAATAGACTAGGAACAGAAGTATAATCAGGAATTTACTAAAATAATCTGGGGAGAACAAGAAGGCAGCAGTGCAGGAGATGAAAAGTTGTTCAGTTCTGAATATATTTTGAAAGTAGAGCAGCAGGATTTCCAAATAGACCAAGTGGGAGACAGGAGAGAAGGAGGTATAAAGATGATTTCAAATAGTCAGAATTGAGCACCTAGTGGGATGGAAATGACATTTAGCTGTGAGCAGTCGGGTTATAGGGAAAACTCCAAAGTGAGTTCAGAGGAAAGGTTCAGGTCAGTAGGAGAAACACAAATGGTATGTGAATTAGGTTTATAACCAGAATATTTTGGTCACTGGAGATTGACAAACACCATAGGATTAAAAAAAAAAAAAAAAAAAAAAAGGCACTAGAAAACCAAATTATAATGGACAACAAAACTAAGACTGAAGGCACAACACTCCAAAACCAAAACTGAAACACAAGGAGAACAAAGCATCGCTTCAGAAGCCTTTTCCAAGAGGATGTGAATACGAGGCATTAAATGGGATGCCAGTAAACCATCCTCCCTCCCAAGCTGCCTGTGAGTTATGCTAATGGGAAGTGGAGTATAAATAAGCAAGCAAGGATGACAGATCACTTTTGCTAAGTAACCTACATCACCAAGTGGGCCACACACTAGCTTCTTATCCTTATACTTTCAGAATCTGGGTCTACTGTGTACAGTGCCATGTTGTATAACATAAATAAGATAATGTAAATTATTAATGTAGAACATTAATACTTTTTTTTTAATTGCACTTTTTTTTTTTTTTTTGGTCTTTTTGAGACAGGGTCTCCCTGTAGCCCCAGCTTTCCTGAAACTCACTATGTAGACCTGGCTGACCTTGAACTCACAGAGATCCACCTGCCTCTGCTTTTCAAGTGCTGGGATTAAAGGCGTGCTCCACCACACCCTGCAAAATTGCACTATTTTTGGCTTTAGCTAAAGTATTAAAGTATCATCAACATTTCAAAGAACCCAGGTATTTCTCAGTCTGTTCAGAGAAAGACCATTAAGATAAGACAAAACATTTTCTCTATTTAAAAAATTATCTGGTTTACCACTATTCCATAAACAATATCTCAACTCATCTCAGTAATTTGTTATATAAAACTTTTACTTAGTAATTCATGTACTTTAATTAAAAGTCTGAAAACTTATAGCCATTACCTAGAGTTTTAGTCTGAGTCTAATAAAAAAAAGTGTTATATGGAGAAATATGGTTTTATTTTGTTATATAACTAACCTAATCTATACTGAGCATGCCAACTTTAAGAAATATAAAGAAGAGGTAGGCTTTCATCACCATGCCCTCCAAACTAGGAATTCCTTGGTCTCCGATAAACCAAGATGACAGGCACCTTGTAATACAGAAATGATCCCATGAGATTACAGCTTTTATTCCATAGGCTTCGCATAGCACTTCCCTTTCTATACATCCTGGCTTGACTGTAAGCCATTTGGTGAGTGTAAGGGAAATCATAAGGAGTTTATTCAGCAAGGCCATAGCTGGTGGCACTTCTTTCCCAATACAGTTAATCAAGTCATTCTCAAAGGCCATCCTGCAGCAGCCTGTTTCCAGAAACCACACTTCAAGTATTATACAAAATATCTTAAGGGCATTCTATTCAGTGTTACCTTGGGCTATGAAATAAGAAACTTCATGTAGCTGAGGGCTGCTTGTTCTTAGAACAGGAGTCACCACTCTATAGTTAGCATGAATTTCCCATATTCCCATAATCTTATATAAAAATTTTCACATTTTATCCTTGAGTTTTACAGGAAAGATTTTAAAGAATATTGTTCTGGGAACTAGAGCTTATCACTGTTGACTGGAGAATATGCTCTGGCCCACTAGGTACCAAGTTTTTTTAAATACTTTATTTATTATTTTTATTTTATGTGTATGAGTGTATTGCCTGCATGTATGTGAGTGCACTCGTGTCATGCAATGCCTCTTTTGAGGTCAGAAGAGGGCTTCAGATTCCCCTGGAACCGGAGTTAAGGACAGTTCGTACCACCATGTGGGTGCTGGGAAGCAAACCGGGGTCCTCTGCACAAGCGGTCAGTGCTCTTAACCCCTGAGCCATCTCTCCAGCCCTGGTACCTATTTTTAAATAATCTAATACACACTTCTGATCTAGCAGTGCTACTCCTTAGGATTCCTACAGAGATCACTCAAAATGTTCACAAAGATGTCCATAGATATTCATCATAACACTATATAGTTATCTAAAACAGTAATCTATTTTAAACAGGTATTTACTAATATATTCACACAATGAAATACTATATAGTCATTATTTTCCCTCCACTGGCTGAAAAACATCCATTACATATTAGCCACCCCCCCCCGCCTTTTTTTTTTTGTCTTTTTGAGACGGGGTCTCCCTGTAGCCCCAGCTGGCCTGGAACTCACTATGTAGACCAGGCTGGCCTTGAACTCACAAAGATCCACCTGCCTCTGCCAAACATATTAGCTTTTAAAAGAAAGTTACAAAGAAGTTTGTATTCTAAGAGCCTACTTTTACAGATTTTCATATAAGACAAACACATACAAATTTGGGAAATATGCCTCCAAAATATTAAGAGTGGTTACATTCAGGATTGGTGGGGTTTTATTGTTGTGTTTTTCATATATTCTTTAAATATGGTACAGTACTATACCACATATGTCTTTTATAGTAAAAACCAAGATTAAATCTACATTTTTGAAAAATGTAAACTTCTTTAAATTGACCTTTTCTACACCTGCTGTTTTGTATAATGATCATGTACAAAGTACAGTGGAAAATATCCACTTCCAAGTTGAAATCAAGAAAACGAGATGTTAGCATCTTCAACACAGCATTATATGTTACTCACTGTATCATGGACTTCAGCAACTTCTGAATGTGGCAAAATCTAAAAAGAAAACAAATTTTCTCAGGACTGGTTTCATCTCATAAATCTGAGTCCGATTTAATAAGCACCCAGAGTTTACAAATGAGTTAAGTGATAAAAAATAATGTTTCAAGAGGTGGTATTTAGAGGTTAGGGATGTGTAATACAAATTTTACACTAGAAACTAAATCTTTAATTTTTTTTTTCTTTTAAATTCTGTAACTTACGACATTACAGTCTGTCAAACTGTAAAGTTCACTATGGAACCTTCTAGGAAGAATTTCAGTTTTCATCCTTTGTATTTAATTCTACCAACTTTTTCACTGTATAGGTCCTGTCTTTAGTTTCTAAAACATGCCACTAGTATTTCTACTTCACACTAGTATTCCCCAGTTCCCTAACCTCATGTGTCCTCTCAGTAGGTGAATGCTCATGACCGACCTTAGTTCTTTACTTGTACCTGCTCTTTTCCACAGGATTACAAAACTCCAAGTCTTTTATTACTTTTATCCAGACAATTTCCAAGTTTTTTTCAAATCCAGTATATCTCTAAAACATGTCTACTCATATATTTGGACATTGCTACAAATTAACTTCCAGCTCTAATATTCTGCTAAGGAAGGGCTTTAGGCCTTCATGTCAAAAACAGTACTTATTAGCTCTCTCCAAAACAAGCTCCCACACTGTTCACCCATCTTTCTTTCATGTACTCAGACCTAACCCTTCTTTTTCCCCAATTTCTAATCAAGTTATTAAGTTCTGATTATTTTTCACCTATATAATAATGTTCTGTCATCTAGTCCTTTTCCCATTAACATCATCTGGGTCAGAAACACATGGACCTTATTCCTCAACTTTTGCTTCTCCTTTTCAAAATGTGTTCCCACATCCAGTTTCATACCATTCATTTACCATGCTAGGTACCACATTCAAAAAAGTGATAAATCATGCTTCCTATCGTCAAGACCAACTATATACATTGCAATTTACTTCACACTGAAATGAGTTATTAGTTTAGGACTACTCAATATTATTCACTTTTTAGCACTCCAAATTCTGGTATTTTATTTTTCTCCTCTGTGAGTACATTAATCATTAAACCTTATAACTTTCTGGAACTAGTGTGAAACTTAATAACAGTTTACATGGTATGCTCTGTAGATATTCTTTCAAGGACATAAAAGACACAAAAAATGAATCCAGACAAGATTCAATCAAAGTTAATTTACTAAATGATCATGTTGGCTATGTTGTTCCTCTACTCTAAAACATCTGATACACTGTTATTTAAAAACTAGCTGGGTGTGGTGGCGCATGCCTTTAATCTCAGCACCCAGGAGGTAGAGGCAGGCGGATCTCTGTGAGTTCAAGGCCAGCCTGGTCTACTATAGTGAGTTCCAGGACAGCTGGGGCTACAGGGAGACCCTGTCTCAGAAAGATTAAAAAAACAAAACAAAAAACAAAAATGAAAAACTAAGCCTCATATCCTGCTATTTAAAATCTACAGTTTCGCTACAATATTCACCCCACAGAAATGTTTTAATCTCCCACAAGACAACTTTGTAACTTTATTTAATTAAATTCTCTGATTGCTAAAACTAATTGTGGGGAGTCATATGTAATTTTCTTTCTTTCTTTTTTTTTTTTTTTTTTTTTTTTCCCTGGCAAACGAAAATTCTCAGACCATAGCAGCTCAACTCAAATCGCTAATTCTGTGTCAAAATTCAAGCTGAAGTTATCTTTCCCAAACTCTAGCTTCCTATGTAAGTCCTTTGACAGTGGACAGCTATCTCACAGTATCTGTCCTAATGCTTAGTTATATGAACATGATATTCCATCTGTGCTGTCACTGCATCCTTCTGTTATCAGCAGAAAACTGCAACTAGCACTTACAGCCTCACCACCATTCATCAGACCCAAGCTCTTTAATGTCTTTAATCTGTGTTTTAAAAACATCATTTAGACCTGGGCATGGTGGTGCATGCCTTTAGTCCCAGCACTCTGGGAGGCAGAGGCAGGTGGATCTCTGTGAGTCCAAGGCCAGCCTGATCTATATAGCGAGTTCCTGGCCAGCTAGAGCTACAGGAAGACCCTGTTTCAAAAAAGACCAAAGAACAAAACAAAACAAAACAAAACAAAACATCATTTAGACCAGGTTTGGTCATGCAGGCCTGTAATCCCAATTACTAACTAAGGAGGCTAAGGCAGGAGGATCGCAAAAATTTATGGTCTGCCTGGGAAATTGAGACCCAGATTCTGTCTCAAAATAAAATGCATGAAAATGGGTGGGATTACAGCTCAGTGGTAGAACACTTGCCTTGCAAGCATGAGGGCCTACATTCAATCCCCAGCAGAGAAAGGAGGGAAGGAGAAAGGGAGGCTCAATCCTTTAGGACTATGTCAGAAGCTACTTCATCAGAAAACATTTCCTGAAAGTCCACTCCTCACTGAACTATCCTTCCTATCATGATTCATTTTTCATTACATAACACAAGACATATTTAAGTATTTTTGTCTTTCTCCATTCAAATAGTATTCCACTGGAGTGAGAATTGGGTCTATTTTGTTTACTTCTATATTCCTTAAAAGCAAAGAGGACCTGGCACATTATAAGCATTCAAAAAATATATAAAATACATGTATGAGTGAAAAAAGGCTTAATAATTTATAAAACTAGTCAACGGTGAGAATTTTTAAATTTTGTATTATTTTTATCTATGTGTTTTACATGTGAGGGGATGGGGTGCATGTGCCAAGGCACTCAAGTGGAGGCCAGAAGACAACTTCATGAAGTCAGTTCTCTCCTTCCACATTAACATGGGTTCTGAAGATCAAACTCAGGTCACCAGGCTTGTATGGCAAGTATCTTTACCCACTGAACTGTTTTCCACATCGCTATCTATTAAATGGATTGGTTCAAGTTCTCTTCGCAAAATAAGTCTTCCTCATCTTTTTTAGTTTTCAAAAATGTAATACACTGCATACCTAATGTTACACAAAGAATTAACATAGAGAAATAGGAAGTCTGAGGTTTTTTCTTTTTTACTCTTCAAGCTTGATATGAAGCCAGATGACCTTGAACTTCTGATACTACTGCTTCCACCTCCAGAGTTTATGAAGTCTGGATTTTATGTCTAACTTTATCACCTTTTATAGGCTGTGCTCATATCCTAAAATTCTGTTATCATTAATAATTCAACAGAGAAACTGCCTCAATTCCAAGAACATCCTTAGTTGTCATCCACATCATATTCAAATTTTCTTCTACTATTAGTCTATGGCCATAGTATATCCAAATTCTATTGCTAAGAACACCCCCAGTTTGTCAGTCTACAACCATTTTTAGTAATGGAGCAGAAGTGGTATTTATTTGGGCACTGGTAGTCTCTTGCCATAACTAAATCAACCTCCTTCAAATTCCTTACACACTGAGAAGTTCAAAGCTGATCAACAGGATTTTCAGTTGTAACTAGTGTCATTTGCATGATGGGATTACCAAGGGGAAAACTATGGTTATGAAACAAGAAAACAGTGTTAACTATTGATTATATAATCAAACCTATAAGCCTTGCCCTTGATCCATGAAACATTTTCCTCTAAATCTTACTCCTTAACCATAGGTGTCAGAAAAAGATTATGAAAACAACATAACCAAACCACATTATCACATCATAAAAACCAGTTATATTAGAAATGCACGTAAATAAATATGTCAAGAGTTGATGCTTAATCGTATAAGGAATTTGAATGATTTTAATTTTCAGTTTGAAATAAGAACTTCTTTCATTTGGCAAATTATCTGTATTCTTTATATATAAACTTTACATTTAAATGAGTCAGGGTCAAGATCTGAATTAAGACATAAGAAATTAATAACAAGGAGCGATACCTCAGTGGTTAAGAGCACTGGTAGCTCTTGCAAAGGACCCTGGTTCAGTTCCCAGCACCCACATGGCAGCTAACAGCCAACTGTAACACCAGTTCCAGGGGATCCATCACCCTCTTCTGATCTCTGTGGGCACTGCACAACACAGGTTTACTTACATATGTACAGGCTCATAAACATAAAATAAAAATAATAAATTTTTAAAAAGAAATAATATCTACTGTTCTAGAATTCCATTCTGTTCCTAACATACCACTACACAAATTACTATACCTCAAGCCAAAGGCAAGACTGCTAACACTATGAAAATGTCAGCCTCCAAGATTCATAAATCTACCATACATTTAAAAAAGTAGCCAGCTACTTTCTTGTCTCAGCAACCATGCAGTGCCCAAACATCAAATGATTATCCCAAATAAAAAGTCAAAATTAGCTATAGGAAAACAAAGCTCTAAAACTAATAGTGCATCAAATATTTCTTAAAACATATTTACATTAGATAATACATACAAAAACACTTTAAGGATGCTTAAAAGACTAGGTGTAATAATCTATATAAAAACATTTAAATTTTTTAAATATTTTATTTTTATTTTATGAGTGTATTGCTTCCATGTATGTAAGTGCACCCATGTGTGCAATGCCCACAGAGGTGAGAAGAGGGTGTCAAATCCCCTGGAAATGGAGTTATGGACAGCTGTTAGCCACCATGTAGGTGCTGGGAACTGACATTCAGTGCTCTTCTGAGCCATCTCTCCAGCCCCCTAAAAATACTTTTAAAAGATGCTTATCGCACAAAAGACCTAGTGCAATGACAAGAAAAGCAGAATTAGAGTGTCTGTACTTAAATTTCAATACCACCTGCTGACTGGCTAACAGATCTTTGGCAAATTACCCTTCCAGAGCCTCAGTTTCTTTATTTCTAAACAGAGTATCTACTTCATAGCCTTACAGAGAAGATCAACCAAGAATGTATATGCGACAAGGTTAGGACAGAGGACATTGTAGGTTTTTATTTTTTTCTTAGTAAATAACTTTCTTTTCTTTCCATACAAGTATAGTTAATACAACAGTATAAGTTCTAGAAATCTAAGAAGGGGGGAAAAAGGCAAAACTCAGAATAAAAATGGTACAGAAAACTATCAAGCTGCTAGAGAAAGCATGGGGAGGTACTTAATTCATTTACACTTTCGTTCACTTCATTTGTCCAACTACGAGAGCTTTTGACTCCAGAGAACAGTAAAACAAAGCACAAGAGAAGCCTTATAGTGAAAGAGGAACTGTAAAGCTGACCACCAGGCCCAAGATAGTATCTCACTATGTAGCCCTGGCTGGCCTAGAACTTACTAAGTAGACCAGGTTGTCCTCAAACTCACAGAGTTTTAAAAGATACTACTAATACCACTACCTCGAAAGTGCTCGGATTAAAGGCATGGGCCACCACCCCCAGCAAGTTTCTTAATTATAAAACCAAGGAATCTTTAAATGATCTCTTCCAAAAGTAGCGCTTGGTAAGCATCAACTACACATCAGATATTATAATGCACCTTTTCTCTTTTTATGTACTTACAGAACCCCACCATATTCTAATCTCCCTAGAGAGATATTACTAACTAGAGTACTGCCACTAAAAAACTTGCAATCTAAGAAAGAATTAAGAATTAACATCATTTGGAACAATAAAGCAACCCATGATGGATAAGGAAGAACCAGCCTGAATCTTCAGGTTCTGTAGATATATATCTCTAACTACTCTCACATATTTTATATATGGCTACTGCTACCACACAAGCTTTAATCACTGTTTGTATGCTCCCTAATCTGACCAACAGCCTCTGTTGCTACTGTCAACCTTAGTTGTAAATTTCTATCACCTTTGGGAACTAAAGGTACTAATGTCTACATCTCACCCTCTGAGATTTTAACTAACTTGAACAAGGGTATAGTCATGCATCAAAATTTTATAAATCACACTAGACAGCTCCAATGTTCAGAACTGGACATGCGCACCTAAAACCTTTAGTACTGAGGAAGCAGAGGCAGGAGGCGGGCCGCAAGTTCAAGACCTGGGATACACTGCTGTTTCTAAGTTAGTCAAGGCTACACAGTAAGATTTGTATCAAAAACAAAAACAGAAAAGACTCCAATGTTCAGTTCATTGTCCTTTAAATATTTCACAATTTTGTCAAGATGAATTTCCTAAACCACAATTCACAGATTAGTTCCTGATTCAAAAAAAAATCAGTGGTCTGATAGTATCTCAAAAACAAAATCCCAAACAATAAAAAAACAAAAAAAATGTATTCAAGGCCCTATAATCTGATTCTGGCACAGATGAGATACAACGCAGGAAAAATGAGAAAAGCTTAGCATCTGGAACCAAAATGTATGCCAGCTCTGCTACTTACCTGTGTGACCTTGAGAAATTTATCTGTGTCCTCAACCATTAAACATGAGTGATAATACTCTCATACGATTGTGAAGATTAAATGCTTAGAATAGCACTTAGAATAGTTTCTGGTACATGCAGAAATTTAATACCTCTTAGCTGCTACTCATTTCTTTTAGTTTATTTCTTAAAAATTCCCCTACTGAAGCTGGGCGTGGTGGCACACACCTGTAGTCCCAGCACTTGGGAGGCAGAGGCAGGTAGATCTCTGTGAGTTCAAGGCCAGCCTGGTCTACATAGTGAGTTCCAGGACAGCTGGGGCTATAGGGAAACCCTGCTTCAAAAAAAAAAAAAAAAAAAAAAAAAAATCCCCTACTGCAATAAACAGCATTTTAGGCCTATGAGCCCTAAAACCTACTTTCAACAGTGTAGGCATGAATGCACCAAGGTGAGGAATGTACTCAATAAGGTAGGTTTTCTCAATTCCATATGTAAATGGTTTACCAAATTACATGTACATGTATACTGTACACACACATTCACAACACACATACACAAATAAATCCTTTCTCAAGCTTTTTCTTGCACCATGCTGCTGTTTTCATATTAAATTTGATAAATTTTTTTCACTTTTTTTCCTTGCCAAATTCTATCTTTTATTATCTGATTAAATTCTCATGTTTTAACACATGACAAATTATAATGGCAATATAAACAGAACTGCTTAATAATAATAACAATTTGCATAATTGAGTAAACCAAAAATATACAAAAAATTTAATCCCAAAATGCATCAGTAAGCAATATGATGAAGTCACTTTTTCCCTATATGAGTACTGTGAAGGGAATTCTGGGCTTACAAGAAGAAGCCTCATGAATTTCGGCAACATTTGCTTTGTGATGCTGAGCAAAACCTTGAAGCACACTAACCTTGCATATAAAAATTCCCAATCTCAGCATTTTTTTTTCAGTCAGTCCTTAGAATTGAATAGCATTGAGGATTTTGTATGTAGAGATATTTCATGAACTCAAGGACCTGACTATGAGCACTTGTCAATACCAAGATCTCTGCAACAATAATAGAAATAAATTCTCAAGGAGGAGCAAAGCACATGGACGAAGGTGTGGGTTTTTAAGAACACAGATTGAAATGCTTCATTACATTTAGAAAGGATCGTTGCTTGAAATCTCATATTAAGATGTGTTCATGCAGGTGCCAAGAACAATACCTTGATGGATTACAGTACAAAGAGGGAAAGAGGAGGAAGGCATAGCACTACATATATTACTAAACGCATTTCACCCGTAAAGGGGAGAATGTTGATTTCATTCATCTCACTTAGTTGGGAGTCTGACTTAAGAAGAATTCAAGTTCATTGAGATCAACTCTAAAGATGATAGGATTGTACTAAGAACAGAAAGAAAAGGGAAGAGGAGCACGATAAATGTAAGCTCATTAAGAAAACTTAAAAACACTATTTTTCTTCATAGAAAGGCAGCAAAAGAGCATCAGACTCTAGTTGCATCTTATATCTATGGTGACCTTCATGACGTTTGTGATCTATGGGCCTGATCTAGGGGCCTCCTGTGTGTGTGTGTGTGTGTGTGTGTGTGTGTCTGTGTGTGTGTGAGCATTTGCACCAGCACACGTGTATGTGTATCCCTAAGAACAATCAGGACACAGAAGTCAATAGCAATACAACATAAAACCTTGTCTTCTCTAAATGCTACTGGTACCCTATGTCTGGACTTTTGCTCTGAAGACAGCACCTTTACAGAAGGAATCAAATATTTATAATATATCATTTTCATATTTTTCAATTAAAATTACAACTTTAATATCTTGCACTATTTATCACAGTTCAATTTAATTTTCTAACCAAAGAAATATTATGATTGCTGCTTCTGAATATTAAAAACAACTGTGGTACTTTAGGACATTTTTAAAAATTATTTATTTATTAACCACATACTTGGAAGAAGCATTTCATTACCACAGCATTGACATATTCAATAACAATTTCTTCAGCTAAGATGCATCTCTTTCAAAATTGGCTGTAAATTTTCAGCTTTACAGTTCAATTATTACAGTTATACAATATTGTATACAGTATAAACTCTATGAGACACAATTAAATGACATTTTAACCTTTATAAAAGCTCTCCATTTCATTATTAAAATACACAGTTTCATACAGTAAAATTCATTTTAATACAGGAGACATTAAGACGTTTACAAATGCGCTTCTAATCTCTATATATCTGATTATTACTAGTTACAGTCGGATATGTTCTGAGCTCCTTGGCATCTGAGCGTGGCTATAAAGTTGTCAGGTAGATTTCAATGGTAATGTTTTTCACATCTACTAATTATTAAGGAGCAAATTTTTATGCTTTGAACTTATAATTTATCTTTTTTTAATTTTTAATAACGACATGATTAGAAGAAGCATTTCAATACAGCTTTAACATATTCAGTAACACGCTCCAGAACAAGAGTACATCTCTTTCACAAGTGGGTGCAAGTTTCTAGGTTCACAGTTATAGAATATTGAATTCAGTATAAGCCCTGTAAGAAATAAAATTGAATGTGTTTAACCTTTAAAAAAGATCTCCATTTCATTTTAGACTACATTGTTCCTTGCAGAAAGACTCATTGTTTTTGCTACTAACATTGAGATGTTGGGGCATACATCTCTAATCTGTATGCATCTGATTACTAGTCATAATCGGTTGCACTTTGATCCTTGGGGCCTGTGTATGTCTATAAAGTGATCGGGTAGATTTCAAAGATAATGTTAATCAACTCTACTAATGAGAATGACATAAATTTCCATGCTTCCTCCTCATATATAATACATTTTTTTTAATTTGTTGATTTTATGTGTGTGTGTGTGTGTGTGTGTGTGTGTGTGACAGAACATGCCAAACCATCTTATTCAACTATACACCCACTTCCCAGATGGCACCCTCCCATAGCCTCCCTCCCCCCACTAGAGCCCTTATACTCTGATATCCCTGCTACTGCCTGCTGTGTTGTAGGCACCCCCAGCCATTCCCCACTACTTGACCTTCTGGTGAATCTAGTCAGCCTATCTAGAGGTCTGTTTTAGGAGGGTTAGCTGTTCCTCATTTAGCAGTAATCAGTTGGCAACATTCCTTTATACAACATTGGGATCAGCTGTTTATTTTCCCAGTTCTATGCTGGGTTATTATCTGGGAGTCTCTTTGGCCACCCTGGCCAACTCAAAAGAAGGTATTGCCTGTCTGGCATTGTACCTTTTTCTGTAGCCTTTAGCTATGCATAGGTACTCTTAATAAATTATATTGGCACCTTTAATCTCTGGTTATACTTTCATTTGGGTGTTTGAGGCCAAACACTTGGCCCAGATAAACCAATTTATTTTTACTCTCAAGATTGTTTGAGGATCTGTTCCTCAGGGGTCACATGGGCTTGGAAGGAGCCCCTGGCTCCTTTCTTTTACCAGTTCTGCCTATGTGAAGATAAGTCAAAAGTCCTGCTTCACCATGGTTGGCTTTGCTTGGAGGCATGGAGGAAGTGATTCCTCTGTGTTGACCCTCCTCTTTTTAGATTGGACACTGGTTCAAGTCCATCCGGTGGGGTCTCCTCAGCCTCCTTGATCAAGAGGACAGGTGACCCATCACAATTACAAGACATTTTGAGAGACGATCATAGTACCCTGGAACTAGTTGACCTAGGAGGGCAAGAAGCAAAAACTGTCCTTTATGTCCCTCTGACCAAATTATTATAGGCCTCAAAGTATGTCTGTTAAACACCTAAGAAGGTTAGTTCCAACAGTCTGGTACTTTTAATTACTGTGTGTCATGTAGAATAAATCGTGGGTAAAGACCAATTGTTCTCAGAAAAACCTTAACTAGACATATATTTCTTGATCTGCTATGTATAATTTGTCAGTAGGTTGTAGGAGTAACATGGTTCCCTCTGATTTTCAAAACTAGCTACCCATTGTTTCTCTCCCCATTGTCTCACCCCTCCATCACTGTTTTCCCACTTAAGGTGCCCCCACTTCCCCCTTTCTCTCTTAATAATACCCTTCTAATACAGTCCTACCTCACTTGAGCTCCTCCTTTCCCTTTATCCCCTAGGTTTCTTGTATAACCTTCCCTCCCTCCACCCTTAAACTAGTCCAATTTTTATCCATAGCTCCCTTATTAAGGCCTGTTTCATACTGTTCTTCTCTTTCAGGTTCTGTCTTTTCCTTTACCTCCCTGTTTCATTTCCATTATCCAGGTTCCGGTAGTTATGTCTGGATACATAGTCACTTATCAACGTTTGGTTCTAGGATCCACATATGAGGGAGAACATATGTAAATTTTTTCTCTGAGTATAACATTTTGTAGTTCCATCCATTTACATGCAAATTTCATGATCTCCTCTTTCTTTACTGCTGAGTAAAACTACATTGTATAAATGAATCACATTTTCATTGTCTATTCAACAACTGAGGGACACTTAGGATGCTACCATCTCTTAGCTCTTGTGAAAAGAGAAGCAACAAACATGGATGTACAAGTATCTCTGCAATAGGATGAGGTCTTTGGGTATATGCCAAGGAGTGGTATAAATGGGTCAAATGGTAGGTTCATTTGTAGTTTTTTAAGAGTTCTTCACATTGCTTTCCATAGGGGTTGAAGCAGTTTCCAACCCCACCAGCAGTGGATGAGTGTTCCCCTTTCCCCACATCCTCTCCAACATTTAGTAGCATTTGTTCTCTTGATCTTAGCCAGTCTGACTGGGGTAAGGTGAAATCTTACAGTGGTTTTAATTTGCATTTCCCTAATTATTAGTGATGTTGAACATCTTTTAAGATGTTTCATACCCATCTTAACTTCTTCTTTTGAGAACTTTCTGCTCAGCTCCTTAGGCCATCTTTTAATTGGGTTACTTCTTGTCTTGATTCTCTGTTTTTTGAGTTCATTATACATCCTGGACACTAAACCTCTGTCGGATGTGTCCATGGTGAACATTTTCTCCCATTCTGTGGGTTTTCTTTTTGCCTCCCTGGTTGCCTCCTTTGATGTACAGAAGCTTTTTAGTTTAATGAGGTCCCATTTGTTAATTCTTGCCCTTGTATCCTGAGCAACTAATGTCCGGTTTAAAAATCCTTTCCTACATCTGTATCTTGTAGGTTTTTCCCAATGTTTTCTTCTTAACAGTTTCAGAGTTTCAGGCTTTACATTGAGGTCTTTGATCCATTTGGAATTGACTTTTGTACAGGGGGAAAGAGAGGGGTTGAGTTTCATTCGTCCACAACTGGAGATGCAGTGTTGCCAGCACCATTTGATAAACATGCTGTCTTTCCTCCAGTGAATATTCTTGGCCCCTTTGTCAAATATCAGGTGGATGAAAATGCACTTATTCATATTTGGGTCTTCAATTTTGTCCCATTGATCTTTAGGTCTATTTTTGTGCCAGTACCATATTGTTCTTATGACTATAGCTCTGTAATACAGTTTAAAATCTGGTATAATAATTCCCCCCGACATTGCTCTTAGTGCTCAGGGATGTTTTGGTTATAGGAGGTCTTTAGTACTTCCATATGAATCTTAGGATGGTTTTTTCCAATTCTGTGAAAAATGTCATGGAGATTTTGATTGGCATTGCATTGAATCTATAAATGACTCTTGGTATGATGGTCATTTTCACAATATTAATTCTTCCAATCCATGAGCATGGGAGCTCCTTCCATCTTCTCATGTCTTCTTCA
>NW_008330777.1:215657-216973 GCF_000622305.1 Nannospalax galili
GAATTTGAACAGAAATGCTTGTTGAACTTTGTCAAAGGCCTTCTCTGCGTCTATTGAGATGACCATGTAGTTCTTGTCTTTGAGTCCATTTATATGATTTATGATGTTTATTGACTTATGTATATTGATCCATCTCTGCATCTCTGGAATAAAACCAACTTGATCATGGTGGGTGATCTTTTTGATGTGTGCCTGTATGTGATTTGTGAGTATTTTGTTGAGAATTTTTGGATCTATTAAGGATACGGTCTATAGTTTTCTTTTTTGATTGTGTCTTTATCTGGCTTTGGTATTAGAGTGATGCTGCCTTCACACAAGGAATTTGGAAGTTCTCCCTCCAATTCTATTTTTTTAAATAAACTAAGTAGTACTGGATATAGGTCATCTTTAAGTGTCTGGTAGAATTCTGCTGTCAATCCATCTGGTCCTGGGCATTTTTTAGCCGGGAGGTTTTGTATTGCTGTTTCAATTTCTTTTTGTGTTATTGGTCTGTTTAAGCTGTTAATCTCTTCTTGGTTTAGTTTTGGTGGTTCCCATGCCATTAAATATCTGTCCATTTCTTTTGGGTTTTCAAATTTAGTAGCATATAGGTTTTTTTTGAATATTTTATTTTTATTTTATGTGTATGTGTGTATTACCTGCATGTAGGTAAGTGTGCCCATGTCATGTCATGAAATGCCCACGGAGGACAGAGGTTGTTGTTGTATCCTCTGGGACTGGAGCTACAAGCAGTTATTAGCTGCCATGTGAGTGCTGGGATTCGAACTTAGGGTTTTTTAAAGTATTCCCTTATAATGTTCTGTATCTTTCTGGTGTCTGTTGTGATGTTTCCCCTTTCATCTCTGATTTTGTTGTTTTGGAGGTGCGCTTTCTTTGTTTTGATTAACTGGGCTAGCAGTCTGTCAATCATGTTTATCTTTTCAAAGAAACAGCTCTTTGATTTGTTAATTCTTTCTATTGTTTTCTTTGTTTCAATTTCATTAATTTCTGCCCTGATATTTTGTTATTTCGTCTTGTCTGCTGGATTTGGGTTTCATTCACTGTTGCTTTTCAAGTGTCTTGAGTTGCAACGTTAGGTCATTTATTTGTTCTTTCCGATTTTTTGATGTAGGCACTTAGAGCTCTAAACTTCCCTCTAAGGACCGCTTTCAGCATGTCCCAGAGGTTTTGTTGTGTTGTATTGTCCTTTTCATTTAATTCCAGGAATACTTTTATTTCATTCTTATTTTCTCTTTTAACCCATTCATCATTCAGGAGTGTGTTGTTTAATCTCCATGTGTTCATGTGGTGATTAGGGCTTCTTCTGGTGTTGATTG
>NW_008330777.1:217382-228764 GCF_000622305.1 Nannospalax galili
TAGTATCTTCTTGGTTTATTGTTCCTTTGATCAGAATGAAGTAGCCCTCTTTATCTCTTCTGATTAGTTATCATTTAAAGTCTACTTTATCAGATATTAAAATTGCTATGGCTGTTTTTTTCTTAGTACCATTTATTTGGTATATTTTTTTCCATCCTTTCACTTCAAGATAGTGTCTGTCTTTGAAAGTGAGATGAGTTTCTTGCAAACAACAAAAAGATAGGTTTTGTTTCTTAATCCATTCACCTGTCTTTTGAGTGGGGAGTTCAGCCCATTAATATTTAAAACTATTAATAAAAGATGTGTATTGAACCCTGTCATTTTTATTTTTCACATTCTTGGTATAGCTGTGTTTTTCCACAGTTATACCTTCATTGAATTTCTTTCCATAAGCCTTTGGGCATAGTTGTTCCTTTCTTCATTTCTTTGTATTGCTTTAAGAACTCTCTAGAAATCTCTGATGGGCTAGTTTTATGGAGATGAATTCCTTCAGCCTATTTATGTCATGGAAGATTTTTCTTTCCCCTTCAACTTTAATAGACATTTAGGCTGGGTATAGTAATCTGGGTTGGCATCTGTGGTCATTTAAAACTGGGAATACTTTGGTCCAGGCTCTTCTGGCTTTCATAGTTTCCACTGAAAAGTCAGCTGTAATCTGAATGGGTTTTCCTTTATATGTGACTTGTTGTTTCTCTTTTGCAGCTTTCAGTGTTGTCTCTTTGTTTTGTATGTTTAGTGTTTTACTATTATGTGCAGTGTAGAGTTTCTTTTCTGGTCCTGTTTGGTGTTCTATATGCTTCTTGTATTTGTATGGACATGTCTTTCTTTAATTTGGGGAAATTTTCTTCCATGATTCTGTTGAAGATCTGGTCCATGCCATTATCTTGGGATTCTTCTCCTTCCTGTATGCCTATGATTTGTATGTTTGTTCTCTTTATGGTGTCACACAATTCCTGCCTATTCCATTCTTGGGATTTCTTAAATTTTTCATAGTCTTTGCTTGAGTGGTCCAGTTCGTCCACTTTATCTTCCAGTCTTGATACTCTGTTTTCCATTTCATTCATCCTATTGGTGAGGCTTTCTCCTGTTGTTTCTAATTGGCTTACTGAGTGTTTCACTTCCTTTTTCATTTCGGCCTGAGTATTCTTCAATATTTCTAGCTCTTTTCTGAATTCATTCAGAAGTTTATCCCTATCTTCCTTCAGCTCTATGATTACCTTGTTTGTGTGTTCTTTAAATTCACTGAATTCTTTTATCATATTCATCATTGTTCTTTTGAGTTCCATGTCCTGCATTGTCTCTAGGGGGTTCTCCTTGTGCTCCTCTAGAGCATTACTGGTATTTGGTGGGGGTAGGCTTTCTTCTAATTGGCTTACTGAGTGTTTCACTTCCTTCTTTATTTCAGCCTAAGTATTCAGTATTTCTAACTCTTTTCTGAATTCATTCAGAAGTTTATCCTTATCTTCCTTCTTCACCTCCCTCTGCTTCCCCAGGTTTACATAACCCGCCCGCCTCTTTCTTGGACACCCACGCTGACGTTTCCTCTTCCTGGTCCTTTGCATCCAGGCCAACCCAGCTCCTCAGTGCAGTCCCCAGGGGCCCTTGGGGCCACTTCCTGCCCCTATCTTCCTTTGCATCTCTGGGTGGCATGACCACCAGCTGCTCTAGACCAGCATCTTTCCTGGGCCCAGCTCCCAGGCCCATCCAACCCCCAAATTCCTGAGGCCAGAATCTTTCCTGGAGGTATCCAGACCTTAGAAGAAAGCCTGAGAGCATCTGATCTTCATCTGACTTGGGCCTCTGTGGGAACTCCTGAAGACAAAAGAAATCTGGCCACTCCAATATAAAATCAAGAGAGAGAACCGGAAGGTTAGAGGAACCAGTTTTCATGCCCCAAAAGTAAATCATAAAGACACATAAAGTTCACAAAAAGAAGCAGACCTAAACTTGAAGGCTTGAGTCTCACACAAAAATCAGAAACTACAAAAGAAATTCACATGTCAAAATCACAGAGAAAAAATAATAACATGAAAAACCAAAATAACTTATCCCCACCAAATACCAGTAATCCTCTAGAGGAGCACAATGAGAATCCTCTAGAGATAATGCAGGACATGGAACTCTCAAAAGAACAATTATAAACATGATCAAAGAATTCAGTGAATTTAAAGAATACACAAAGAAATTTTTTTCAATTTTTATCTGTTTTTTTAATTTTTAATAACTACATGATTAGAAGAAGCATTTCATTACAGCTTTAACATATTCAGTAACACACTCCAGAGCAAGAGTGCATCTCTTTCACAAGTGAGTGTAAGTTTCTAGGTTCACAGTTGAATTAATACATTTATACAATATTGAACTCAGTATAAGCCCTGTATGACATAAAATTGAATGAGTTTTTAACCTTTATAAAAGATCTCCATTTTGTTTTAGAATATGTTGTTCCTTGCAGACTCAGTTTTTTTGCTACCAACACTGAGATGTTGGCACATGCATCTCTAGTCTGTATGTATGTGATTATTACTAGTCATAATGGGCTGCACTTGGATCCTTGGCACCTGTGTATGTCTATAAAGTCATCAGGTAGATTTTCAATGGTAATGATAATCACCTCTACTAATTAACATGATGTAAATCTGATAAATTTGTGAAGCAGTTATAAGCAAATCTACCGAGTTCAGATAATATTTCTAAAATATAAGATTTGTTTTTTGTTTTTTGTTTTTTTTCATTTTCATTAAAAAAAAAAAAAAATCTAAGGCGGGTTTGGTGGCCCATACCTTTAAACATAGCACTCAGAAGGCAGAGGCAAGCAGAGATTTCCATGAGTTCAAGGTCAGCATGGTCTATAAAGTGAGTTCTAGGCCAGCTGGAGCTACAGGGAGTCCCTGTCTCAAAAAGACCAAAATAAAATAAAAATGTAGCTAGTATACAAAATAATGGTATTAAGACATTTCACACAGGTATATAACTGAGCTTTGCTTTTCTATTCACTCCCATTACCTTCTCCTTCTACTTCCCTGGTCCCCTTCCTCCCCCTAAAGCACCCCCATGCTTTCTGTTTTCATATCACACATATCATACAGATGCCTAAAAATAGATTGCACAAGAGAGAATGTACTATTTATCCTGGCCTTTTACCCCTCATTGAACCCTTTTTCTTCCTTCCTTTTACCTTTCTTTTTTCCTTTCCCTCCCTCCCTCCCTCCCTTCCTCTTTCTTTTCTACGGGTCTCCTACTCCTCCCTTCCCTTCCCACCCTCCACATAGCCCCCCTCTACTTTCACAACACGCTAAAATCTGTAATCCTGCACATCCCTCTCTAAAGTCATACAGGTCTCTTATTTTCTTAATAAATCTTATTTTACCATTAATGTACACAATTTTAATTGAGTTAAATGATGAGTTTGGCTATCTTAGCTTTAATTATATCCTGCTTACAAGAAGTTCCAGTGTGACTTAAAACTTATGAAAAAAAATAGTAATTGGTGATGATTATAAAAAGTCTTCAATCTGGGCTGGAGAGATGGCTTAGTGGTTAAGAACACTGACTGCTCTTGCAGAAAACCTGGGTTCGATTCCCAGCATCCACATGGCGACTAACAACCATCAGCAACTCAAGTTCCAGGGAATTCAACACTTTCTTCTGACCTCCATGGCACTGCATGACACCAGTGCATTTACACACATGCAGGCAATACACTCATACACATAAAATAAAAATCAAAGAATAAAAAGTCATCTACATTATTTTTTTAAATGAGCAATGGCATTAATTTTAAATACTGGAAGAAATAAGTAAGTCTTTAAAACCAGTTCTCCTCCACAAATCTAGTTTAACAAAACAAACAGCTTTCTTTTTCTGTTTCCTGGTTAACTAATTTCACGATTTACTGAGTAAGCACCACCTTAGCATAGTTACTTAGGTGGTCCACTATCAGTTCTACTTTTGATTTCTAAACTATCTAGAGCATGGCACATGCAGCAAAGATGAATGAAATGTTCCCCAGTACTGTTATTTGGAAATCTTTGGTCCACTTTTAATCATGCCACATATAAAGAACATTAAGCCAATAGGAAAGAACCAAGGTTTTTTTCTTCCCCCAAGGAGGAACTGAAGTACCTCTAAATACCCACCACCAACACATACATCCCAAGAAATGAATGGATGGAGCAACCCCAGAACAAGAAGAGTGGTGTCATGGACTGAGTAAAGGCCAAGAACAGGGGACAGGAAGGGGTCTGGGTGCCAGCCATCTGTCTATGCTTCTTTCTTCCTGTAATATTGCTCTAGATAAACCATTGCCTGCCCTGTATTTCCTACAAAACATGGTTTAATATCAAGCAGAGGCATTAAAAACTATTCCAAACATTTCTGCTTTTCAAATTGTGCACACATTGAATTCAAGTATATACAAAAAAAAAAAGAAAAAAACTATTAAGAAAGAGGCTGACCATTACTTTCCAATGATCCTTTACCCAAATGAGCTAAGTCAGGAAGACTATGGAAAGAACTGTACCCAAAGCAGAAATATAGACGAGTTCCATAAGAAAACAGAGTATGTGAGTAAAAAGGGAAAATGAAGTATGATGAAGCTAGGATTTTATTGAAAGAGATGTTCTACTCTAAGACATGCTTTCTACATTGACTAAAATGGTCAAAAACTAGTCTCTGCATTCTTTCCATCTATGAGAATAACAAACAGGGCAGTTAATATCCACAGGAAATTATTATTTATAAACTCAGAAACAAAAAAATAATATGTTAAGGAAACACAAGAGCATAAAAGAGTAAATAATATCAGTCAAAAGAGAAAAAATTATGGCGCTGGAGAGACGGTTCAGTGGTTAAGAGTATGTACTGCTCTTGCAGAAATCCAAGTTCCTAGTACCCCTATCAGTGACTTACAACTGTCTATAACTCTAGCTCCATGGGATTCATTCAGCACCCTCCTCTGGCCTCCACAGGTACATATGTGCGTGCATGCGCACACACAGAAAAATAAACCTTTTTTTTTTTTTAAGGAGAGAAAATTAGTGGCCAAACTCACCAAAAACTTTAAATACCATAATAAATATTTTTAAAAGATATGTGATATTATAAAATTGAAACATGAATAAGCAATCAAAGAAAATAGCTAATAATACTGGACATAAGCATATAGTGAAATAAAGTATAACATTTAAATAACGAAATGATATTCATTTCAATGAATATCCAATAATAAGTTAACAAATTAAAGGACTGATCATGGTATTCAATAAGCAGTCATCGGGACAGAAAACAATGGGAAATGTAGGAGAAAAGTTAAGCAACATGGAAGCAAGAGCCCACACAGTCATATTCAGAAAATAAAGATCCCAAAGAAAGACATGATGGATTTAAAAGATAACCAAAAATTAAATTTAAGTAATTTTGGAAGCCTACACAAAATGGACAAACTTCTAGGAAAATGGGAAATGCTATAAGGACTTCCCAACTCTAACCTCTAGATATAACACACATAAACACACAGGACTAGAAGAAAAGACAAAACAACAACAGGAAAAGTATTTGCTGACAGGCATGGTAACACAAGTTTATAATCCCAGCACCTAGGAAGAGGAGAAAGATCGGGAGTGCAAGGCCATCTGTGGTTACAGATGGGTTAAAAGCCAGGCTAGGATATATTAAATATTGTCTCAAAGCAACAACAAAAACTGTTTATAAGTGATATGAGTCAGACAAAATATTAAAAGTAATGGAAACAAGGCCAGGCATGGCAAAGAACACCTTTAATCCCAGCAGTGAGGAGGCAAAGGCAGACAGATCTCTGAGTTAGAGGTCAGACTAGTCTACATAGTTGAGTTCCAGGCCAGCCAGGGCTCCATACTGAGACCCTATCTCAAAAATAAATAAATAATGAAAAAATAAGTAAGCATTCACCAAGTATTAATTTTTAAAATGAAAAACTAAGTAAAACAAAACAAAAACTTCTTAGAGTATGACTTAACAAAGATCCAACTATGAAGCAGCACAAAAGGCCCTGTCCTTTCTTCCTTCTTTTTTCCTTACTGATTTCTGGGTTCCACTTTATTTATTTATTTTTTGAATATTATTTTTGTTGTTGTATGTGTATGGGTGTACTGCCTACAGGTATGCACCCATGTTGTGCAATGCCTGTGGAGGACAGAAGAGGACATAGGATTCCTTTGGAACTGGAGTTTGTTTTGTTTTGTTTTCATCCATATGTAATTTTTTAAAAATTTTAACAAAAACTGTATTGAGAATTTCATACATGCATATAAGGTGTTTTGATCAAATCCATGCCCACTCCCTCCCCTCCAACATTTCCCCCTCTGAAGAGGTAACCCTAAAATCTTTTAAGGATTAGATACAAGCTCTCAAATACTTTTGACATCTGTGGCCTTTGAAACAGAGAATGTTGCTAACATTCTGAAGGGGTTACCCAAATTGCCAATAGGGAATAGGGACGCCAACCACTCTGGCTTCTTCATTGCTGAACAGGGATGCAGAGGGAGGCAACTGGAGCACCCCTTCAGTGGGTCTATCTAAAAGACTCCCAAATTGCATAACTTTTGTCTCTAAGGGGAGAAGAAATTCCTTGAATCATAAACGGGAGATTTGAAGAAGTAAAGGCAAGAACAATTAGCATTACAAGTTCTAGACAGGGAACTAGAAAAAAGTCAGAACAGGGCAATTTTCAAATGTTCATGAGAGTCCATTGGAGTTTCTCAACAGGGGCTTCCAAAAGGATCCCTCTATTGGATTCTTCCTCATTTTTCTTTTGTCTTCCCAAGGCTGGACTACTTGGCTGGGAAGAGTGGCTGGATATTCAGTGAGGGTCCAGTGACCCTGCTTGGCACTCCTTTAATGAATGAGCACAACCATCAACAAGCCCAACTGTGACTATGTTTAGCGATCAGGCCCAGCCGAAGTCGTGATGATGGTAGTTATTTCATGCAGAAAGGACTGCTATATATCATCATCTTATTAAAAGGACCTAGAATTTAAAAGGATTTGGTGCTAGGAGCCACATGAGAGAGAACATACGTCATTTATTTTTCTGAGTCTGTGTTACTTCACTTAGCATAACAGTTTCCAGATCCATCCATGAACTGGAGTTATTACTGACAGTTGTTAGCTGCCATGTGGGTATTGGGAACTAAACCCAGCTCTTTTGCAAGAGCAGAGAGTGCTCTTAACCACTGAGCCATCTCTCCAGCCATTTATTTATTTATTTAATTTATTTAATTTATTTATATTTTATGTTTTGCCTTCATATTTGTAGTGCCTGTGGAGGCCAGAAGAGGGTGTCGGATCCCCTGGAACTTAAGTTACAGATGGCTAGAACCCAGGTGCTCTGGAAGAGTAGCCATCTCCCCAGCCCCAGGTTCCATTTTTCAATTGTTCTTTTTCAGACTGTTAGTTGCTTAAGATGTAAATGAGTACTTCTAAAACTCTTGGATCTCAGATCCCTTTATACTCAGAAACTACTGCAGACTACAAACAGCTGTTGTTTATGTGCATTATATTTTATATTTCCTGTGTTAAAAAACTTAAATGCATAATCCCAGAACTAGGGAAGCAGAGGCAGAGGCAGTTCTAGGCTGGCTGGGGTTAGGGAGACCCTGTCCTCCCAAGCCCATGTGACCCCTGAGGAACAGATCCTCAAATGACCTTAAAGTGTAAAAATAAATTGATTTAGACAATTATTTCTCAATGATAATTTTCTGCCTAATCAGAAAGTGCTGCTCAGATGTAAGACTTCAAATCTTCATCTCCAATACTATAGTGTCCACCTGTAGCTAAGGTAGGCAACCAGCTATTGTTCTAAAATGATGGATATTTGTTTTCTCCCCTTATCTAGAAACCTTTGAGAGGGATTGATTCTAACCACTCCAACAGCTATCAAAATACCTGAAAGCAAACCCTGAACCCCTCACTCTAGAGTCCAGCCTTGGAAGACAAAAGAAAAATGAGGAGGAACCCAATAGAGGGATTCTTTTGGAAGCCCTTGTCAAGAAACTCCAATGGACTCTCATGAACATTTGAAAATTGCCCTGTTCTGATTTTTTTCTAGTTCCCTGTCTAGAACTTGCAATGCTAATTAGTCTTGCCTTTACTTCTCCTTTATTCAGGATTCAAGATCTTTCTTTTCCCCTTAGAGATAAGAGTTATGCAATTTGGGAGTCTTTTAGACTCACCCTGCATCCCTGTTCAGCATGGAAGAAGCCAAAGCAGTCTGTGGCCCATTTCCCTACTGGCGATTTGGGTAACCACTTCAGAGGACCGTGTGATAAGAATAGGAGGTAGGAATTAGCTAGGCAGTTAGTTTCTTGGCTAAAAGTCAAAATGTCCTTGGGCCTCTTAGCAACATACTCTGTTCCAGAGGCCAAAAATGTTGAATGTATTTGGGAGCCTGTATCTAATCCTTAAAAGATTTTAGGGTTACCTCAGGGGAATGTTAGAGTACCCAAAAGCCCCATAAAAATAAATCAAAGCAGAAGAAAGAGTACATGAGTTTGTCAGAAAAAAAAAATGATGTGGAGATATGGGAGGAGTTAGAGGGGAGGGAGTGGGCATGGATTTGATCAAAACACGTTATATGCACGTATGAAATTTTCAATAAATTATTTTTTAAAAAAAGAAAAAGAAAAACTTTTTTTTAATGTAGAGGGGTGCAGTGGTGCACATCTTAAATCCCAGCACTCAAAAGGCAGAAGCAAGCAGATCTCTGTGAGATCAAGGTCAGCCTCGTCTCCATAGCAAGTTCTAGGCCAGCTTTTAAAAAAAAAGAAAATTAAATGAGAAGTTTACTAACTTGGCTAGGTGATCAAGGTCAACAGCAAAGGTGATATGCTACACTAATCATATGGACCCTTGGAATGGGATGAAAATGGCATTTTACTTCTGAGATCTTCCCTGTATTAGCCAGGGTTCTCCAAAGAAACAGAACTGGTAGAATGAATACATATGTATAGAGATTTATCATCTTAGCTCACAGGATAGAGTCTGAGTAGTCCAACAATGGCTGCACCACACTGGAGAGGCTGAGCATCCGTAGTCACTCAGTCCACGAAGCTGGATGTCTCAGTAGTCCCAATCTGGCGCTGAAGGTCTGACAGATTCCAAAAGCTCAGCTAGTCTTCGGTCTACAGCAGCAAGACAAACTCACCAGCGAAAGAGAAGACAAGCAGCAAGAAGCCAGGCATTCTCCTCTGCCATGGCTTTTTATACGGGCTGCCATCAGAAGGTAACACCCACATTTAGGGTATGTCTTCCAGCTTCAGATGATCCAATTAAGAAGATCTCTCTCATTTCAGTTAATCCCAGATCCAGTCAAGTTGACACCCAGGATTAGCCATCAAACTCCCTAAACTCCTCACCACAGTCTAGTCATAAAGAAAACTCCAGGTAGGAGACAACATGCAAATACCAACTGAACCCTTAAAACTGTAGAGGTGGGACAGGTGTAGGTCACACCTGTCATCTCAGCACTGGGGAGGTTGAAGCAGGACAAGTTCTCTGAGTTGGATGCTAGCCTAGGTTATACAGAAGTTCTGGGTCAGCCTGAGTTAATAAGAGGAGATTCTTTTTTCAACAACAAAGATTAAATTTTATTAAAAACAAGATAAATATGATAAAGTGTTACAGTTTAGAAGAGCCTACAGACACATGACAACTAAATACAATGCAGCATCCTAGATAAGACCCGGACAAAAGGACATTAGGCAAAGCTAAGCAAACCTAAATCAAGTACAAACTTTATTTAATGTAATTTATTGGACTGGCAAGATGGCTCAGGAGGTAAAGGTGCTTGTTGGCAAGACTGACAACCTGAGTACACTCTCTAGAACCCACATGGTAGAAGAGAACTAACTCCTACAAGCTGTCATTCTGACCACAAGACCAGCATAGTTCATGGTGCCTCCCACACCCTACAAACACAAAATAAATAATAAATGCAGTACAGATTTATTAACAATAATTTTCAGTGGGGGCTGAGGAGGCAGCTAGGTAAAGTACTTCCCTAGCATGAAATCCTGGGTTGATCCCAAACACCACACAGACTGGACATGGTGGTGCATACCACCTATAAAGCAAGTTCAAGAATGTCTAGGCTACACAAGAAAGTATATCCAAGATGTATCCCCTAAAAAGTCAGGACTGGCTAGGCAGATGGCTCCACGTAAAGTGCTTATCCACAAACATGAGGAATGCCCAGCAGAGCCTATTATCTCAACTCTGGGAGGTAGAGACAGGCATTGAAGAAAGCTCACTGGCTACCCAGCCTAGTCTATCAGTGAACTCCAGGTTTCATGAGAGACCCTGGATCTGAAAAAATTAGGAATAACAAAAAACACCCATTAGCCTCCAGCCTCCACACTAACTAATGTACTCATGTTTCCACAGCTATACACCAAAAGGTATACGTGTGTATACCACACACTTATGCACAAATTTTATTTATATATATACATATATATATATAATTTGTGAATTAAATGTATCAGGTGCAGTTAAGAATTCTAAAATGCAGCTGCATATGGTGGGACACTTGTGATTCTAGTACTTAAGAGCTAAAGGCAAGAGGGTTAGGAATTCAATCTCATTTACATCCATTTGATGAGTTGTAGGCCACCCTAGGCTACTAAGACACACAAAGAAATCACAAGATTTCACAAGTACATATTCCAATAGCTACCAAATCATTGTACTGTTAGAACAGAATAGGAAAAAATGCAAATAACATCAAATGCCATGGTATTATTACAAAAATAATTTTGATCTCACATTCTTTGAAAAAGTATGGGAAATCCAAGAGTTGTGGGAACACACTTAAAAACATCTCCAAGCAGTGAAGGGGATGTAGCTCAGTAGTAAGGTCCTTGCCTAGCATGCACAAAGCCACAGGGTTCTAGCTGTTAGGGAAAGAGAAATTTACTGCTTGTCTGAGTTTATTGCTTATAACCAATTAACTCAACTGGAGACACAGGCATCCGGAGATAGGGGCAAGTGCTACAGTCCCCGTAACCTGACCTGTCTGGTCTGTGTCATGTCTGTAGGCATGTCTGCTTACACAAGATAACAAGGAAGGGCTGTGCCAGGCACATACCACCCATCCCTCCCCGATTGGGACACCTGAAGGGAGTTGTAACATTTTTCTTAAAGTTACTGGTTTGTGAAATGCTTGCTTTGAAACTATTGGTTGTATAAACGCAGGCTTTTGTGTAACGGTTGTGGGAGCCTATATAATCTTTACCTGAAATTGCCTCAGGGTCAATCGCTCTAACCAGACCTGCGTGTCTTCAAAGGACAGTTGACCCCCAGCTAGCTGGTTTAATAAAACTCTGCTTGATTTTTGCATCTCCATAC
>NW_008330777.1:229346-235999 GCF_000622305.1 Nannospalax galili
TCGGGGGGGGGTGTCTGGTTTTGTATTTTTCTCTATGCTCTCTATTTTAAAACCTTCCTTTCCTCCTTTTCATTCCATTTATTCTCTGTATCTCCCACCCCTCTCCATCCCTCTCTCCGGCCACTGAGAAAGCCCCATGGGCATGGGTCGAGCCAGTAAGAGTCACAGGGCACTCGCCGCTGAAAGACTCCCGTGAAAGGATGAGGGGGTCCCAGGCGTGAATCCCAGATAAATTCACGTCCCCCGCAGAAGAAAAACTGGGCAACGAGAGGCACCCGTCCACAAGCACACCCACTGGCCATCACTGTTTAGAGTGGCATCTTCACTTCTCCCTTTTCATCTCTCTCTCTCCTCACTGGACAAGGCTGTGAACGTTATCTTGATGCTTGTGCTCAAAAACCTGAACGTGCACACACGTGGCAGCTGTAGTGGCGGCACCCCAAGCCTCTGGAACACGCCGTCCACAAAAACGCCGTTCTGGCCGGGGCTGTGCGGGCTCTGGGCCGCGCCATGGCCGCCCGGGGACATGAAGATCTCCAGGTGGCGCCCCGAGATGAAGTTCGAGTGGCCCATGCTCACGTCCACCGAGCCCTGCGACGAGTTGCACCCGATGGTGACCGAGCGCCTCTTCATGAGGTACTCGAACTAGCGGCCCTCCAGCCGCGCCACGGCCCAGCCGCCCGGCGGGGACCTGCCACCCGTGGGAGGGCCCCCCCCCCGCCACATACCACCCATCCCTCCCCAATTGGGACACCTGAAGGGAGTTGTAACATTTTTCTTGAAGTTACTGGTTTGTGAAATGCTTGCTTTGAAACTATTGGTTGTATAAGCGCCGGCTTTTGTGTAACGATGTGGGAGCCTATATAATCTTTACCTGAAATTGCCTCAGGGTCGATTGCTCCAACCAGACCTATGTGTCTTCGAAGGACGGTCGGCCCCAGCTACCTGGCCTAATAAAACTCTACTTGTTTGCATCTCCATACTCGTGCATTTGTTCTCCAGAAGAGACCCACCGAGTCACCGACCCTAACACTAGCCCCACCAATTAAAAAAAAAAAAATCTCCAAGAAAAAAGGAAAACATACAAACTTTTTACTTAGGAAATCTGCTGATATACTGTGTAGACCACTGATATTTTTCTTCTCATAACTAACTCCTCTTACTAGGCTCCCCAAATTTACTAAAGAGTTCATTTTATCCCTGGCAATTTTTTATGTGGGTGGACCTACTTTTAATATCAATGTAAAATTATGAGGGGGGAGATCAGCTTGTAACTTTATTTTGCATTTATTTATTTTTTCTGTGTATGTTAGTTATATTTCTGTTGCTGTAAATAAACACCATGACCAAGGCAACTTACAGAAGGAAGTTTATTGGGCTTACAGTTCCAGATGGTAAGTGTCCTTTACAGCAGGGGAGTCATGGCAGGAAGCAGCCAGAGTAAAAACTAAGGGCTCACATCTTGAAGCAGGCACAGGAAGTAGAGAAACTAGAAGCAGGATGTGGCAATTGAGCTCTCAAAGCTGCTCCCAGTGACCTGCTTCCTCCAGTAAGACCTAACCTCCTGAACCTCTGCAAACAATGCCACTAACTGACCAGGTGTTCAAATACACAAACCTATAGGAAACACTTCCTCACCGCCACCACAGTGGGAGAGGGAGGAGGCACTTTAATATCTATACAGTAGGAAATAAACAGTATTTTACAACTTGGAAAGTTCAATGATAATTAAGTACTACTACCATAACTTTCCGAAGTTTAAAAAGGTATACATAAAATATAAAAGTATGCCTGTCAAATTATTCTACAATTTTAGAAGCATTTCCCTTTAGTAACAGTTTCAGTAGTTATAGAACGCCAGAGACAACTAGAAAACAAAATATATGGCAAAATATGGTTGGTTGGTCTGCTTCCTTCAAAGCTAGTCATAGTCATTCTTTCAAAACCTTCCTTTTCCTAAGCTAGCTGGGGTATTGACTTATACCTTTACTGAATTAGTAGATCTAGGCAATGATCATCAGTGACTGCTATTAGGACAAGAAGAGACACAATCAACACTGGGTCTCCTCACAGTAATATACAAAACCATCTATAAAGTACGCTTAGCAGAAAAATTGAAGTGTCAATCTAGGCAAGCTTCTATCAACTCTAATTTCAAGAAACATATTAAGCCATAACCATGGAAAGAAACCTTATTGTAGGAAATTCTACAGAATCAACTATCTGGTTTGTACAATAAACTAAAAAAGGAAAAACTAAAACACATGGAGAAAAACTTTGAAAGTTCATAAAAGCTAGTGAACAGGTGTGGTGATTTAATACCTGTAATCTCACCACTTAGAATACTGAGCAGGAGGATTGCTGTGAGTTCCTTCTAGGCCAACCTCAACTACAAAGTGACACCTATCTCCTCCTCCTGGCCCCCCCAAAAAGTGGGTGTTGTGGAACATGCCTATAATTCCAGCACTTGGAAGACTAAGGAAAGAGGATTATTAGTTCTAAGCAAGCCTGGGCTACCTAGCAAGATCTTGCCTACAAAAAATAAAACAGGGCTGGGGAGATGGCTTAATGGATAAAGTGCTTACCATACAAGCATGAGGTCAGATCCCAGTACTCATAAAAGCCAAGCACAGAAGCACAGATCTATAACCCCAGCGCTGGGCAAGGAGAAACAGGCAGATTCTGGGGCTATCTGATTAGCCAATTTAGCCAAAATGGTGAGTTTTGGGCTTAATAAGAGACCCTATCTCAGAAAATAAGGTAGCAAGCAATGGCAAAAGCCACCCAACATTAACCTCTCCACACTTCAGATTCCTCACTTTTCTAAATCATTTTACATCCCGCTTCTAAATTCAGCCTACCCCACCCCACACCCTGCAAAATTCAAGGTCATTATCTACATAATCAAATTTAAAAATCCTTGGTTTGGAACTAAAAACAATCTGTAAATCTGGTCTTTATCTGCTGTGTCAATCATTTTCCCCATGAACAGCACTCCCTTCAAACCTGCCGTATTCCATTTCTCTATTCATTTTACCTTCAACTTTAACCAGCTAATACTGCAGTAATCCTTGCCTCCTGCTATGCATCTTGAAATGCTATTCTTGTTCATTTTCAATCCAGTGAACCTACTTATTTCTGCTATTCACAAATTATATCAAGAAAGCTCTTCCAACTACTCTAGTGTACAGAAATGTACTTCCGAGGCTTCTCCAGGTGTCTAACTTTTTGAAGAGAAAGTTTAAAAGTAAGCCATATTAACAACAATAGTGTCTTTTATTTAGTGGATATTTATAATGTGTGCAGCATTACAAAAGGCAATTTAAAGACTTTCTCAAATAATATTCAAAACCATTCTGGAAGACAGATGTTATAATTATCTTTACATAAATTGTAAGGAAATGGAAACCTGGAAATTTTCATTAATCATCCAGGTCACATAACTAAGTAACAGAGGTTTTTTGTTTTTGTTTTTCCCATAAAGACAGGGTCTTACTAGTTCAAGCTGCCTTCAAACTCATGATGTCTCTTGCTTCAGCCTCCTGAGCGCTGAGATTACAGGATTACACCAACACACCCGGCTCAGCTAAGATTTCTACCTAAATGTCTTCAGAACTCATGTTCTTACCCACCTCTTCCATATCTAAACAGTAACTAGCTCAAGTCATGCAGTCCAAAGGTGATATTTTATAAACAATTAACTCAAAAGTGTACCACAGTTTACACAATATTTCTGTATTTTATAATGAAATTACCAGCATTATTCTAAAATTAACTATTATGTATCACAGAAGAAACAATGAAGAAAAGCAAAACAGTTTACCCTACTTTTTTTTTTTTGGTCTTTTTGAGACAGAGTCTCCCTGTAGCCCCAGCTGTCCTGGATTCACTATGGAGACAAGGCTGGCCTTGAACTCACAGAGATCCACCTGCCTCTGCTTCCCCAGTGCTGGGATTAAAGGCATGTGCCACCATGCCCAGCAATTTACCCTACTTTTTAAACATCTTTACTTAAACTTCTCAATCAACAGAATTTAGGGAGGAAAAAAAAAATCACTACTGAAGAGTTCATTAATACGGACCATGGATTCTGGTATGGAATTTAATATTACTAAGTTGGTGTTCTATTTTCCTTTCTGTTCCTATGATAAAATACTCTGACAAAAGCAACTTAAGGGAGGAAAGAATTTGCCTTTTACGTCCAAGTCACAGTCCCTTATTGAGGGAAGTCAAGGCAGAATCTCAAGTTAAGACCTTAATCAAGGGAATACAACAGAAATCATGGTGACCAGAATGTTGCCTTAGGCTTGTGTTTAGATAGCTTTCTTATACAGCCCAAGACCACCTGCCTGGGGAATAGTGCTGCCCACAGTGGTTTGGGCCCTCCTACATCAATTAATAAAACAATGCCCTTCAGAGAGGCCAATTTGATCTAGGCAATTCCTCAACTGAGACTTCTTTCTCAGGTGATTCTAGTCTAGTCTATGACAAGCTGACATTGAAGGCTAATTAGGACAGTTAGACATCAACTTTAAAGATTTTTAAATCTAAGATTTAAATATTTAAATACTTAAATTTTGAGGGAGGCAGAGGCAGGCGATTCTCTGTGAGTTCAAAGCCAGCCTGGTCTACATAGTGAGTTCCAGGACATCTGGGGCTACAGGGAGACTCTGTCTCAAAAAGACCAAAAATATATATATATATTTCAGAAAACAAGCACTTATTCAACATCTTAGTGGTAGAATATTCAGAAATAGGCAGACAGATCTCAAGATCTACCACTTGAGGGTGAGAAGATAATAACCCTCCCTGAAGCATCTACTGTAAAAGGCAACAATGATTCCCTGTCCATAAAAGTAAGGGCAAATACATACCTACCTTTAGTGGCAGTTTTTGGTTTGTTTTTCCCCAGTGCTTGAGGGCAAACCTACAGCCCCACGTATTAGTCAAGCAGTCTATGGGTAGGCTACATCCCAGTCCTACTGTTAACAATTTTTATTATCACTAGGGTATCAAAAGCATTTCAATTACCAGAAGCGTCATATTAACTTTTAAAAATATGTTATGTTCAAGTAAACACAACATTCTAAATACAAGATTTGTTCTTACCTTTTTTTCTAAAATAACAGTAAAAATAAAATAAAATAACCTACCATCAGTTTTCCATTTCTAGCTGACCACCACGTCAAGAACCTTTATAAGCCAAGTTATTTTCATGCCCATTTTACTCTCTATTACAAGTGGTCACTTTAAAGTTTAACTTTTTTTGAACATTTAAAGAACAAAAACAAATCTAAACCAGAAATTCAAAAACATTGAGACCAAGTTAATACAAGTCAGCAAAGCTGCAATATTATTATTAATCATTATACTGTTCTTATGCTGAAGTCTGAACAAAGGGCATCCACTCAATTATAATAGTAACTCTCACCTCCATAGAAAAATCAAAGACGGAAAGCTAGCCCCCATCTTACTCCAACAAGAAATTTTAAGAATGGTGATTTAACTCAGTGATAGAATGTCAGTTCCATTGCCCACCACCACCATCATGACCACGACTACCACCAACACACATACACACACACACACACACATACCCCTAATAAATGATAAAACTTCCAGCTGACTGCATTTCACTGAGGACACCCTTACTTTGGGTAAGAGAAAATGGCTAACAAAGGTTCTATAAATAAATATTTAATGTGATCAGTCAAAATACAAGAGAACTGAAAGTATTCTTGATCAAAACCTTTTTTTTTAAAAATGACAGATCATATTTTAACCTATACAAGAGGTGTTTTTTTAATTATTGGATAATATATACTTTATTTGCTACTCATTTAATTTTAGACTTTAATTCAATCAAAGTGAGCATTTTTATTAAACTTCAAATATTCATATAATAAATATAGCAGTTGCTCTTAATTCTTTAAACTGCTTACATTCACTCTGCTTGCCAATAGCTACACATGATTTGAGATTTAGGGATATTTAATTTCTTCAACTGTTAATATTCTCTTTATTTTACTAAGAGCCAAAAGGATTTGTAGAAAGCAAATGCAAACTATTAGTTCAGTAGGTCTGATACAACATAGCTGGAAAGGAACAGAAAACAGGAGGAGGAGATAGAGCAGAAATACCAAAAATTAGCCAAGACTCTGTTCCAACAAGCATTAGACAACCTCATAAACATAGGAGCTAAAATATTATTTTTAACTACTTAAAACATTTTCTTTGAATGAATTTTTAAGAATAAAGCCATGACTTATATCAAATACTCTACAGCTTAGATAACAGTTCCTTATTATGATATATTTGAACTACTCACCGAAGTCCGGTCAGGTTCTCCATCTGCTAAACCTGCCTCCATAATGGAAGAAGATAGGTTTCTCTTTCCATTAATGTGTAGCCATCCTATAAGTCTGGAAATCCTAGAAAAATGAAAATCACACATATTAGAACTGGCAAAAAATTGTGATACATAGAACATTAAATATATATTACATTGGCCGGGCGTGGTGGTGCATGTCTTTAATCCCAGCACTCAGGAGGCAGAGGCAGGTGGATCTCTGTGAGTTCAAGGCCAGCCTGGTCTACATAGTGAGGTCCAGGACAGCTGGGGCTACAAGGAGACCCTGTCTCAAAAAGACCAA
>NW_008330777.1:236060-245784 GCF_000622305.1 Nannospalax galili
AAATTCAAAGAAAAATTAAATGAAAAATTATTCCAAGGGAAAAGAATACTTAAAAGCAAGGTTAAATTAATGAGATTGTTCGACACTTACAAGACAATGGCAGGAGGATTGGCTACATAGCAAATTCAACCTAGCTACATGAGATCCTGTCCAGAACAGGAAAAAAAAAAAAAAAATCAAATCACCCTTCCAAAACAAAATGTACTCTCATCACAAGAGTATGAGGCTATCTCCCCTGTTGGATATTAACATAGTTTTGTTTACACCAATGAGATAAACCACCAATTATAACTAGAACTATTATTTCACTAATTATTGACTTGGGCATTCTATCAAAAGAAGGCTGACTATAAATATGAACCAAGAATAAAAAATGTGTAATCAGGGAATAACAAAGTGTTATTAAAAATTAAAGACAAAAAAGGCAAGTGGCTGGGCTGACACTGAAGTTGGTGATCTTGGAAATACAGCTATTAAGACAGGATGCAGCACAGACATCAAACTGAAATCAAGAAGCATAGAGGCCCACCATTGGCCTAATAAAGATTCCAGCAGGATTCAGGTGTGGTGGTGGGCATCGGTGATCTCAGTACTCAGGAGAATAAACCTGAAGAATCACCAAGAGCTAAAATTAAAAGGCCAGCCTTAGCTATGTTAACAAAATTCATATTCCCCTCCCCCACTGCCCCCCCCCACACACACACAGGAGGAAAGAAACAATACAAAGGAAGAAATAATTAACAAAAGAAGAAACTTCCCAGTACTGGAAAAAGAGGTTTCAAATTGTAAAGAACTTTTTGAGAGCCAACAGAATTAATCAAGATGAACCATGCCTAAACTAATCTGTGCAAATTCTTAACTAGATTCCTACACATTCCAAACACCACCATGCAAATGAAGAGTAATAAGTAAATCCTTACAATGGTAGAGTAAGTGTAATTATCCTTTCTGCAATGATTTTCCAACAGGCTAGAGAATAGATACATTAAATAACAATGATACTGACTTTATTTTTAATCACTGACAGCAAATGAAGGAAAATATATTATTACCGTCCCTGCAAATTTTTATCACCCAACAAGTTGAGGTACAAAGGCAGAAGCTATGTTGAGGTGAATTAAATAAGCCTGAGAAGTTCTGAAACACAGCCTTCCTTAACCTTGACTGGTAATGTGTATTTCTTCCCAAAATAATTTCACTTAGGGCTGGGGAGATGGCTCAATCATAAAGCACTTGCGGTGCAAACATGGGACCTGAGTGCAATTTTCAGCAACCTATGTAAAAGAGCCAGGTGTGGTGGTGCATGCCTGTAATCCTAGCAGTGAGGATGTAGAGGTATGGGCTCACTGGTCAAGCCAGTCAACCCAAGTCAATAGTAAGAGACCCTGTACCAAAAAGTAAGGGAGAGTGATAGAGAAAGACACTCAATGTCAACCTATGGCCTTCACATACAGGCATACATGTGCACACATATATAGAAACACATACATACACACAAAACAACTTTCACTTAACTCTTATGTTTAAACTTTTAATTCAGAGGAGCATGTCATCAAACCACAGTACAGAATCTAGGAATGATCTTTATGTTTTTAAAGGGTTTTAAAAAGAAGAGGAGAGCTAGGTGAGAAAGAGCTGATCTTCCTAAAACAAGAGACTCTAGATAGGCTGACAAGACCTCAGTAGATGAATTGCACTGGGGAACGTCTTGGGACTTGCACTGGGGAATGTCTTGACACAGTGGGCCTTAACATGGATGACAGAGTATATGGGTTCCAGTGAGGGGAGGTTGCCAGTTGGGGACAGGGGTAAAAAGATTAAGATTGTTTGAGATATATGAAATAAAAAAAAAAAAAATCAATAAAAACAAATTAAAAAAATAAAATAAAAGAGGAGAGAGGGCAGACAATAACAAAACAGAGACCCTATGTAGAAGCCTGAAGTACTAACTGGCATTGACTGTGATGATATCTGAGTCTCAGATGAATGTTTATCAAAAGGTAATCTCGGCCGGGCGTGGTGGCGCACGCCTGTAGTCCTAGCACTTAGGAGGCAGAGGCAGGCAGATCTCTGTGAGTTCAAGGCCAGCCTGGTCTACATAGTTAGTTCCAGGCCAGCTGGGGCCTCAGAAAGACCCTGTTCCAAAAAGACCAAAGAAAAAAAGATAATCTCAGAAGTGGGAGACTTTAATGATCAAATGGACAAGGCAGACCATCCTATAACATCAGGGAGCCTTTCCCCAAGTATTCCTGTCATTGCCCAACAGACTTATGAACCAAGTTGCCATTGTGGCAAAGATGGAAACTGGGCTCAGGAATATGGCTTTCCCCTCACCAATTAGCTAGGTAGTAATATCTTATTTGGGAATAGATCACCAGAAGACTATATTCTCAAGAAACATCTAACATATGGTACTGTTTCTCAATGAGCTAGGATACACACCTCTAGGAATCACAGGGAGAAAATGTGGGTGGTACTATTCACTATTACCCCTACTAATCTAGCAGCAACATTTTGGCTTTCTGTCTCTATGGCTTACAGTCAGTTGCTCTAGAGGTGTTAGTTCCGAAGGGAGGAATGCTACATTCAGGAGACACATTAATGATCTCATTGAACTTTAGATTGAAACTAACACTTAGCCATACCTCTGAACTAACTGATCTCAATTACTATAGGAAAGTTCGACTGGTGGCCTACGATGGAGGTAAGGAAGACCATGTCTAAACTATAGGACATCTCTTAGGAACCTCTTAGCACTACTATTTCTTATGATTAAAGTCAATGGAAAACTACAGCAACACAACCCAGACATCACAATCAGGATGCTTACAGAGGGTAAACAAAACATAAAATAGGCACCACAAAAAAGCAAATATATGTGCATATATATGTGTATATATGCTATGACTACTTAAATTTCAAGGAACTGCAATCTCTTATGTTCTTATGAACATTGTATGCTTCAAAATGTTTGATTTCTAGCTGGGCATGGTGGCGTACGCCTGTAGTCCCAGCACTTGGGAGGCAGAGGCAGGTGGATCTCTGTGAGTTCAAGAACAGCCTGGTCTACATAGTGAGTTCCAGGATAGCTGAGGCTACAGGGAGCCCCTGCTTCAAAAAGACAAAAAAAAAAGTTTGATTTCTTCCCTTTTTAAAATTTATTTTTATTTTATGTGTATGAGTACTTTGTCTACATGTGTATAACTGCACCCCTGTCATGCAATGCCCACAGAAGTCAAAAAAGATTGTCAGATCTCCTGGAACTGGAGTTATAAACAATTGTTAGCTGTCATGTGGGTGCTGGGAACCAAACCCAGGTCCTCTGCAAAGGTAGCCAGTGCTCTTACCAGCTGAGTCATCTCTCCAGCCCCATTCTTCCCTCTCTTATTGCCTTATCATGTAAGATACTGACCTAACATTATAGTATGTAGGGTCATTATTACTTCTGTGCCACAAAGTTGAAGTTACAAGCAAGAACATCACCCACAGATCATACCCTATTCTAGGGAAAGGATTTTTATGTTGTTTACAAAAGAGTTTCACCACGTCAGGTGGAAGTATGAAGTTGTTAGTGTCTTGAGTATGAAGCATCTTATTAGTTTACTAGGGCTGTCATACAAAGTACCACAGATTGGATGGCTTAAGTAACAGAACTGAAACTCAAGGCCAAAGTATTGGTAGTTTTGGTTTCTTCTAAGCCCTCTCCCCTTAGCTTGCCAGGGGCCATCTTCTCCCTGTGCCTTCGCATCGTCTTCCCTTTGTACACATCTGTAGACTTTTCTTTTTTTGGTCTTTTTGGCCCCAGCTGGCCAGGAACTATTATGTAGACCAGGCTGGCCTTGAACTCACAGAGATCTGCCTGCCTCTGCCTCCAGAGTGCTGGGATTAAAGGCATGTGCCACCACACCTGGCTCTGTAGACAATCTTATAAGGACACCAGAAATACTGAATTAAGACCCACCCTAATGATCTTATTTTAACTTCATCTCTTTAATTTTAATTACTGTACATGTGGATGTATGGGGGGGGGGTGAGCACACCATTGCAAGCATGTGGAAGCCAGACAGAAACTTTTGGGAGTCATTTCTTCAACTGTGAGTTCCAGAGATAGAACTCAGGCTGTCAGGCTTGCTATCCACTGAGCCACCTCCCCAGCCCTTAACTTTACTTCTTTAAAGGCCTATCTCCAAACACATACACATTCTGAGGTACTAGGGGTTAGACCTTCATTGTGAACTATAAAGAAAAAAGAATCAGCCCATAAGAAATATGATTTACTGAGGTATGTATGAGTGCGCCAAGCTGATTTTATATGTCAATTTGGCTACACTACAATAACCAGACATTTAGTGAGTTGCATATAAGTCTAGATGTTGCTGAGGTGGGATTTTTTTAAGATGTGATTAACACAGAAACCCTAAAAATAAAACAGGTCAATTTCCATAATGTGAGTGGGCCTCAGCCAATCAGTTGAAGGTTTAAAAAAAGACTGAAGTCCCCTAAAAAGGAAGAATTCTGCCTCCAGAATTTCTTTCATCAAGACTCCAAAATCAATCCCTCCTTTGGTTTCCAGCCTGTCTTGAACACTTCATAAACAGAGGTCCCCACCACTGTAATGAGCCAATTCCTGAAAATTAATAGGATAAGTGGGCCTGGTCTAATCAATAAAGGCTTGAGGGGTGGGACCTAAGGTCTTCTAAAGAAGAAGGAAGCCTGCCTTGCAAATTTCAGAGTTATTTGCACATTTGTTTTGTTTTGCTAGTATTTTCAGACAAGGCTTCATGAAGCCCAAATGGCTTGGAACCCCTTGTGTAGCAGAAGATGACCTTGAACTTCTGATTATCTTGTCTCTATTCACAAGTGCTGGGATTACAGACATACATCATCACCCTCAGTTTTATACAGAGCCTTATGAATGATAGGCAAGTCTTCTACCAACCAAGCTATATCTCCAGGCCTCAAATTTCATTATTTCTAAACCCCCATAATTACATGAGCCAGTTCCTCAAGATCAATTATTTTGATCTGTCTCTCTCTCTTGCTCCTCACACACACAATCCCAACACACACACACACATGTTCATGTGTTGCATTGTAGTTCTCTGTAGAACCCTAAGTTCAAAGATACAGATACATCTGTATCTTACAGGTACAGATAAATTTCATTATCCATTTCCACCACCTTTGTACTTTGCCAATAAGATGCTGAATTTGCACATTTTGGAAGGTCCAAGAAAGGCAGAAACCAAGCCATCTATCTGACCACAGTGAACATGGACTTTGATAGGCATGAGGTTTTGAAGTGATCACCAAAGGCTTTGCTGCCAGCTAACTGCCAGGCTACTACAATCATCACCACTGACAAACTAAACAACAGAAACTGCCTGTTTCCACACATCTAGCTTCCCAATAAACTTACCAGTATCTAAATCCCTCTACCAATTTTCCTTTTGCTTTAATTATTTCAGTAATTTTTCTCAAGCAAACCTCACCTTTAGACAGTAATCAGTGCAAAGAAAGTGCAGGAGTGAGGTAATTCTGCACTAAGACCCCAGTAATATATGAGGGGGTGAGCCAAAAATTAGTTCCAGGCAGAAAAGGAAACAGCAAGTGCAAAAATATTGAGGCAGGAACACTGGGCATGCTTGCAGAATAGCAAGGAGACTACTACGGCAAGCAGAGTAAGGAAGAAAAAGGTGAGCAAAGAGAACAGAAAGGTAACGAAATTCCAGATCAGAGATCCTTGCAGGACTCTGACTTTTATCCCTGAACAAGCTACTGCTGAAATGAAAATCAAGAAACAAAATGACCTGGGCCTGGAGAGATGGTTCAGTGGTTGAAAACACTGGCTGCTCTTGTACAGGACCCAGGTTCAGTTCCCAGCACCTACATGGCTGCTAAAACCATCCATAACTCCAGTTCCAGGGAATCTGGTGCCTTCTTCTGACTTCCATGGGTATTACACAACATGAGGGCACTTATGTAAATATAGGAAAAACACTCACAGATTTTAAAAAATTAAATTTTTTAAAAAAAGAAATGAAATCTTGTGTAGGATCATTGTAGCTGCTGGTTCCAAGTACATTACAAATTAGAAGACCAAACTTACGAATAACAGGCATAGAGGAAGAAGAATCCCAAGATAATGGCATGGACCAGATCTTCAACAGAATCGTGGAAGAAAATTTCCCAAAATTAAAAAAAGACATACCCATACAAATAGAAGCATATAGAACACCAAACAGACAGGACCAGAAAAAAAACTCTCCACGTCATATCATAGTAAAAACACTAAACGTACAAAACAAAGAGACAACATTGAAGGTCGCAAAAGAGAAACTAGTCACATATAAAGGAAAACCCATTAGGATTACAGCTGACTTTTCAGTGCAAACTATGAAAGCCAGAAGAGCCTGGACCAAAGTATTCCCAGTGTTAAATGACCACAGATGCGAACTCAGATAACTATACCCAGCCAAAATGTCTATTATAGTTGAAGGGGAAAAAAATATCTTTCATGACATAAATAGGCTGAAGGAATTCATGTCCACAAAATCAGCCCTTCAGAGAGTTCTGGAAGCAATACAAAGACCTGAAGAAAGGAATGACTATACCCAAGGGACCGCGGAAAGAAATCGAATGAAGGTATAACTGTGGAAAAGTACAGTTATATCAAGAAATGTAAACAGAAATAAAAATGACAGGATTCAATACTCATCTTTCATTAATAACTTTAAATATTAACAGACTGAACTCCCCAGTCAAAAGACACAGACTATATGAATGGATTAAGAAACAAAACCCATCTTTTTGTTGTCCGCAAGAAACTCATCGCACTTTCAAGGACAGACACTATCTTGAAGTCAAAGGATGGAAAAAAATATACCAAACAAATGGCACTAAGAAAAAAGCAGGCGTAGCAATCCTAAAATCTGACAAAATAGACTTTAAACTAAAGCTAATCACAAGAGACAAAAAAGGCCACTTCATTTTGATCAAAGGAACAATGAATCAAGAAGATATTACAACCATGAACATGTATTCACCAAACTTTGGTGTACACAACTGCATAAAAACAATACTACAGGACTTTAAGACCCAGATTAATCCCAACTCATTAATAGAAGGGGACTTCAATACAACACTGTCTCCATTAGATAAGTCAACAGGGAAGAGAGTTAACAAAGAGACATCTGGAATTAAACAATACCATATATCAAATGAACTTAACAAACATCTACCGAGTATTCCACAAGAGCACCAAATGATATACTTTCTACTCAGCACCCCAAGGACCTTTCTCCAAAATCGATCACGTACTGGGGCAAAAAACAAACTTCAACAAACACAAAAACACTGAAATAATTCCATGCATTCTATCAGATCACAATGCAATAAAGCTTACAATCAACACCAGAAGAAGCCCTAATCACCACATGAACACATGGAGATTAAACAACACACTCCTGAATGATGAATGGGTCAAAAGAGAAATTAAGAAAGAAATAAAAGTATTCCTGGAATTAAATGAAAAGGACAATACAATATGACAAAAACATCTAGGACATGCTGAAAACGGTCCTTAGAGGGAAGTTTAGAGCTCTAAGTGCCTACATCAAAAAACTAGAAAAAACACAAATAAATGACTTAACGTTGCAACTCAACACACTTGAAAAGCAACAGCACACAAAATCCAAACGCGGCAGACAAGAAGAAATAACAAAAATCAGACGAGAAATTAATGAAGTAGAAACAAAGAAAACAATACAAAGAATCACCAAATCCAAGAGCTGGTTCACTGAAAAGATAAACAAGATTGACAGACCGCTAGGCCAGTTAACCAAAAGAAAGAAAGAGCACCTCCAAATTAACAAAAGAAGAGATGAAAGGGGAAACATCACAACAGACATGAGAAAGATACAGAACATCATAAGGGAATACTTTAAAAACCTATATGCTATTAAATTTCAAAACCTAAAAGAAATGGATGGATATGTAAAGGCATGGGATCCACAAAAACTAAACCAAGAACAGATTAAAAGCTTAAACAGACCCATAACACAAAAAGAAGTTGAAACAGTAATACAAAACCTCCCAACTAAAAAAAGCCCAGGACCAGATGGATTTACAGCAAAATTCTATCAGACATTTAAAGATCTGCATCCAATACTACTTTATTCAAAAAAACAGAAATGGAGGGAGAACTTCCTAATTCCTTCTATGAAGCCAGCATCACTCTAATACCAAAGCCAGGTAAATATACATTCAAAAAAGAAAACTATAGACCCATATCCTTAATGCACATAGATGCAAAAATTCTCAACAAGATACTTGCAAACCGCATACAGACACAAATCAAAAAGATCACCCACCATGATCAAGTCGGCTTTATCCCAGAGATGCAGGGATGGTTCAATATATGAAAATCAATAAATGTCATAAATCATATAAATGGCCTCAAACACAAGAACCACATGGTCATCTCAACAGATGTAGAGAAGGCCTTTGACAAAACTCAACATTCATTTATGTTCAAAGACCTAGAGGGAATTGGAATGGAGGGAACATACCTCAACATAATTAAAGCCATATATAACAAACCCACAGCCAACATCATTCCAAATGGAGAAAAACTGGAAGCATCCCCATTGAAATCAGGAACCCCACAAGGCTGTCCACTATACCCACTTCTCTTTAACACAGTACTTGAAACACTTGCAAGAGCAATTAAGACAAGAGAAGGAAATTAAAGGAATAATTGCAAAAGGAGAGATGAAATTATCCCTTTTCGCAGATGATATGATATTATATCTAAGAGATGCCAAAAATTCCATCAGAAAAATCCTAGAAATTATTAACACTTTCAGTAAAGTGACAGGTTACGAAATTAACCTACAAGAGGCTATAACCTTTCTATATACCAATAACAAGAAATCAGAGAAAGAGCACATGGAAACACTCCCGTTCACAATAGCTGCAAAAAAAAAAAAAAAAAAAAATCTTGAAAGAAATGTGACCAAAGACAATAAAGAGCGCTACAATGAAAATTTTAAATCTTTTAAGAAATAATTTGAGGAAGACATCAAATGATGGAAGGACCTCCCATGCTTGTGGATAGAAAGAATTAATATTGTGAAAATGACCATCCTACCAAAAGTCATATATAGATTCAACGCTATGCCAATCAAAATCCCCATGACATTTTTCACAAAATTGGAGAAAACTATCCTAAGATTCATATGGAAGCACAAAAGACCTCAGATAGCCAAAACAACCCTGAGCACTAAAAGCAATGCCGGGGGGATTAATATACCAGATTTCAAGCTATATTAGAGAGCTATAGTCTTAAAAACAACAGAGTACTGGCACAAAAATAGACCCATAGACCAATGGAACAAAACTGAAGACCCAAATATGAATAAATGCAATTTCAGCCACCTGATATTTGACAAAGAGGCTAAGAACTGGAGGAAAGACAGCATGTTCAGCAAATGGTGCTGGAAAAACTGGATCTCCACTTGTACAAGAATGAAACGAAACCCCTATCTTTCACCCTGCACTAAAGTCAATTCCAAATGGATCAAAGACCTCAATGTAAAGTCTGAAACTCTCAAACTGTTAGAAGAAAACATTGGGAAAAACTTACAAGATATAGATGTAGGAAATGATTTTCTTCTAAGAGTTTCAGAGTTTCAGGCTTTACATTGAGGTCTTTGAAACCAAG
>NW_008330777.1:246629-247179 GCF_000622305.1 Nannospalax galili
AAAATTGACATATGTTCTCCCTCATATGTGGATCCTAGAACCAGACTCTGATAAAAAGTATGGAACCAGACCTAACAACAGGAACTAGGACAATGGAAAGGAAACAGGGAGGTAAAGAAAAAGAAAGAACCTGAAAGAGAATAACAGTAGGAAACAGCCCTTAATAAGGGAGCTATGGATAAAAATTGGGTTAGTTTGGTGGGGGGTATACAAGGAATCTAGGGGATAAAGGGAAACAAGGAGCTCAAGAAAGGTAGGACCACAGGAGAAGGGTATTAGTAAGGGAGAAAGGGGGGAAATGGGGGCCCCTTAATTGGGAAAACCATGATGGAGGGGTGAGACAATACGAGAGATAAACAATGCCTAGCTAGTTTTGAAAACCAAAAGGAACCATATTACTCCTACAACCTACTGACAAATTATACATCGCAGATCAAGAAATATATGTCTAGGTAAGGTTTATCTGAGAACAACTGGTCTTTGCCCAAGATTTATCTACATGGCACACAGTAATTAAAAGTACCAGACTGGTGGAACTAACCTTCTTGGA
>NW_008330777.1:247680-260529 GCF_000622305.1 Nannospalax galili
AAACTCCCAGACAGTAACCCAGCAAAGAACTGGGATAATGAACAGCAGACCCCAAAATTATCTAAAGGAATACTGACAACTGATTGCTGCTAGATGAGGAACAGCTGACCCTCCTAAAACAAAGACCTCTAGATAGGCTGACTAGATTGACCAGATGGACAAGTAGCGTGGAATGGCTGGGGTGCTGACAACACAGCAGACAGTAGCAGGGATATCAGAGTATAAGGGCTCTAGTGTGGGGAGGGAGGCTATGGGAGCGTGCTATCTGGGAAGTGGGTGTAAAAATAAATTAATTAAATAAATAAATAAGCTGGGCAACATGGCGCATGCCTTTAGTCCCAGCACTTGGGGAGGCAGAGGCAGGTGGATCTTTGTTGAGTTCAAGTCCAGCCTGGTCTACAAAGTGAGTTCCAGGACAGCTGGGCCTAAAATAAATAAATAAACAAACAAACAAACTTCCTTAAGTTGCTTCTTGTCAGGTATCTGGTCACAATGCTGAGAAAATACAATATTAAATTCTAAAAACCTTATATAATGAGTAATTATCAGGGAGTATGAAACAGTTTCCAAGACCCCACTCCTAAGTATTATGACAGGAAAATATATGTGAATTGCTTATGTAATTATTTAAATGACTGGTCAAATTTATCGGAAAATAGGGCTGGAGTGTAGCTTAGTGGTTGAATGCTTGCCTACATGGCCAAGACCCTAGGTTCAGTATACACACACACACACACACACACACACACACACACACACGCACGCATGCACACACAGGTGTGTCTGCGTGGAAGAGGAAGGGCGAGTTAGAAAGACAGTCTGGGCGTGGCACATCTGTAATCTCAGCACTCAAGGTGTGGAGCTACAGAGAGACCCTGTCTCAAAAAGACCAAAAAAGTGAAGGGAAGAAGAGGGAACACTGTAATATGAGGAAATGTTACTTATTTCTTGTGGGTTTTTTTTCTTTTTGAATAGTGGTGCTATATTTATTTTGCTATTTAAATTGCAGGCTTTCAAGTGAGAAAGCTATTGAATATTTAACTGTATCAGTCTGATAAAGTCCCAGTTATACATAAAATTCTGGAGCCAAATACAGGATACTATTAAAGAAATTATAAGCTCTTGGAGTGCTGAATAAGGTTGTGTCAAAAATTTGATGTCATACGATGTCTGTCTTAACATTTTTTTTTAAACTTTGTTTTTCCAACCTAATGAAAGATTTTGTTAATGCCTATACTGTTTCTTAGATGTGTTTCATAATACAGGCTATAAAATTACCAGAAATCTAATATTCATCTTCTGTATTGAATATAGTTATGTTTTATCCTATTGGCTCATTTGGAGAGCTTTAGCACAAAGATTACTGGTTAGGAAGAGAGATTTTATTCTCACATTGATGCGGGGTTTGGGGGTGGGCTCAGCCCCCTAAGTGTTTTGTAAATACGTTTGTTTTTGGTTCTAGGATCATTATTGTGAGATGAAGGGGAGGGGTGTTTTTTGTTTTTGTTTTTTTTTAATTTGTTTTGGTCTTTTTGTGACGGGGTCTCCCCGGTAGTCCCAGCTGCCCTGGAACTCACTTGTAGACAAGGCTGGCCTGCCTGCCTGCCTCTGCCTCCTGAGTGCTGGAATTATAGGCATGCACCCCCATGCCTGGCTTATTTCAAATTTTTTAACATTTATTTACTTACTGGTGTGTGTGTGTGTGTGTGTGTGTGTGCGCGCGGGGACCCAGGCTTTTGCCATGGCATGCATATGAAGGTCAAAGAACAACTATGAGTCAGGAGTCCCAGGGATTGAACTCAGCTGTTAGGTGTGTACCTTTACCCTGTGCACTGTCCCCTGCCCCCAATCTCCCAAGTCTTTTGGAGACAGGATCTCATGTAGCCCAGGCTGATATTTAACTCACTCACTGTTAGCTGGGGCTGTTTTTAAACCCCGGATCCTTCTGTGTCTACTTCCATGAAGTGCTAGCTGGAATTACAGGTGCACACCTTTACATAGCTGAGAGGTACTTTTTTGTTTTTGGCTTTTTTGAGACAGGGTCTCCCTGCAGCCTCAGCTGGCCTGGAACTCTGTATAGACTCTGTATAGACCAGGCTGGCCTCTATCTCACAGAGATCCTCCTGCCTCTGCCTTCCAAGTGCTGGGACTACAGGTGTGCACCACTATGTCCGAGAGGTACTTTTTAACAAATAGAAAATTTAATTTTTGAGCAATATCAAATAATTAGGCACAAAATTGTTGATAGTGACTTTCACTAAGCCTAATATTTTATGGAATGTTCTTGTTTCCCTAATACCGTCTTGCTTAATTAATTTGGGTGAATGTCAGGAATTAGAGTGTTAACCTCAATTTAATGAACACAATTTGTTTTTCCTGTTGTTAGTCAATAAGAGTGCCTCAGATACAGTTAAAGTCCAAACCAAAGATTTTATGTAAAAAAAGTTTAAGGAATAATTTCATTAGTTTTCACATTATCTTTTGGTTACTTACTATTTTAGTGTCTAGTAACTCTATTTGGTATAAGATTTGGATTAGATTTTGTTTCACTACATGATCTTTAACAATTGAGTTGTATTTCCCCCCAATGAAAAAATACAAAAATGAAGAATTTCAACAGTTCTATGCCTACATAAATATTTTTCTTTCAAATAGCTTACATAAATACAATCTTTTTTTTTTTTTTTTTTTTTTTTTTTTTTTTTTCTTTCAAATAGATTAAAAAAAAATATTCTTTTTTTTTTTTTTTTTTTTTTTTCTTTTTGAGACACAGTCTCCCTGTAGCCCCAGCTGTCCTGGAACTCACTATGTAGACCAAGCTGGCTTTGAACTCACAAAGATCCGCCTGCCTCTGCCTCCCAAGTGCTGGTGCCCGGCCAATATTCTTTTAATTTGATGTTTTAGTGCAATTTTTTCTTTTATCTCTTACTTCATTCCCTGAAATACACGTTGGTCTGCTGAAACTCAAAGCAAGTTCACCTGTAGGCCTGGTTTTTCTAATCTGAGTTGATTGTAAGGTGAAATAATTGAATTATTGTAAGTCAAAATTGTTGATGTACATGAAAGCTAAGGAAACAGAATGGTGTTGCTTAATAGCTTTTTTTTTTAACTGGCTTTGTGCTTTATGATAATTAGCTGGTAAAGAGTTATTTTTTACAAAATGTATGAATCTTAGTATTAATATTAAAGGTCATGGTAATTTTCTGTGGTGGGCAAAGAAAACCAAATACCCTTCTGAAAAAACAGATATAGGGGCTGAAGAGATGGCTTAGCAGTTAAGAACACTGGCTGTTCTTGCAGAAGACCCAGGCTCGAATCCTAGCACCCACATGGCAGCTAACAACTGTCCATAACTCCAGTTCCAGAGGATCCAATAGCTTCTTCTGTCCTCCGCAGGCACTTGCACGACACGGGTGCACTTACCTACATGCAGGCAATACACGCACACACATAAAATAAAAATAATAAATATTTTTTAAAAACCCAGATATAATCAGAAGTGCTGGCTTTTCGGTGGTGATTAGGTTTTTCTAACCATATATTGAAATTACTAAAAGACCTTTATTACTGGCATCCTTGGGGGAAAAACAATCACTTTATATTAGAGAATCTGAAATGTTCTGGCCTTTTCTTTCCTCACAGAAACAACTGTTGTGAAAGTACAATGTTTGATAATTTGAAATGTCTTAGAAATTCAGCTACTATTATGGGATAGACGGTACTATAAAATTTTTCATAGGAATAGTAGTAATGGCAGTATATCCCGTGTTCATATACTTATGTCCATTTATCTCATTGGTAAGAACTTGTGTTGCTTCTGGAAATGGAAGGTAGGAATGTAGTTTTCCTTTATTAAGGATATTTTTGGAGACATTAGTTAAACTTCATTGGCCTTTAGTGTTTTGTTATATCACCACCTTGCCCAGTGTTAGAGGGCAAGTAAGGCTGACTCCTTATTTCTACCAGTCTCCAGTGTTTCCTTAAATATTTAAGGAAGCACCCACTGTGTGCCAGGTGTTAGGAATGTTCCACTGAAGAAAGCCTCTTCTATCCTCCGTATAACACTCATACACATAAAATAAAAATAAGTATTTTTTAAAAAATAAAGATTCGAGTCTCGATAATATTATGGATTTCTGCTGAGAAACAAATTCTGTGTTTAAAAATTACAAGCCACAATAAGAGGCTAAGATGTAGACTATAAAAGAAAAAAATATACTACTTCAGCAAATCATTTTCAAACTGGAATCTCTAATATTCCCCTTTTGGGGAATGTGGCATCTTCGAGGGATTGGCTCTGGGGCCCCTGGATGCTCAGGTCCCTTCTGTAAAATGACATGGCATTTGCACGCAACTTGTGCACATTCTTCTGTATGTTTTAAATTATTTGTAGATTACTTAGAATACCTAACACAATGTGAATGTTGTGTAAGTAACTGATATATTGTATAATGTAGGGAATAATGACAAGAAGAAAAAGTTCATTTGGCGAGTAGATTTGCAGCCTATGTATGTGTGTGTGTGTGTGTGTGTGTGCACAGAATTTAATCCAAGGCCTTGTACATGCTAAGCAAGCACTGTACCATTGAGGTATATCCTCAACCAAGATGCAGTATTTGAAAAAATTCCATCTTCCCCTACCTTTCCCTCTTTTTTAAACAAGAGCTCACACTGTAGCCCAGGATAGCCTATAGCCTACTGTGTAATCTTAAGCTGGCCTCAAACTCATGGCAACTTCCTACCTCAGCCTATTAAGTGCTAGGTTTACAGATGTGAACCCGCCATACCTGGTCTTTCAAATATTCATACCTGCAGGTGGTTAAATCTGTGTATAGGACCTGTGGATGTGGAAAGTCAACTGTATATTAATATACTGTTATGCCACGCCCAGGACCATCCCGCTCCAAAACTTTTACCTTGCACAACTAAAACTCTATATCCATTAAGCAATAACCTTCCATTCGCCCTTTTCCAAGTCCTTGGCAACTACTATTCTACTTTCTGTGTTTATGGTTTAACTACTCTGGAAACACTGTAGAAGTGGAGTCATGTTTGTTTTTGTGACTGCCTTATTTCACTTAGCAACATGTCTTTAAGGATCATGCTTTGTAGTAGATGTCAGAATCTCCCTCCTTTTAAAGGCAAAATAATATTCCATTGTATGTAGATACTACATTTTAACAATTTGTCAGGTTGTTTTCAAATTTTAGTTAGCCCCTGTACTGTGGCCTCTGAGCATGAGTGACCAGGGAGGAACAGCAGGAAGGGGACCTTATTGGGGACTTTGTCCAGGATGTTGTCCAGCATGTTATGGCTGTCACCCAAGTGACCGGTTTGCACCATAGGGAGAGGTTTTCGCTAGCTAGTGTATTTGTGTGGCTCTGAGAAGTCAGCCTTGAGAAACAGGCTTCTCCCTGGTCAAAAACCAGCCAGAACTAGGTACAACAGCTGCATAGACACCACTTTAAAATATAAATTAAATGAGGCTCATTACCTTGGGAGGTATGTTCCACCCCATTGGGAAAAAAAAAAAAAAGAGAGCGAACTCGACATACTCCACTACATGCAGCCTTTCCTTTCTTTTAGATAAGATGCTTTTAAGTTGAACATTGGCAGGGTCTTGACCCTCCCAAACAGCACACAACTGCTCAGCTTTTAAAACTATTGTTATTTCTGTTGTCTGTTATAACTTGGATTTGGAACAAAATTGATGGGAGTACATACCAACAGAAGAACCTTGAGTCATCTGAAAATTTTCTGTGGAGGGCCTTAGGTCACAGAGGCAAGTTTCCAAGATCCTGCCATCTCTCATAATCTTTCATTATTTTCTTCAGTTTGCTTAGGTAATCTCATACAAGCCTTTTGTGTGGGGTACTGATGGATCTTTTTCTAATACAGATTTCTAATCTTCAGTGATTCCTCTAGTTTGTTTTCTCATACAACTCCACTCTTCTCAATATGCGTGGATATAGCTGGGGAGTAACTCAATCACTCTACAACCCTTTTTCTCTTCATATAATATACACTTAATTTTCATTCATTCATGTTTCCAGCAAACAGTGCCTAACCTATTTATCTAATAAGTATATCCTTTTTGACCCTAACACAGGCTCACCAGGTAGGCCTTGAACTCACCAGAGAGATCCACCTGCCTCTGCCTTCTGAGTGCTGGGATTAAAGGTGTATACCACCACATCTGGCTTAGTAAGTATATCATGGGGCTCTCATGGTAACAAACTTGTTCTCATGAACTTTATGATATTCTTGAGACTCTTCTTTCATTTTTGGGAGACTTATGCAAAAGTGAATTGCTGCATCCTATAAGAAGTCCATTTCAAATTTATTTTTTAAGGAACAATTGTATTTAGGAACTGTTGTATTTTCTAAAATAGTTGTACTGTTTTATGCCCCCAACTATACTATATGAGGATTCCACTTTCTCTACTTCTTCACCACACACCACTTTTTCTTAAACATCATTTTATAAGTAGGGGCATTACTATTATTATTTACACTCTCTTTAGCGACAACATATTTGTACAATTAAGAATTAAGTTTTGACTATTGTGAAAATCTAAGGTGTGTATTATGAAGAGATAAGGTTATTATCTTTTACACCCTGCTAAATGCTGATTTAGTGATTGTGGATTAGGACCCTGTTTTTGAAGATAAGAAATGATTGTCTAGGACTGGTGGCACATCACTTCAATCCTTCAGCTTGGGAGGTGCAGGCAGGAAGATCAGAAGTTCAAGGTCTTCCTTAGTTACATACTTTCCTTTGACTTCATGTAAGACCCATGAAGCTATGGATCATGTGTTTTGTGCACGTTGATTCTCCATAGAGTAGGTGATTACTTTAAGGTGGTGCTTGACAACATCAGATGCTCAATTTGTGTAAACTGTGATCATGGGACTTTGGATCAACTGGATGAGGCAAATGGAGACACTCATGTTTAGAAATACAGTGTGATCAGTTCTGCCAGAACTGTTATGGGTATATCAAAGAGAACAAAACTTGGCACTAGAGGAGAAATGCTATCCATTTCTTTAGCTGTTTTATCTGTCTCTCTGTCTGTCTCTCCTCCCTCTCCCTCCCTCTCTCCTTCTCCCTCTCCCTCTCCCTCTCCTTCTCCCTCTTCCCCCTCCTCCTCTTTCCTTTCTTCCCCCCCCTTTCATATTTTGATACACAGTCTCCCTGTAGCCCCAGCTGGCCTGGACCTATGTAGACCAGGTTAACCTCAAGCTTAGAGATCACCTGCCCCTGCCACCTCAATGCTAGGATTAAGGGCCTGCATCACCACACCTGGCTCCTTAAAAAAGAAACAAAAACACATTTATTTATTATGTGTGTGAGTATGCACATGCATATGTATGCCACAGTGTGTGTACTGAAGTCAGAGGACAACTTGCAGGAGTCACTTCTTTTTTTCCATCATATGAGTTCCAGGGATCAAACTTGGGTCATCTTTGGTAGCTGACATCTTTATCCCCTGAGTCATCTGTATATTTTGGGCATTGTAGCTTTTTGTTAAAAGTTGTGACTGTCTCTGATCTGGAGATATTTTATGAGATGGCATTTGGAAAGTAGGGGGCATGGCAAACTACAGTTCTGGTTTTTATTTTTATATGTTTCTTGTATATCATTTTCAACTTTTAGCCTATTAATGCAAATGTTTACAATTTAGGTTATCTATCTCAGCTGATATACCCTCTTTGTTTTACATATATAGTCATGCTCCCCTTTCAGGTGATACATTCTAAGACACTGAACAGATGTTTGAAACTATGAATAGTACCCAATCATTCATATACATATATATATATAGTTAAAATACATACCTACCATAAATCATAGTAAGAATCTTGCCACAATATCAAATTACAAAATAGAATAATTATATCATGTATAACATTTACTTGAATACAAGTGCTTCCATACCATAATGGTATACAAGTAATTTATATAAGTAATTAATGGATGGGTAGCATATACAGTATGGCTACATTAGACAAGGGTGGGCAGGACAGTTAGAGTTCATCACATTAACTCAGAATGCCACATAATGTAAAACTTACGAATTGGTAGTTTCTGGGATTTTCCATTTAATATTTTCCCATCACAGTTGACCCAAGAGTAACTTAAACTTTAGAAATTGAAATTGAAGATAAGGGGATATTGCTGTACAAACATAAGATATATTAGTTACCATGCTTAAAGTAAAAGTTTTAACAAATGAGTAAGTTAAATGATATTTGTGTTAATACTTATTACAAATGCTAAAAATAGTTGACAAAATGCTATTTTAAACAGTATTTTTATTTTATGTATATGAACGTACTGTCTACATGACTGTAGGTGAACCTGTATTGTGTAGTGCCCGCAGAGGTCAGAAGAGAGCATTGGATTCTCCTGGAACTGGAGTTACAGATGGTTGTTAGCTGTCGTGTGGGCACCAGGAACTGAAGCGAGGTCCTCTGCAAGAGCAGCCAGTGCTCTTAACCGCTGAGCCATTGCTCCAGCCCTCAAAATGCTATTTTTATAATTAAATTTCATCTATATTAGATCATTAGCATAAGACTGTTTTCAAGTCCTGTTGAAAATTTTGAAATTATATAGTTCATAAACATGCTGGAGGCCATGAAAAAATTTTTTATCAGTCTTTAAGCTTTAGTTCTTTTCCATTGCATTTTATGTCATTACTTCAGCATTTCAATCCTGTGATAAGATTGAGTATGAAAAGATTCAGAGTATCTTCTGTTTAACAATGTAGCTGCAGTTTAAAGTGAGTCATACTTGGGGCTGGAGAGACAGTTTAGCGCTAAGAGCACTTATTAATCTTCCAGAGGACTGAACTTTGGTTCCCTACATCCACATTGGGCTCACAACCACCTGTAACTATAGCTCTAGGGGCTCCAACTCCTTTTTCTGGCCTCTACAGGCACCTGTACTCAACATGCACATACATTCACACACACACACACACACACACACACACACACACGCATAATTTGTGGTGGTGCATGTGTTTAATTGCAGCACTGGGGAGGAAGAGGCAGGTGGATCTTTGTGAGATCAGTGCCTGCCTGGTCTGCATAGCCAGTTCCAGGCCAACTGGGGTCACAGAAAGACCGTCTCAAACAACCTACCTAAAGTGATCGTACACAAAAAGTGGTTTTTCAGGCTGGAGAGATGGCTCAGCAGTTAAGAGCACTGGCTGCTCTTGTAGAGGACCTGGGTTTCATTCCCAGCATCCACATGGTGGCTAACAGCCGTCTTGTATGTAACTCCAGTTCCAGGGGATTCCAAAGGCTCTTCTGACCTTTGCAGGCATTGCACAACATGGGTGCAGTTACACACATGGAGGCAATACACTTACACACATAAAAATATTAACAAAAGTGGTTCTTCATACATCCACAAGATAAAGTTATAAAAAATTCAGTATAATATAAGAATGCTAAAGTTCTTATATTCCATGGTTTGTTGGATTAGGTTTAGTGGGCCACTGTTTTGAAAAGTGACTATCATAAAATCAGAATTTGATTCCTATAAAGGAACTTTTTAACCCTTCTTCAGCTTTTTTATTTTTTGATGCTGGGGCTCAAGCCCAATGCCTCACACATGCAAGTTAAGTGTCATACCACTGAGCTGTACTCCTAGTTCCTCTTTAAATTATTTTTGCCTTAGAATGGTTGAATGACTCTTCCTGTTTTTTATGCTTACTTTAAAAAGAATCTGTTCAGATTCTTTATGCATTCATGTTTGCATACCAATTATAAAGTGTGTCTGCTCTAAGAAAAGGAGTCTCTTGGGAGTTTGGTTGCAGTTCCACTGAATATATAAATTAATTTGAAGAGAATGAACATTTTAAAAACAAGGCATTCTAGGCCAGGAACATGGTATAGTCTTTCTTGTTTAGATATTCTTTAATTTCTTTGTAACATTTTACAGTGTTTAGTGCTTTCTGAAGTCTTCCATTTTGTTTTCCTTGTGTTTTTGTTTTTGTTTTTGAGACAGGGTCTCCCTGTAGCCCCAGCCAGCCTGGAACTCACTACATAGACCAGGCTGGCCTCATCTCACAGAGATCCACCCATATATGCTTCCCTAGTGCTGGAATTAAAGGCGTGGGCTACCATGCCCTGCAAGGCTTTCAAATTTTTATTAGGTTTATTTCTAAATTTGTGATACTTTTATATTCAAATACAAGTATCTTAATCATTTTCTGACAGTTGCTGATTATATAGGAATGTAGTTGATTTTTATGTACAGACCTTTGTGGTCATCAGACTTCATCTCAGTGACGAATAACCTGCTTGAAAGGAGGAAGGATCTGTTCTGGTGCATCGTTTTAGAGGTTTCACTCCACAGTCGCTTACTGCATTGCTTTAGGCCTCAGGTGAGGCATGACTGAGAGGGCATGATGAAATACGCCAAGAAGCAAAGGGGAGTAACAAAATGACTAAGGTCAAGGTGCATGCTCCAAAGATATGCCCTGCTTTCTTCCTCCCACTTTTCACAGTTCTGTCACTTTCTGGTAGTCTAATAAGAATATAAATCCATCAAATGGTTAAACTACTGATTTGGTCAGAGCCTTTATACCCTATTCATCTCTGGAAATGTCCTCGTAGACACACCCAACATTGTGCTTTACTCATCTAGGCATCTCTCAGTTCAGTCAAGTTGATGGTCAAGATTAGCTGCCACACACAATTATTCATTCTACTAATTTGCATATTGTTTGGGGGCAGTCACATTACCTGCAAATACATTTTCTCTCCTTTTAGTTCTTAGTGTTTAAATTTGTTTAAATTTGGCAACATCAAGCACATACCTTTGTTGTACTATACTAGTCTGTTTACTTCCTGTTCTCTCTGCTGTCCTCCAAGTTGCCTGAGGACAGAAATGATGCCTAATGTCCAGTATTTAGAACAGTGCCTTCTAGATGACTAGAGTTAAATAATAATTGAATCTGCTTGAGTCCTGCAAATGAGTGTACAATGGGTATTAAAAGAATATTAAGTATTAAGGTTTATGGACTGGAGAGATGGCTCAGCAATTAAAAGCACTGCCTACTCTTGCACAAGACCTGGGTTTGAATCCCAGCACCCACATGGTGTCTAATAACCGACTGTAACTACAATTTAGGATATCTGACACCCTACTCTGTCCTCCACAGGCATTGCATGACATGGAGCACTTACATGCAAGCATAGCACTCATGCACATAAGATAAAAATAAATAAATTTTTAAAAGTATGAAAGTGTATGAACCATGAATTTTAAGAATTATGTATACCAGTGTTTGGTTCTAAGATAATGGAAAGTAGAATTTGTAAGATGTATTTGACTAAACTTAGAGTTAAGAATTTAAGTAAGCCAGGCATGGTGGTGTAGCATGCCTTTAGTGCCAGCATTTAGTTCTAGGCCATCTGGGGCTAAAGGGAGACCCTTTTTCAAAAAAAAAAAGAAAAAAGAAAAAATAATTTAACTGATGGTCTTCAGTGTGTTTCTAGGACTCACTGTACTTATGGAAAATAGATTATAGTAAGTTTGTGAAATAGGTTCACTTGTAATAGAGTAATTTTATTTTTCTGAATACAGTAATTTTATTTAATGTTTTTGAAATAAGATTATTTATTTTTCCTTCTTTTTGAGACATAATATGCTTTGGGGAAAATCTAGCATATGCTCAAGAATAATCAAATTAAAGGAGGGTCATCTATGGTTTTGTTCTTTCCTGTCACATTTACATCTTTAGGTATTTATTGTGCTAGTCTCCTTCTCTCTGGGTCTTATGTGTTTAGTTTCAGCCTGTTTCTTCTGTTGTCTTTGCTTGTTTTCTTCATGTGTTTTCCTAAAGTTGTGTAGACTAGATAACTTGAACTGCATACTCCCAAGCCGATTTCCTCCTTGTACATCAGTGTCCAGATTTCTGCCTCTCTCCTGATCGTCCCTTATCATGATCATTGTAATGGCTTTCTTTTTATTGTTATTATTGTTAATAGTGGTATTAGAATAAAGAAAATACTGGTGCCCATAGGTGACAAAATTTTATTATGCTCTTAGAGGCATATGTGATATATTATTTTACTTCTATATAATCTTCCTCCCTCCCTCCCTCCCATTTTATACTCCAGGCTGTCCTCAAACTTCATATGTAGTGTCAGACATTGAGCACAAAACACCATGCTATCAAAGGAAAAAATACATTAGGAAAATATTTACTTGCATATCTCCTAGTTAGATGCTTTATCATGCAAGATAGAGTGTCCCATTTTGTTATGGTTATTATTTTGTTATCTGAAACAGAGTCTCACATTGTTTCCTAAGCTGGTCTCAAACTCATTGCAATCCTCCTACCTTAACCTTCTGAGCACCGAGATTACAGGTATCAGCCAACAAACCTAGCATCTTGTTTCAGATTAGTTTTTCATTAGACTGATAAGAAAAAAAAAAATCCTATCTAATCAGCAATGCAATGCCTACCTCAGTTTTAATTTGGATCATATGATTCTGGGCACTTCCTTTGGAGTTCTTGCTTTAGCTCTCCTGACATACTATCAAATTAAGAACTTATGGTTAATTACAGGATTAGTACCAAAAGGAGAATAAAAATCTATTTGAGGTGCTGGGTATTAAATCAGTAGGTAGAGTGCTTGATCAGTATGTAGAAGGCCCTGGGTTTGAGCCCTAGCACCACATCAACCAGCTATGGTCAATGATTGAAGGTGGATGCAGTAGAAATTCAAGTTTATCCTCAGCTATATATGAGTTATAGGCCAGCCTGGGCTACCTGATGTCCTGTCACACACACACACACACACACACACACACACACACACACACAC
>NW_008330777.1:260570-267955 GCF_000622305.1 Nannospalax galili
TACATGTGGGGGGGGAGAAAGGGAAAGAGTCTGAGAGACTGAGACTGACTTTACAACCTTCTGCAGTGCCTTACAAAGTAAATATAGGAGCAAACACAAGTAAGTGATGACCAACCCTCCTAAGGCACTTGATCACAGTTAACCTATCAGCAACCTTAAGAGAAAATTCAGATAAGACTATCTCAAAACTAAAGATGGGGGAGAGATCACTAGAGACCCTTCTAAAAAATACACACAGAAAAGGAGGGAGGGGAAAACTCAGGTGAGGAAACTCACGTGTTCAGAAATCAGACTATTAATCTCACATTTACCTTACCATGTACATGTTTTCTAAAATTCCAAGTGTATCAAGGTCAAAGCTTAGAAATGTCTTTCATAGGAGAAATGTAATTTCAGTAGGTAGAAAATGAACATCAATTTCTCCTCTAGCCTAGGACTTACTAATTCACCAGAACAGATTAAAATGCACATCCAAGATCCATCAGCATTTCTAGTATGTGAAAAGGGAAAAATAAGGACACGGAAATAAACAGAAGAAAAAGTCCCTATCTTCTCCCTCAGGAAAACATACAACTTAATTGGGAGGACCAAAAATGCATATGAAAGAAGTCATTAAAAAATCATTATTCCAGGAGCAGCAGCTCACACCTATCATCCGAACATCCAGAGGATCAGGAAGAAGACTGCTATGATTTTGAGGCTAGCCTTGGTTAAATAAGGAGTTCCAGGCCAGTCTGAACTGCAGAGTGAAACCCTGTCTCACAAACAACTACAAAACAAAATAATCATGTCTTGTTTTTTTTTTTTTCCTGTTACTTTTACCCTAAATTAAAGTGATTTAAGGAAAAAAAGAAAGAGGAAAGGATTTGGGTACTGACTGAAAATCAGGATGGATGTTCTTGCAGGTGGCTAAGGTCTTTGATCCCAGCATTTGGATGGTGAAGGAAGGAAGACTGCAAATTCCAAGTCAGCCTGGGATACATGGTGAGACTGTCGAGACTGTCTCAACCTCCCCAACTCCCCGGCCCAAAGATACTATTAACTTCTTACTTTCTTTTATATGTAGTCAGAAACTAAACTCAGTTTAGTAGCTAACATTTTTCTTTAACATGTTCCCACTAAGTACATACTACTATTTCAGCAACTGCTATCACCATTCCTCAAATGTCCACACAAAAAGACTGCTTCAGGCAAGGCTAGGATGTTTCTAAGAGAGACAGGAAAGGGAGGGAAAGTATCATGATTTGAAAGTAATTGAAAAGTTACAATTTCATTCCTTTACAAATATCAAATCTTCCCAGAGGAGAGGCTGAACCTAGGGATAGGACAAGGATTTTACCACTAAGCCACACCCCTCAGCCCCAGACTTGATATTCAAATACTATATTTCTGGTACACACTTTAGCTACTACAGCCCCAATTAACCTATCTCCTTAAAAACAATCAGCAAGCTAGCCAGGTATGGTGGTGCATACTTTAATCCCAGCACTGGGGAGGCAGAAGCAGGCAGATCTCTAAGTTCAAGGCAAGCATTGTCTACACAGCAAGTTCTGTTAGGGAAAGAGGAATTTACTGCTTGTTTGAATATACTGCTTGTCTGAATTTACTGCTGGAATTTACTTGTTTAAATTTACTGCTTGTAACCAATTAACTCAACTGGAGACACAGGCATCCAGAGATAGAGGCAAGCGCTACAGCCCCCCTGTAACCTGACCTGTCTGGTCTGTGTCATGTCTGTAGGCATGTCCGCTTACACAAGATAACAAGGAAGGGCTGTGCCAGGCACATACCACTCATCTCTCCCCGATTGGGACACTTGAAGGGAGTTGTAACATTTTTCTTGAAGTTATTAGTTTGTGAAATGCTTGCTTTGAAACTATTGGTTGTATAAACGTGGGCTTTTGTGTAACAGTTGTGGAAGCCTATATAATCTTTACCTAAAATTGTCTCAGGGTCAATTGCTCTAACCAGACCTGCGTGTCCTGAAAGGACTATCGGCCCCAGCTAGCTGGTTTAATAAAACTCTGCTTGATTTTTGCATCTCCATACTCGTGCATTTGTTCTCCAGAAGAGACCCACCGAGTCACGGACCCTAACACTGCCTGTCGCTCCCCTTCACCTGTGGCTAACACAGAGGCTTCTGTTAACCAGGTACCTCCCACTGTCTTCCCCTCACTGAGCTCTGGGTGGATGCAGGACATCATTCTCTGCCCTAACTAGTCTGTCTGGATCTCAGGCTCCATCACATTTGGGTCCAGGAATTCGTCATGAGGGGCTGTAGTTCCATCATTTGTGATTGCTGTGTGAGGTGACTGGCCCAGTCTGTCATCTCTTCTGAGCTACTGATGAGATGAGCAAATTTTAGTTTGTGGAAATTACAGCTGATGTGGACAGAAATTCATTCATGAGAATTATAGCCCAAAACAGGTCTCTTTTAAGGCCTTATAGCTTTAGTTTAAATCAGAGTCTCAGGGATGGATGTGTACCTCAGTTGGTAAAGTGCCAAGAATGCTTAAAGCCCTGGGTTCAATCCTCAGCACCATCTAATTTAGGCATGATGGTATGAGCCTGTAATTCCAACACTCAAAAGGTAAATTAAAGAAGACATCCTCAGTTACATAGCCAGTTCAAAGCTAGCCTAGTCTACATGAGTGTAAAAAACAGAAAAAAGTCGCAAACTACAAGAGAATATGTAAATATACAGGACAAATAACTAGGACCCACACTATATAAAGTAATTCTTAAAAATCAATAGGAAGAGCTGGGCATGGTGGTGCATGCCACTAATCCTAGTGCTCAGGAGGTAGAAGCAGGTGGATATCTGTTAGTTCAAGACCAGACTGGTCTACACAGCAAGTTCCAGATGGGGCTACAGGAAGACCCTGTTTCAAAAAGATGACCCCCCCCCAAAAAAAATCAGTAGGAAGAATTGAGTTTAAAATCAAAAATCAATGAGAAGAAAACACTAACTGAAAAGAGCAGTGGCTCACATGTATAATGGCAGCACTTGCAAAGTTGAGGCAGAAGGACTGCCCTGAATACAAGGCTGTCCTGGGCTATAGTAGGGGAAACCCTGTCTCAAAAAAAAAAAACAAAAAAACTATTGATTTACAAAAATAAACCTAGATGGCTAATTCAAGAAAAGAGCTCAGTGCCACTGGACATCAGCAAAATGCATACAAAAGCCACAGTGATATACTACTACAGGACAAGAATAGCAAAAATATTTAAAAGTGACCACGTGCTGATGAGGATGAGCAAGAACTAAAATTCTCAGACATTACAGATAGGACACAAAAATGGGAGAGCCACTCCTACCCAAGAGAAACAGAAGTCTGTCCAACCAAAACAACCAAAAACCTTTAACATGGATTTCCATAACAGCTTAATTTATAATTAGAAACAAGTCAAACATCTATTAAAAAGCAAATAAACTGTAGTAGAGTCATAGAGTGGAAGAGTAAAGGAACAATCTAAAACATGCTGAGCTAAAAAGGTCAAACAAGAGTATATACTCTTGTAGAAATCCTAGAACAAATATAAAATATTGAGACAGCACCCAGATCAGTTATTATCTGGGGAAGAGTGGAAGAGAAGAGAGATTAAAGGAAAAGAGGCATGAGGGAATTTTAGAGGACTAATGGAAATGCTTTGTGTATCTGAATTGTGATGCTAGTTGCCTGGATATACAACTGCAAAAAAATGGAAAATGTTATTTAAAATGGGTACATTTGGAGGCTGAGGAGATTGCTCAGTGGTTAAGAGCACTGACTGCTCTTCCAGAGGACCTGGGTTCAGTTCCCAGCACCCACATGGTGGCTAACAACCATTCATAATTCCAGTTCCAGAAATCCAATGCCCTCTCTGCCACTGCATGACATGGGTGCACTTATGTACATTCAGGCTAAACACATCCACATAAAATAAAAACAAATGAATAAATGAGTACTTTTTTTGCACTCTATACCTGAATAGTTTGTGGGCTTCATGGCACACATTTGCAATCCCAGCACTCAGGAGGCTGAGACAGAGGGATCCTCATGACTTTGAGGTCAGTCTGTATTACAGTGAATTAAGGCCAGCCTGGGCAACAAATGGGATCCTGCCTCAAAAGAAAAACAAACAAAAAAAAGCAGTGCTTTCCTAAATGAGAAAAAAAGTTTAAAAGTTCAAAATTTAGCATGGTTAAACCTAAGTGTATGCCTAAAGGAATGGGTGTGGTTTAATCTGTAAAAAAGAAAGTAAGTCACAGAACAGCTGTGAAAATTAGATGAGACATTCCATCTTAACACTGTGGGTACTGGTAAGTCACAACAACACAACTCACTGGAGTTGAACCTGTATTTATTTTAAGTCTTAAGAAAAAAACAAAAGGTTACATGGAATAAACAGAGAATTTCTAGAGGAAATCATTTTGAATGCAAGTGTTGAAAGAAAAAAAGGAAACAGACTGAACGATGGGAGGGTGCTGCAGGTGGAGGGACTGGTGCTGCACAGAAGCACGGAGGCGGAAGGAGCAGTCATGAGAAGGAGATGGCAAAATTAGTACGCCTACGGCAGCAAGTCCAGAGATAAGAGGAACAAAAAAGTCAGAGGATCTTCCCATCTGATGCAAGCACCCATTTAAATTTTACAGTAGGATCCAGAATTGTAACTTCATCCAGGGGATGCTGTGCTATAAGACAAGGAGAGCTTGTTGTGACTTACCAGTACCCACAGCTTAACCCTCTCAGAGGTTAGCATAGCCCTTCCCTAAAGCAAAAATAATGATTAGAATATAATAATAGACACACAACATATGGACCTGCTGTGCAGCTGTCACCATGCATCAGAAATTGTGAAAGCCTTTACGCTTTTCAGAATCTGAATTTGATTTGTTTGGAAATCAAGATGCAAAAAAAAAAAAAAAAGAAAAATTCTCCAAATATTTATTCAGATATGGTGACACAGCCTGTCATCCCCAGCACTGAGGCAGGAAGATCGGGAGTTCAAGGTCATCCTTGGCTACCAGAGTAAACTCAAGGATAGTCAGAGTTTCCTGCCTATAAAGAAATAAATAAAAAGCAATGATCTCATGGCTTTCTACTTAAAGATAACACAATGCTACAACTGTATTTCAAGAGACACAATATGACCAAAGTCCAAATTCTTAAGCTTACTTTTTGGGGGGAGGGAGCGGGAAGTGAGATAATCTTTCCATGCATCCCACGCTGATCTTGAATTCAGTATGTAGCTCAGGTTGGCCTGGATGTCTCAGAGATCCTCCTGCTTCAGTCACTAAGTGTTGGTGATTACAGGTATAAGCCACCAATACCTGGCTTGGGAATTTTAATTTCGAACTGTTTTTATTTTTCTTAATATTTATTAATTATTTTATGTGTATGAATATATTGTCTGCATGTATGTAAATGCACCCCTGCTGTGCGATGTCTGCAGTGGTCAGAAGAGGGCAACAAATCCCCAGGAACTGGGGTTACAGACAGTTGTTTAGCTGCCATGTGGGTGCTGGGATCAAACCCAGGTCCTTTGCAAGAGCAGCCAGTGCTTTTAACCACTGAGACATCTCTCTGGCCCCTGTACTAACATATTTTAATGATCATTTCTCAGCCTTTTGGCTATGATCAAGTATAAAACTAAAGAATGCAGGATTTGTCTTCTTATAATATTCATCAAACTGTACATATAAGAATTTCTTTCTGTACTTTATAGACAGAAGTATTCTTTTTGATGTCTGATTTCTAAGAAAGGAAAGCCAAAATACCTAGTTAATAACTTGAGCTCTTTAGTTCTTAGAATGAGAAAAATGTACAGAAATGTGCAACAAAAAAATCAAAGACAATAAAAATTGAAATCTTAAAGAGCAATAATCTTGACTTTTAAATACAGCAGTGGAGCTACACTGAGGGTAGTAAAGCCACAAGATTATATTGTGTCCTTTTTGAGGAAGGATATCACATTGTGACAGTCAGTTAACAGAAAAGGTTTTATCTGATCCTCTGATCCATCTGTATCAGAGCCATACTCAGTTAAGGGCTTGACTCAACTGTATCAGGAAAGAAATGACTTTAGTGAGTTTTGCTTCCCCCACTTAGATTAGGTGAAATATTTATAAACACAGAAAAAAAGTACTGTATGCTACATTGCATAGAATCTAGCATATTCAAAAGAAACATAAATTAGACCTTTAGGTTTAGCAATTTAGAATTTGGTAAGTAATTCCACTATTTTGGGTTGTGTTAATGAAAAGAGATTTCAAGAGGCTAATGTTACCAGAGAGATGGCTCATCAAGTAGAGGTGCCAGCTGCTAAGCCTGACAACCTGAGTTCAATCCCTGGAACCCATATGGTAGAATCAAAGAACTGACTTGTCCTCTCCTCCACATGCATGTTCCCACCCCCATATGCACACAGAAATAAATAAAAGTAATTTTTTAAGTTTTTTTTAAAGAAGCTAATATTGCTATTGATTTATTCTTTCCAAAATGAGAGCTAGGAAGTTTTTAAGGCAATACCTTTAAGAATGACTAATGTGGGATAGCAGACACTATACAAGTAATCCTTGTAAAGACTTTGCTACTATATACAAACATACTTTAGTTAAAGTTAGAAAGTTTTCAAGGAACATCTATGTGCCTCAGATTGTAACTTTAAGGACAAGATTCAAAAAACTTAAAGGAACAAGGAAATCTCTTACAAGAACCCCCCAAAAGCTGAATAAGTGGAAAAGAAATATATTCTTAATTTCTAGCTCAGAGTAGGAAGTATATTTTGAAGCAGTCATCTTAGAATCACGATACACAAGAGCCAGGAGTATACAAAGAAAGAATATGTGCAGATATCAATTTTAAGGAAAATTCTAAATGATTTTTAATTTTAAAAATGTATTTTTATATTTTAATTTTTTAATTTTATTTTTATATATAGTTTTGCATATATATGTGTGTGTGTGTATGTGTGTGTGTGTGTGTGTGTGTGTGTAAGTGCACCTGTGCATGCAATGCTCATGGAGGTCAGAAGAGGGTGTCAGAGCCCCTGAAACTGGAGTTACAGACAGGTATTAGCTGCCATGTGGGTGCTAAGAAAAGAACCCTAATCCTCTACAAGAACAGTCAGTCAGTGCTTGTGACCACTGAGCCATCTCTCCAGCCCCTTTAAAAAGAATTTTTTTGCAGGGGTGGGGGTTAAACAGGGTCCCCCTGTATCCCAAACTGGCCTAGAATTTGCAGTGTAGACCAGGCTGGCCTTAATCTCAGAGATCTGTGTGTCTCTGCCCCCACCCCCAAGTGCTGGGACTAAAGATATCAGCCACCATGTCTGGCTTACATAGTGAGTTCAGGAGACCCTGTCTCAAAAAGACAAAAAAAAAAAAAAAAAAAAAACAAAAA
>NW_008330777.1:268035-278423 GCF_000622305.1 Nannospalax galili
ACCCTCACTAAAAAAAAAAAAAAAAAAAAAAAAAAAAAAAAAAAACTAAAAAGGCACTTGCTGCTAAGTCTAGCCCTAGAACCTACATGACAGAAGAAGAGAACCAATTCTTGTAAGGAGGTCCTCCGACCTCCATACATGTGCTCTCAGGTACATGTGAACACATCCATACAAAAATAAATAAATAAATAAAAGTAGAAAAAGAAACAGAGACAAAAGGAAAAACAGGAAAAAAAAAAAAAAACAATTCACAACACTAAAGTCAAGAAAACAAAATCTATCTTTTTTGTTTGAGACAGGATCTCCCTGTAGTCCCAGCTGGCCTAGAACTGGTATGTAGAACAGGCTAGCTTGGAACTCACACAGATCCACATGCCTCTGCCTCCCCTCCCAATGTTGAGATTAAAGGTATACAACACCACACCAGCCCTGTTTAGTTTTTTGAGACAGTTTCATATAGACAAGGTTGACTTCAAACTCCATATACTATCAAGAATGACCATGAACTCCTGATCCTCCTGCCTCCACAACCCTCCCAAGTACTTAGATTATAGGTATATGCCACCACCCCTGGCCCAAAATCTGTTTTAATAAATCAATAATTAATAAGGTAGCAATGCTAATTCAATCACCCAAAGATTCTCTAAGAGAAAACTGTTTTGCTCCAGCAAGCTTGTAGTGAAAACAATGTACCAATAATCTTAAGGAAGAAGCCAAAGAGTAGAATGCACACTCCTAACTTTGTATAAATGGTTCTGATGCCTGAAACCCCACTCAGCCATGCCAAGACACATTCACTGTGAGAAGATGACACAATTCTCAAAAGAATGCTGAGCAAGCCAAAGGTCCCATTTGTCTAACCTCCTATGAGCAATCAGTGGGTATAATCACTGACTCACTCATGTCCCCAACATCTCGAAAGATGTGATCTTAATTTTCAGTAAGAATAATCAAGCCTGGTATGATAGTGCACAGCTGTAATCCCAACACTTGGAGGAGAGACAAGAGGATCAGGAGTTCAAGGCCAACCTTGATTACATAGAGAACTCAAGACCAGTTTAGGCTATATGGGACACTGTCTCAAACAACCACACCAAAAAAAAATAAAAAATAAAAAAAGTAAGCTTCAAGGATACTGAGTTTTTTTCCCCATTTTAGCAGATGCACCTACTGAGTATACCAGGAAATGAATCATCTTTTTGAATCTTGTTGATCTGTTTCTGACATCCATCCTGCCCCCCCTCACCTGTTTCCACCATCATTTTTTAATTTGGTATTCACAACAGGATTGAGATAATCACTTTCCATATATAATTCAACAAAATGTCCTTTGAAACCCTAGCATTCCTAAATAGCCCTTTAGAGCTATTAGGAAACTTCAAATCAAACCCCTCAATACCCATAAATTTTACAGGCAAAGAAACCAAGCATAGAAATATTAAGTCATCTGCTTAACATCATGTGGCGAGAGACCAGGTCAACTCTCTTGTTAGTGTAATAACTATATTTTTGCCCTTTAAAAAAATTAGTAAAGAGCAAACCACCAGAGAGTGCTGAGTTCTGGCCTCCCTTTGGCCTTCCTCAGGTAGAGGGCCTGAGAACCCCTGGATCCTGCCTCCATGTGGTGGTGCTTTTAATAAGATGATGCTACACAGTATTCCCTACTGCATGAAATAACTACCGTCATCATGACTTCAGCTGAGCCTGATCACTAAACATCGTCACAATTGGGCTTGTTGAAGGCTGTGCTCATTCATTAAGGGAGGACCAAGCAGGTTCATTGGACCCTCACCAGAGTATCCAGCTACTCTTCCCAGCCAACTGTATGTAATTTGACCCTAATCACACATGGCCTCCTGGATTTGGAGAGGGCTAAAGTATACAATCTGGGAAAGGCTAAGAAGGGAAGGCATGACCCATGCTGGGTAAAGGCTTTCCAGTGTGCATACCCTCAGGTCATACATACACCTCAGCAACCCCTCAGTTATCTCAGTAAGTAAGCTCAATAAATTCATTGGATCCCCAGGAAAACTTTTAATCAGACATTGGCTTGACACTAGAACCTTAAAAGGGAATAAGCATTGCTAAGCATCCCCCAGGAAAAGAAGTCTCAAAAACAAATGGAAAATGTATTTGTTAACTCTGTCTAATAATTTTTTTAAAAAAAAAGAATGTAAAAGATGTTAAAAGGATATGGGAATGGAGATATTTCCCAAAATAGAAAAAAATGAGAAAGCCTAAGCAAGTGATAAAGGTCTGTTTTAGTTTGTTATGAGATATAAAGGATGAGACAAAAATAATATACACATAATCTTAAAATTGAATTCACACTGAGGGATATTTGGGGACACAATCTTAAATAAATAGACCTTAACATATTAGACAGAATGCATGAAATCCAGTGAGGGCACTATATGGTGGCACAGATAGGGTAAGGGGTCTAAACATGATCAAAAAGGATTTTTTTTAAAAAACAAAAAAAAAAAAAAAAAAAAATTCTATGCTCATAGTTTAGTCAACTAGTTTAAGGAACAAAATATATATCTCGCCAAGGTTTATCCGAGAATATCTGGTTTTTTACCCAAGCCTTATCTACATAGCACATGACAATTAAAAGTACCAGACTGGTGGAACTAAACTTACTGGATGTTTAGCAGCCATAGTTTGAGGCCTATACTAATCTGGTTAGAGGGCCTTAAAGAACAGTTTTTGCCCCTTGCCCTCCAAGGTCAACTAAGTTCCAGGGGACTAAGGAACATCTATCAAAATGTCCTATAACTGTGGTGAGTCAACTGTCCTTTTGTTCAGGGAGGACATGGAGACCCCACCAGATGGACTCGAACCAGTATCCAGCTTACAAAGAGGAGGGTCAACTCAGAGGAAACATCTCATTCATGCTTTCAAGTGAAGCCAGACATGGTCAAACGGGACCTTTGACTTATCTTCACATAGATGGAACTTATAAAAGAAAGGAGCCAGGAACTTCTCCCAAGCCCATGTGACCACTAAGGAACAGATCCTCAAATGACCTTAAGTGTAAAAAAAAAAAAAAAAATTGATTTATTTGGGCCAACTGTATGGTCTTAAACTCCCAAAAGGAAAGTATAACCAAAGAGTAAAGTCATGAGTATATTTCTTTAAGAGTTCAAAGGATTACACTTCCCAGACATTAGGCTTAAGTCTATATAAAAAGTTATTTAGACAATTATTTCTCATTGATGATTTTGTTCCTAACCAGAAAGTGCTGCTCAGATATAAGATCTGATCTTACATCTTCATCTCCAATAAGGGTCCTCTCTGTAGTGCTCACCTGTAGCTAAGGGAGGCAACCAGCTGTTGTTCTAAAATGATGGATAAATTTGTTTTCTCTCCATCTAGAAACCTTTGAGAGGGAACTGACACTGATTCTAACCACTCCAACAGCTATCAAAATACCTGAAAGCAGACATGTAGGAAATTCTCAATAAATTATTTAGAAAAAAATATTTTAAAACCCCCCAAAAATAAAATAAAATAAATTAGTAAAAGTACCAGGTATGAGGAGGCATACCTTTGATCCTGGCACTGAAGGCAGAGGCAGCTGGACCTCTGTGAGATCAAGGCCAACCTGGTCTACATAGGGAGTTCCAGGACAGCTAGGGCCACAGGGACACCATAAGCTGCCTCAAAAAAACAAAACAAAACAAAAAAATTAGTGAAAAGAAAATTCAGGATACACTGGGCCCAGAAAATAACTTTAGTTTATGCTTTCTCTCCCATGCTCTTTCTGCCTGCCTCCCTTCTCTCCCTCCCCCCCCCTCTCTCACACACAAACACACACACACACACACACACACACACACACACACACACACCCTCTTACTGCTTCAAAGATACTCTTTTATAACTAGGAGGACTGACACTGAAATGATCTTAATTTGTCTTCACATTACATGTGATCCCAGCTTAGAATGGTAACACTAGGTAGGCTGAAGCAGGAAGACTGCTCTAGGTTCAAGACTAGCCTGGGATACAGAGTAAGACTCTACCTCAAAAATAAAATAATTTTTAAAAAGCAGTCTTCCCTTAAGAATATTATTACCTCAGCCAGGTGTAGGTGGTAGTCCACACCAGCAATCCAGGCCCTCAGAAGGATGAGGCAGGAAGATCACTTCAAGGTCATCCTCAGCTACACAGCAAGTTCAAGGTCAGCCAATGATACATGAGATCCTGTCTTTAGAGTGACTAATTCTGATATAAATTAAGGTTATACTAATTCTAATATAAATTAAGGTTATACTAACAAGTTAGAACAATTAAACAGTTATAAAATTTATCTGTAACTTAAAAAATATTTACATACATATGCAAATTATTCAAGTATTTGTTTTAGGTTTTTTATTTCGAGAAAAGGTCTCATATAGCCTAGACTGGCCTCAAGCTGGCTATGTAGCTAAAGTGTGATCTTGAATTCCTGATCCTTCTGCCTCTATTTCCCTACTGCTGGAATTACAGGCCCACACCACATCACCATGGCAGGCTTGTTAAACTGGTTTTAATCATGTTAAAAAGAGCATTTTTGATAGGCTAAATATCTATACCCCCTCTTTCAATTTAACTATTATTATATTATGGCATACCTTGAAGGCTAGTAAAAGCAATAGTAAACAAGCTCACTTCTATGTGTCAATTATTAATTTTGGAATCAGTAGGCCTGACAATGAAATATTAGTATGATCATTTTGGTCTGTTGTCTGGTTTCATAACAGAATGGTTCAAACTGTGTAATTTACAAAGGAAAGTTTATTTGGCTCATAGTTTTACAGACTGGGAAGACCAAGATCAAACCACATCCAGTGAGTGCATAACAAAGAGCTAATAACCATGTGATAGAAAAGAACAAGTGGGCATGCAATAGAGGTAAGTTTAAGGAGCAGCCTCACTACAACCATCCTCTCAGGAGAATGAATCTGCCCACAAGACAGACATGAATCATTTCTAACAATCTCTTAGAGCTACCATCATTTCTCTTATATTGGTGACCAAATTTCAACATGAGTTTTGGAGGCTACAAACCATACTAAAAGCATAACATTTGTCAATAGACTTAACAATAGGAAGTGCCCCTCAAGGTTACTTTTCTTTCTCATAGTTCAGAATATTAAACATCTGTCCAAAGAGTAAAAGGTGTATTACATGAATTATTTTTTTCTTCACTTAGTCCAATTTGCTTCTCAACCAAGAGAAAATTGGTACCATCCCCCTTATTTTCCCACTACTCACACAAAGATCATTTATTACCAAATGCTCATTTTGTCTTTCCATTCTCTCTTGATCTACAATAGAGCTCACCACATAGGCCAGGTTGGCCTGGAACTGTCAATATTCCTGCCTCAGCCTTTGAGTACTAGATTACCAGATGGTGCCAGTTTTCTGGGCTTTTCATTCCTTCCTTTTTAGTATTTTATTATTTTTATTTTATTGTATGAATGTATTGCCTGCATGGATATAAGTGCATTCATGTACTGCAATGCTCACAGAGGTTAGAAGAGGGTGTGGGGTCCCCTGGAACTGGAGTTACAGTTGTTAGCAACTATATGGGTGCTGGCACTCGAACCTGGGTCCTCTGAAAGAACAGCCAGTGGTCTTAACCGCTGAGCCATCTCCTCAGTCCCTCATTTTTTAAAATATTTTTATTATTTTTATTTTATGTATATGTGTGTAGTGCCTGCATGTAGGTAAGTGCACCTGTGTCATACAATGCCCGAGGAGGACAAAAGAGGCTGTCATATCCCCTGGAACTGGAGTTACGGGCAGTTGTTAGCTGCCATGTGGGTGCTGGGATTCGAACCTGGGTCTTCTGCAAGGACAGCCAGTGTTCTTAACCACTGAGCCATCTCTCCAGCCCCATTTCTCTTCTTTTAAACTACCATTTTCATGTGGTTATTTCTGTCCATACCACCAGTGTAGAGCTTTCTCCTATATTCAAAAAACATACATTTAATGGCCTACAGCAAAGGTTCAAAATATATTTTTAACTTATCTTTATTTTAATGTTTGTGTGTCTGTGTACAGATATGTCACATGTCTGCTGGTGAACATGGAGTCCAGAGAGAGTACTGGATCCCCTGGAGCCAATGCTATAGACAGCTGAGACACCCAACACAGGTGCTGGAAACTGATTTCAGATCTTCTAGAAAAGCACAAACCCCACTCTTAACCACCGAACCTTCTCTGAGCCTCAGGCTCAAAATCTTTAAGACGAATGGAATCATCTGGAGGGCTTGTTTCAAGCCCCTCCAAGTTTCTGACTCCGTACGTCCTCAGTAGAGACCAGGGCCCTACATTTCATTTTGGTTCCAGGGATCAAACCCAAGGCCTTGTGCACACTAGGCAAGTACTCCCATTCTGCTACATTCTTAGCCCACTTCCCCAGCCCCTATCCCTTGGATTTGTTTTTTTCTTCTTCTTTAAAATCATGTTTATTTATTCACTCACTCTAGGGGTAGCACACAAGTGGAGGTCCAAGGACAACTTTCAGGAGTTAGTTCTCTCCTTCTACCACATGGGTCCCAGTGGTGGAACTGTGGTGGTCTAAGGATTAAGTACCTTTACCTGATAAGCCATCATGTCAGCCCTCCCCCTCCTCTTTTTTTGAGACAGGGTCTCCCTGTAGCCCCAGCTGGCCTGGAACTCACTTTGTAGACCAGGATGGTCTTGAACTCCCAAGTGCTGGGACTAAAGGCATGTGCCACCATGCCCGACATATTTTATTTTATTTTGTGTCTTTTGCCTGCCTGTATGTAAGTGCACGCATGCATTAAAAATGCATGGCCTGTGGAGGCCAGAAAAGGGTATCAGATCCCCTGGAACTGGAGTTAAACATCTTAAGTTGTTAGCTGCCATGTGGGTGCTGAGAACTGAACCTGGATCCTCTGCAAGAGCAGCTGATACTTTTAACCACTCAACCATTTCTCCAGCCCCACTGTCTTCTTGTTTTTGAGACAGGGTTTCACTATATAGCTCAGGCTGGACTGATGATACTTGCAATGTATACCAGGCTAGCTTCAAACGCCAGATCCTCCTGCTTCAATTGAAATTGCAGGCACCTGATTCTAAGACTCTGCATTCCCATTATGTATGTACTTGGTGACACACACTTAAAACCCACTGGCCTACAGATTAACCATGGGTATTCTCACTTCAACATGATCTAATTGGTGTCTGAGCATCTATTTTCACCATCCAAACTATTCCTCACACAACATCCAGAGACAGCATTCTCAGCCTGATAATTTCACTCCTTTGTTAAAAGTTCTCTAATAGTTTCCAAAGAGGTAGGTAGGTTGGTTGGTTGGTTGGTTGGTTGGCTGGTATAAAAACAGGGTTTCATTATATAGCCCAGGGTGGCCTCAAATTCATCATCCTCCTGCCTCAGCCTCCTGATTATAGGCATGCACCACCACCACTGGCTTCCCAGTTTATTCCAGAATCTTTATTAAGGCAGTAATATGATCCTGGGCCACAAATTCAAACTTTGTGGCCTAGGAAAGACTTGTGTCAACAAGGCTTGTTCTTCCTCTCCAGGCAGGCTCAGTCACCTCCAGATCCATTCATGTTTCACCTGCTTTGCTGAAAGACAAGGTGCAGGGCTGAAGAGGAAAACGTGGCTCCATCCCAGGCTGGTTCCTGGGCCATAAAGCAGTTAACAGACAAGAAAGAAATAGCAACCCCTTGGGTTACTACCATTTGTTACAGTTGTACTCAAAGCAATTAACAAATTAAAATGACATCACTCTTCAGCACCATATCTTTCAGTCACAAAGAAGCTAAACAGAAAGCAAAGCAAGAAATGTATAGGTTCTTGCCCCTCTGACAGGGCCTAAGCCCTTCTTTACTCTAGGGACAGCTGGGAGCATGAATTACACTGGCCCTCCACAGTGTGCTAAGGAGCCATCTAGGCTGGTTCCCCTCGTGTGTGTACCAAGATGTCTGAAGGACCCAAATCAAATGCATTAACATTAGAAAAAAAGGGCAACTGTGACTTAGGAAGGCAATGAAGAATTTCTGCAATTGAGAGGATGAAAGTTCCTGATGCTAATGCATGGATTTTACTTGTCTCAATTTGTCTGACCAACCTGGCCTAGACCCAGCTGAAGACAGATGAGGTGAGCTGGTGAAATGTGGGAGGAAGAGACACCAATATGACTAGCCAGGCCCTTAGTACACACTGTGGGGATTAGCAAGACCTGACAGCTTGGGCTTTGCGATGGGGAGAAGAGGTCCACTCAGGTTTCAGGTGTGGTGTGGATTGCTCCTAGAAGAAGGGAGATGATGACAGTGGCCCCTCCTCTACTTGGTGACCACTTGAAGGGCCCTTTCCAGAACTACAGGTAGATGATTGAGATGTCCATGGGAACGCTAGTCTGGTTGGGTGCCCAGCTACTAGAGCTCAGGGGGCTTGGGCCTTGGGCAGTCTAGGCAGGCTCCCTGAGATTCTCCCTAAGTGCAGCTTCAATCTGCTCCTAACAAGCCCAGAGGCAGTCCATTTCAGTCCCTATGACCTCTGCCAGCAGCTTTGTGAGCTTGTCCCCAGATGTGGAGCAGGCACCACAGCTTTGTACTACCCCCAATGCTGCTTGTTGCAATCATGGATGGTCAACATATGACAAGGATGCAATCTGTAGCACAAAGGACCAAAAAAGTCTGGGTGTGCTTTTTGAGTAAGGCTGTCCATCACTACACAAAGAGAGCAGGTGCCAAATCAGGGCCAGGAAATTAGGGACAATCATAGCAGCCAGGTCTCATTTGAACTTCCTTCTCTAAAACCTGCACCTCTCATTTCCACAACTTGCAAGGAAACATTGCTTCACTCATACAGATGTATGGTCTTGTGCAGCTCGGAGGCCAGCAATGGGCAGACCATACAATGAGCTGAGACTGCCTTTCTGGTAGGAATACAGAGCAAGAAGTAATCCACGTAGTTCATGGCCAGGAAGAAGATTTGCTCCTCACAGCACTGCTCCTCATATACCTCCAGCATCAGTATGCCAAGCATCTTCCATGTGTGCAGCTTGATCTTCTGCTCACAATGGAAGTAAGGGGCACAGGACATGCAGCACTCCTCTAGGAGGAGCAAGCTCTGAAGGATACACTAGTCCCTTAACAGCCACTGGCTAGTAGTACCTAAACTGCCATGGGTCTGCCTGGCCTGGGATTGCATGCAAGGTGACTTAGCAACACAGGGACTCCATACTAGGGTGGTGCACAGGCAGAGCAGGAATGCAGGCTTGCAAACTCAAAACATTTTAAGACAGAAATCAAAACTCTTCAATTGGACATGGTAAAACTACAAACTTTTATTTATTTATTTATTTATTTTTTGAGACAGGATCTCCCTATAGCCCCAGCTGGCCTGATCTCACTATGTAGACCAGACTGGCCTCAAACAAAGATCAGCCTGCCTCTGCCTCCCAAGTGCTGGGACTTTTAAAAGTGTGCACCACCACACCAGCTCAAAACTCAAAACTCTTAAAGTGAATAACTATAATCCGAGCACTGGAGTCAGAGGCAGGAATATATAGATTTCAAAGTAACATGGTGGCACACACCTTTAATCCCAGCATGAGGAGGCAGAGGTAGGCAGATATGTGAGTTCAAGGCAAGTCTGAACTATATAGCAAATTGCAAATCCCAAGCCAGGGCTACATAGTGAGAGTCTATTGTTTAAAAAAAAAAAAAAAAGAAAGTTCAAGGTCATCCTTGCCTACATAGCAAGTTTAAGACAACCAGCCTGGACTACATGATATATTTTCTTGAAGGTGGAGGGGAACTTTTTGTTTTTTTAAATAATTTGAGAATTTCATACATGCATATAAGGTGTTTTAATCAAATCCATGCCCACTCCCTCCCTTCCAGTTCCTCCCATATCGCCCCATCACTTTTTTCTGGTAACTTCATGTACTCTTTCTTCTTCTATTTTTTTTTTTTAAATGGGGCTTTTGGCTACTCTAACATTCCCCCCTCTGAAGAAGTAACCCTAAAATCTTTTAAGGATTAGATAAAAGCTCGGAGGGGAACTCTTACAAGGTCTTAGGCCTCACATGATTCATTCCTTCCTCTCAGCACGACATCCTACCCACTCAACATATTTTTTCCCCAGTTACAGTGAACTCTTTCAGTTCCTAGCAAAGACCAAATTCCTTACTGTTCTAGGATCTTTAAACAAGATGTCCTGCCAGAAATGTTCTTTTTTCCTTCAGCTCAAGTCACCTTGTTTGGACTCCTTCCCCCTCTGGGTCAGCAAATTCTTACAGCATCATATATTCCTTCTGACTGGAACTTTCCATAATGAAGATTACATAGTGAGTTGTGTGCTTAGTAGTTTACCACCATTCCTCCCCCACCCA
>NW_008330777.1:278621-281267 GCF_000622305.1 Nannospalax galili
GGGACGTGGGGCAATAGGGAGAGCCGTTTTAAAAAAAAAAAAAAAAAAAAAAAAAAAAAAAAACCACTGAAAAGGAGTATTATTTAAAAGGCACTAGAGAAAGCTAGGCATGTTGGTGCATGCTTAAAATCCCAGCACTCAGGAGGTTAAGACAGGAGGAATGCCCACAGTCCAGCATCTGCCTGAGCCACATAGTGAGTTCCAGGCCAGCCTGAGCTACAGAAGCAAGACATTTTCCCAAAAAATAAAGTAAAATAAAATAAATAGCAGATATAAAAATACAAAGGCAATAGACGCATTTTGTCATCTTTTCAATTCTTACAAATGAGGATACTTCATTAAACTCCATCATCTGGAAGTTTGAAAAGGAAAATAACACCTTCAAAAGATAAAATGAGAGCTGGGCATGATGGCACATACCTTTAATCCCAGTACTCAGGAAGCAGAGGCAAGTGGATCTCTGAGATTGAGGCCAGCCTGGTCTATATAGTGAGTTCCAGGTTAGCTGTGGCTACAGGGAGACACTGTCTCAAAAAAAAAAGAAAAGAAAAAAGAATGATATCAGAATTTCCTCTGGAACAAGATCTGTATTACTATTACCTATACTGAGTATACTACTGCTATTCAAAAGCTACGCAGCTAGGTATGGTGAAACTTAAGATAATTTTTGATAATCTAAGCAGTTTGGTTGGTTGTTTATGACATGAGTCTCATGTAGATCAAGATAGCCCTGAACTTGCTATGTAGCCAAGGGTGACCTTGAACTGTTGATCTTCCTGCCTCTACTTACAGAGTACAGGGGAGCATGTGCCAACATGCCTGATTTATACAGTGCTGGGGATGGAACCCAGGGCTTCAGGAATGCTAGGCAAGGACTCTATCAACTGAGCTATATCCCCAGCCTCCATAATCTAAGGTTCTTAAAGTAAAATTAGACGTAAGACTGCATTCAAGAGTACACTCTGATGGAGTAGCTGTGGAATTGAAACTGAGCCACAGACAATCACAAATTACATAACACTGGTTATATTTAACCAATAATTATGCAAACTCTGCAAACTGTTCTACAAAATCTGACAATCTTTAAAATGGAAAGAAATCATTCATCAACTTTTTTCTCTAAAGCACAGTGCTAAATCGCAGCCTAAATGGGAAAGAGAGCAAACAAAATAATAATCTTAGGATATAATTTTAACTAATATGACAGAATTTACATCCAAATAAAGGTTATCTCAAGTCAAGCATGGTAGCACAGGCCTGTAATCTCAGCACTTGGAAGGTAAAGACAGGAAGATCAGGAATTTAAAGTCATCCTTGGCTACAAGACAAGTTTTGAGGCCGACTTGAAAACAAAAAGGGTTACCTCCATCCAAAGTCATTTTTGTTGGGGTTGTTATTTTGTTTTCTGAGACACGGTCTTATGCAACCCAGGCTGGCCTCAAGCTCCCGATTCTCCTGTCTCTACCTCCTGAATGCTACATTACAGGCATGCACCACCACCATGCCCAGCCACAGTATTCAGTTTTAGAGACTATTTGAAGTTACCATTGCACAAAATAATTTTGAAATTACTCTTTTCTCATCATTCTATAAGTGCGACAAGAATAGGTTTACCAAACCCTTTGGTCACCGCTTCTATTTTCTGCTTGGTTTTTGTTGTTTATTGTTGCTGGGGGTTTTTGTTTGTTTTGTTTGTTTTATCTTTTTGAGACAGGGTCTCCCTGTAGCCCCAACAGGCCTGGAACTCACTATGTAGACCAGGCTGGCCTTGAACTCACAGAGATCCACCTGCCTCTGCCTCCAGAGTGCTGAGTTTAAAGGCATGCGTCACTATGCCTGGTAACTGCTTGTTTTTAACTAAAGCTGATGTTGTTCATGTTGTTCCCTAAGTGAGGTATGGCTTGGTTCAGAATGATTTCTTATTTTTTTCCCAAACATCAAATTCATTCTCAAAACATCTAATTCACTACCATAGAATATATGCTAGAATAATGAGGTCAAAAGCACTAAAAGAAATATCAAAAGAAGAGCTAGGTGTGATGACATATGCTAGCACTTGACAAGTGAAGGCTTGGCCAATGGCAAGTTCAAAGATAGTCTGGGCTACTTGAGACCCTATCTCACAATAATTAAAAAAAAAAAGGTCAAAAGAACAGTTCCAAAATGTTTTTGAACATTACAGAAATAAATAAAAGTTAACTTTGGACTCATAATCATCTCTTAAATATATAAGTTCTGGTGTATCTATTAAAAGCTGGATTTTTAAGAAGAAAATCTGATGGTCAGGGAAGTAGTTACGGCATATCAAAGAGAACACAGCCACAGAATGAAATAGTCCAAGGTTCAACTTCTCCCTCCAACTCTTAGCAGTTATGCGACAAGTATTTCACTTAAACCCAGTCTATTAAAAAAAACAGGAATAAGGGGCTGGAGCTGGAGAGATGGCTCAGCAGTTCAGAGTGCCTGCTGCTCTTCCAAAGGACAGGAGTTAAGTTCCCAGCACTTACAGGCAATCACAACTACCTGTAACTCCAGCTCTACTGATCCAATGCCTCTGACCTCCTCGGCACTCAAACATACATACATACATACATACATATATATATATATATATTATACATACATGGATACATAATAAATAATTCT
>NW_008330777.1:281505-283418 GCF_000622305.1 Nannospalax galili
GAATAACCCTAACCCTAACCCTAATATCATCTATTTCAGGGTTATTTTAAGGATTATGTTACATATTACCTGATTCAAATTTTAACTTCTAATAATCTTAAAGAAGTCTCCAAGAGAATCTTAAAGGCTATCTGTTCCCAAACCTTCATCTTACTAAGACCCAGAGAGACTAAGTGGTTTGTCAAGGTCACACATCTATTTAGCAGGAAAGATAATTCACTTCTGGCAGGTTTCTTATTTTCCTAGTGCATCTGTTTATTAAATCAGTGTTTGTAATGCTATGTTCCTTAGGCCTATGACAGCAATCTCAAAGTAAAATTCAAGGATTGGGCTACAATTACGTGGCTATAAACCACACATTAAAAATGTAGTCCTATATATTAGATGTTTTTAAAGTTACATATTTTAAATTATAAACTCAAGGCTGGAGAGATGGCTCAGCAGTTAAGAACACTGACTGCTCTTGTGGAAGACCTGGGTTCAAATCCCAGCAACCACATAGCAGTTAACATGCCAGTTCCAGGGGATCTGGCATCCTCTTCTGTCCTCCTCTGGCATTGCATGACACAGGTGCACTTACGTACATGCAAGCAATACACACATACACATAAAATAAAAATATTTTTTAAATAGCTAAAATTCACCTGATTCTACATAAATTTTTGCTGTTTTAGAAAAGTTATTTTCTAAGAAAAATATGAACCTCGTTTTGAATTAAGTAACTGAGAAAGATGACTGTGCTTCTTGTTTATTAAGTATGGCAATCAGTTATAGTAAACCAAATGAGAGACCCCATTTCCCATTAAGTAAAAATGCATACTTTTACTTAAGCAGAAAATACATTAAAGGGCCAGGCATGGTGGCACACACCTTTAATCCCTGCACTCAGGAGTCAGAGGCAGGCAGGTCTCTGTGAGTTCAAGGCCAGCCTGGTCTACCTAGTGAGTTCCAGGCCAGCTGGGGCTACAGGGAGACTCTACCTCAAAAAGATTTAAGAAAACAAGAAAATACATTAAGGATCAAAGCTTAAAATGCAAGATGAAGAATTTTATAAGTGATAAGCAATTCCAAAAAATTTCTTCATATTTGATGAAGGCTGAGAATGGCTTTCTAATTTGGGTATAAAAGAAAAACAAGATCAGGCATGGGTGGCACGGCCTTTAATCCCAGGCGGCAGAGGCAGGGGATCTCTATGAGTTTGAAGCCAGCCTGGTTTACATAGCAATTCCAGGCTATCTGGGTCTACAGAGAGATCCTGTCTCAAAAACAAACAAACAAACAAACAAAAAAAAAAACAGTAAAACGAACAGAACACAACAGAACACAACAGAAGAGAAGAGAAGAGAAGAGAAGAGAAGAGAAGAGAAGAGAAGAGAACAGAACAGAACAGAACAGAACAGAACAGAACAGAACAGAACAGAACAGAACAGAACAGGAGAAGAGAACAGAGAACAGAACAGAACAGAACAACTGAACAGAACTGAACAGAACTGAACAGGAGAACACAACAGAATACAACAGGAGACCAGTCCAGAACAGAGCAGAACAGAACAAAGAACAGAACAGAACAGAGAATAGAACAGAGAACAGAACAGAAAACAGAACAGAACAGGGAACAGAACAGAACAGAACAGAATAGAGAATAGAACAGAGAACAGAACAGAAGACAGAACAGAACAGGGAACAGAACAGAACAGAACAGAATAGAGAATAGAACAGAGAACAGAACAGAACAGAACAGAATAGAGAATAGAACAGAGAACAGAACAGAAAACAGTACAGAACAGAACAGAGAATAGAACAGAGAACAGAACAGAAAACAGAACAGAACAGAACAGAACAGAAAACAGAACAGAACAGAGAACAGAAGAGAAGAGAAGAGAAGAGAAGAGAAGAGAAGAGAAGAGAAGAGA
>NW_008330777.1:283619-294335 GCF_000622305.1 Nannospalax galili
GGGGTTGGGAATGAATCTGAATACCTAACTCTGGCCTAGGTGCTCTTGGGTTTTTAATTTTAACTAAAAATTACAACTAAAGTACTCGTCATCTTTAATTTATAATGTTAAGTAAACAAGATATTTAATTACACTTCTATGTGCCAACTCAAAAAAGATCTATGAAAAACAACCCAACTTCTAATATTCAAATTAATAACATCAAAAATGAGCCAACGGATAATTTATACTGAAAACCTATTACTAAAAGGAATTTCTGACAAATCTCAAAATCAGAAAATTCTTAGTGAAGATTTTTTTAAATTCTATTTTATTATTACTGTAGGGTGGTGATACAAGGGTGGGGTGCCTATGCCACACTGCTTAAGTAGAGATCAGAAAACACCTTTCATGAGTCAATTCCCCTATTCCACAATGTTAGTTTTGTTTTAGGTAGTTCTAGGGATAAAACTCAAAGCTTCACATATATGCTAGGCAACCACCGAGTTCTGTGTTCTTATTTTTGCTTTCTTTAATTCCTACATCTTCATCATCAATTCCTGAGAAAATAAAGTTAGTAGCCACAAATTCCCAAACAAACCTTTAAAAATAATACAAGTATTATCTACGTAAGACTGAGGATTCTATTTTTTTTTTTTTTTCTTTTTTTTTTTTTTTTTCTTTTTTTTTTTTTTTTTCTTTTTTTTTTTTTTTTTGGTCTTTTTGAGACAGGGTCTCCCTGTAGCCCCAGCTGTCCTGGAACTCACTATGAAGGCCAGGTTGGCCTTGAACTTATAGAGATCCACCTGCCTCTGCCTCCCAAGTGCTGGGAGTAAAGGCGTGCACCACCATGCCTGGCTAAGGATTCTATTTTTAATAGCATTATTGAAATATCACTAACTTCATAAATGATTATCCTTAAGGTAAGGTAAACAATATCTGAAGAGTCTACTCAAAATTCTGGAAATAATAGGAAGAAAAAAGTACAAACAATAAATATAGTAGAATCCTTCTTAAAAAGAAGGACTCTAGATAGGCTAACTAGACCTCAGTGGATGAACTTGCACCAAGGGACATCTGAGGACATTAACTTGACATAATGGGCCTTAACACAAATGACAGAATGCATGAATTCAAGGGGAGAGGATTATAGGAGGGGGACAATAGGGAAAGGGGTATAAAGATGACTAAGGTGTTCTGTATGAAATACACAAAACTTCAATTAAAAATTTAAAAATAAATAAAATCAAAAAAGGATTCAGTCAGTCAAGAAAGAAACTAAGCTAAGCATGGTGGCTCATGCCTATATTCCTAGAACTTGGGGGGTTGGACAGGAGCACTGCTGTAAGTTCAAGGTCAGCCTGGGCTACATCCTAAGTTCCATATCATACTAGGCTACAGAGATCCTGTGTCAAAATAAAATAAAAAGTAGCTGAGCATTGTGACACATCCCTATAATCCCAGCACTTGGGAGGTAGAAAAAAAAAACAATCAAGAGCTCTAGGGCAAGGCTGGAGAGATGGCTCAACAGTTAAGAGCACTGACTGCTCTTACAGAGGACCTGATTCAAATCCTAGCACCCACAAAGCAACTAACAACCCTCCATAACTCTCATTCCAGGAGATCCAACACCCTCTTCTGACCTCCACAGGCTGCATGACACCGATACACATACATATATACAGGTAATACATTCTTACACATAAAATAAAATAAATAATATTACTGAAATAAATAAAAGTTAACTTTGGACTCATAATCATCTCTTAAATATGTACATTCAAGCTTACCCTTGTATACATATGAAGCTTGAGGTCAGCATGGGCTACATGAGATCCTATTTCAAAATAATTTAAATAAATTAAATAAATAAATAAATAAATAATTAAATAAAAGCTGGAGAGCTGTTAAGAGCTCTTGCTGTTCTCGCAGAGGACCTGGGTTTGGTTCTCATCACCCACACAGCAACTCACAACAGCCTGAACCTACAGCCCTAGGGGAATTTCATATGCTCTTACATCCTTGGGAACCAGGCAAACATGTGGTATGCATACATACATGCACTCAAACACATAGACATAAAAACAACAGATACCTAAAAAGAAAAATGATCAGAATACATGAAAAAGTAAAGTGAAAGTTATGCAACCATTTAATAGTACAGTGTCTGGATCCTAAAATCTGAATGACAGACTATAAAGTTCATAAAATAATAATTAGTCCACTGTATTAAAGATACTCTAACTTCCTCCATAATGAACAAATAAACTACAGAGGAATCAATTTATTTTCTATGCTACTTTAAATTTTAAATAACTATTTACTATATAGGTTCTATAATATATAATCAGGCTAAATCTAGGTAAAGGTTAAGCCTTTCAAATAATAAGTCCTATGACAGGATTTCAACTTCAAAGCTGGCATTTTTTAAATTTGGATTGTAAAAACATCTAGTTACATGAGAATTATAACTCCAATCATAAAAAGCACACATTCCAATAGTCAATTCCACAGATGAAGAAAAAAGAATATTCTAATGAGAGAAAAACTAAAGTAGATTAAGGCGAAAATGCAGCAATATCACAGAAGGGAAAAGAAATACAGTTAATGTATTTACTAGGCAATTTAAAACACTTAACTGAATGCAGTCCATACAGAGCCTACAGATTCAACAAGTCTACGAAATGAAAAGTTTCAAACAATCCTTAAAAAAAAAAAAATGAGTATAAAATGAAAGGGGGCAGGTCAGGCATGGTGGTATAAGCCTGTAATCCCAGCACTTGGGAGGTAGAGGCAGGAGGATTAGAAGTTTCAAGACCATCACTGGCTACATAATAAGTTCAAGGCCAGCATGAGGGACATGAGACCCTGTGTCCAAAATAAATAAATAAATAAATAAACAAACAAATAAATAAGAAAGGAGCAAACAAGAATTAAGGCCTTTGGTGAAGTGGCTGGTCAATTTAAGTTCAACATTCAAAATGCCAATGATAATAAGGTAGACGGAAAAGTTATAAAGGAAAAAATACCAACTACAGAGCAAGGTAGCATTCACACTTGAGGCAGAGATGTAAAAAGAAAAGAATGATATATAGCTGAGAAATAGAACTCCAAATAAAATGTCATGAAGGTCATGTGATTGAAGCTGAAACGTCATTTCTGGAGCAAAGTCACTATCTGACCCAAATTCTATATGATTCATTCAATTTCCAAGTTGTAAACCAGAATGAAAGAATCATGTGCTAGTTAGATGAAAAGAAAAAAAAAAAAAGAAATTAAGCAAACAAAATTCAAAGAATTCATGTTATTGGATGAACTGGCACAAACATACAAACCAAGAGTGAAGGAACATTACTATATTTTAACACCACATCATAATCATGACTCCTAGCAGAAAACAATTCAGTAGTTAGAACCCAACAAACTCCAGAAAGATGAAAATACATGTGGCATCAGTAGATATACCAACAGCAAAGCCACAGCTTTGTTACACACCCTTTAAGTGGGGCAGAGAAAGGACGGGAAGCAACACATCTGACAGGATGCCAAGGAAGCATGATTACAATGTCCATAATAGAGCAGGGGATAGGAATAAAGACTAGTACTAAAAATTAGATAAGTATTTGATTAACTGCAGAGGAGACAACCATTTCCTATCCCCATCTCCAAACAGAACCTAAACAACTGACATTTACCCCCAAGCAAAAGACAGTTTTTTTTCTAGACAGTGACTATCCAAGAAATGTCAAGCAGGAACACAGGCACAGAGTAACCCTTCTCATCTGGCACTTAAAGGACCCAAAACCTTAACAGTGAACACTGTCTCTTAACCTAGACCAATGCCTGCCTAGAGACAGGCCCTACTCTGTGCCGCCCTACCCTCAAATGCTCCTGATCAAAGAAAAAGCCTAACACAGGAAACGGTCCCAGGAATAGGATAGGAGTGAAGGAGACCCAGATCTTGCAAACCCTCAATGGTCAGCCAAAAATCAGCAGGCATGTAAGGAAAACTAAGCATGAACGATTACAAAAACAAAAACTGAGCCAGGTATGGTGGCACACGCCTTTAATCCCAGCACTCGGAAGTAGAGGCAGGTGAATCTCTGTGAATTCCAGGTCAGCCTTGTCAGCCTGGTCTGGCCTACATAGTGAGTTCAAGGTCAGTGGGGGCTACAGAGAGACCCTGTCTCAAAAAGACAAAAAAAAAAAAAACAAAAAAACTGACCACATGGGCGGGATATTTGAGGATGTCATTGCAACCTAGAGGAGAAAAGGAAAAAAAAATTGATTACCCTCAGAAAAATCAGCCAGTAGCCTGAACACAGAGCAAAGGATCAATCACAGAGTATGGAACTAAAAATAAAACAAGGAGGCTCAATCTAAGAAAATATCTGCCTGCTAAAGAGCCAGTAAGTAAGCAAGAAAATGAAAGGAGGATATTGCTAAGGACATAGTTGAGAATTTCAAGTTCGAGAAAAGAGTACAATTTAGACCCTAAGGGCAACCATGTACAACAATGTAATATTAAAAATCATCTACACGCTATTACTGTATAACAAAAATAAGAGTCTAAAAACTTTCAGACAGAATAAAGAAACAAATCATGTTAAAAAGACAGAAAAGCAGACTGACATATGGCTTGGAATCAGCATCCCTGGAAATTACACAGTAACAGAATGGCATTTTGGAGTTCTAAAGGAAAATGTTTGTAATCAACAATATTGTATCAAGTCAAACTACCAGTCAAATGTGAAAACAGAATGGAAACCTCTGCCTTCCAATAGAAGCTGGCCTCTGGCTCACTTTTTTTTTTTTTTTGACACAGGGTCTCCCTGTAGCCCCAGCTGGTCTGGAACTTGCTATGTAGACCAGGCTGGCCTTGAACTCACAGAGATCTGCCTGCCTTTGCCTCCTGGGATTAAAGACGTGTGCCACCATGCCCTGCCTGGCTCACATTTTTGAGAAGGTATTTGAGAGGCTGTGGGTGGCTCCTTTGACAGTATTTCACAAGGCCCTTGATTCAATCCCCAGCACTACATAAACCAGGCATGGTGGTGCATGCTGGGTAATCTCAGTACTCTACAGGTGGAGGGAGGAGGATTAGAAGTAAAAGGTCTCAGAGGCAAGTTCAAGAGGGAGACAGATAGTGGGGGATAAGGCATTTATTAGAAGAGTAATTAATGCCATAGACAGACAGGTAGACAACAGTATTCTTACAAGATGTTCAAGGTCATGCTCATCTATAAAGTGAGTTCAAAGGAAAGTATGGACTGCATGAGACCCTGTCTCAGAAAGAAAAAAGGGTGAGCTAAGAGATGATTCAATGGGTAAGAGCACTTGCTGAGCAAACATGAAGACCTGAGTTGGGATCTCCAACACCACCTAAAAAATCAGGTGATGTGGCCTGTATTCCCAGGGTTGAGGGCACCTGAGAAAGGAAAAACTGAGACAAGATGATACCCACTCACCCCAGCCAGAAAAACATCAAGCAGGCTCTGAGCCTAGCCAGAAAAACAGGCTCTGTGATAAGGGTGAGAGTAATACAGCAGGACTCCAAATGACTCCTAATGATTGTTCTCTGGTGTGTTCTCTCTCTCTCTCTCTCTCTCTCTCTCTCTCTCTCTCTCTCACACACACACACACATGCACACACACACACAACTTGAGAATGTATACTTCAACAAAAAGAGTAAAGAAGAAAAAGGAAGATATATGACAGAATGGCTCCAACTCAAGGGTAGAATGAGGGCTGGGCATGCTGGCTCAAAGGGGGATGCTGTTAAGTTTGGGGCCTGGTGGAGCTGTAGGCCAGCCTGGGCTACAGTGTGAGACCCTGTCTCAAAACAAACTAACAGGAGTACAATGAAAGGAAGCTATTTATAAGAAAAGACCTAAAAGGTAAATAGTCCAAACTAGAGACAGACAACACAGATAGAAAACACAGCATAATAGGTAATATGATAGAAAAGTAGGGCTATGAGTTAGTTGTAGGGAAGACTATGATACAGGCATACAGTATAAGAAAAGGGGGCAATTAGAAATAACAAAGAAGCCAGCCTGGTCTACATAACGAGTTCCAGGCCAGCTGGGGGAGACCCTGTCTCAAATAAAATAAAATAAAAAAAGAAAAGAAATAACAAAGAAAACATTAAGTCCTATCCAAGTATTTTTTTTCCAATTCAATGATCAGAATTGACAAAGTCCAAGGACCTTGATATTATCAACATTTTTTTCTGGTAGCACAGGAGCTACTTAATAAAAGCTACAGACAAAGAATCATATCTGAACATATTACCTGATCCAGCCTTAAATATTTACATATTCATATCAACATTACTTGTTTTCATCATTTATAAACAACCTCAGGACACGATGTACAGTGTCAATTAGGAAAAAGGTGTTCAGGAAATACAATGTAACTATAATTGTAGGAGGAGAAACAGAGGAAAAAAAATGAAAAATTCTGGTAATAACTTTGGCCAGACATACAATTAAGTCATTGAACGCCTGCCTAGAGTATGCAAGGCCCAGAGTTTGAGTCCCACCATCATGGAGCAAAAAAGTTAAAACCTAAGTTAATAAAATAGGTATAGGTCAAGATTCAACAGAACTGGGCTGGAGAGATGGCTCAGCGGTTAAGAACACTGATTGTTCTTACAGAGGACCCAGGTTCAACTCCCAGCACCCACACAGTGGTTAACAACCATCAGTAACTCTGGTTTCAGGAGATCCAATGCCCTCTTCTGACCTTCGCAGGCACTGCAGGACATGGTTACTCTTATATACATGCCAGCAATATACCCATACACATGAAAATTTAAAAAAAGGTTCAACAGAAGCTAAGCATGGTGGTGTCACATGACTAAAATAACAGCACTTGGGAGGCAGGAAGATCATAGCAAGTTCAATGCCAGCCTAGTCTACACAGTGAGTTCCAGATCAGTCATGGCTGTATAGTGAGATCATGTCTTTAAAAAAAAAAAAAAAAAAAAAAAAAGCAGAAGCCTGGAGGTCCCCAAAACAATAAAGGCCATTGCTAATAATGTTGGTTATATACCAGAAGTGGATGGAGGGACCTATAACTGAAGACACTGCTTGATGTGAGCACAGGAGAAGGAAAAATCAAGCTTGGACTAAGCTGGAAACTCCCTGCTACTGGATGAGTGGCTTTCATGGTGCCCAAACGGTTATATGCAGGTGACTGGAGGAGAATTGTCCCCTATAATTCTGCTCAACAATGGACCCCGCATGTTGCGCTATCAATATATCAAACAAGATGTTCCTGCTGATACAATAGTGGAGCATCTAGTGTATGTACAACCAGCAAATTTTTGGTTGGATATAATGCCTGCTCCTCTGGGTGGAACACACATCTGGTACTGTAGACCAGACCAACCCCCTGTGGCAGGGGAGAATGTAGGCCCCAGTGGGAAGCCACTGCAATTGCTTTGTTAGATGGATGTGATGCACCTGCTAAAGTACCATCCAAGAGTTTGTGTTTACACACATAGGTTAAGTTATTATAGCAGACATTGTTTAGATGTTCTTGCTTCCTGCTGTTTGTGTTTTTATAGTAGATAGAATCCCATTGACATGGGCCAACAGGCCATGGAAAACTGATGATGCACAGACCCGAAAGTTCAATGCCTTGCTACAATAGCAGGAAGATCATCCCACACCTACCACCCCCTCCAAGGCTCAGGGACATTTGTGGAAGAGATTGGTGGAAAGAATGTAAGAGCCGGAGGAAGGGATGGAGTGTTAACTGGAAGTGTACTCTAACCACTATGCCAGCAAGCTATAGGTACACCTCCTTCCCACACTCAACAAGGAGTTGGGGAGGAAGTCAGTTACCCTTCCCACCGAATCAGTGGACCTTAGCTGCATGTGGGAGAGGGGCTAAGGATATATAAGCTGAGAATCCCAGGAGGCACCTCTCTCACCATTTTCTACAGCTGTCAGGAAGTCACAGGATCTATATTTGAGTGTGGACTTTCCAGGGCAGTTGTAAATGGGGGACACACACTGCTCTGTAAATAAATCCCTACCCTATGCTCTGTAGAAACAGAAAGAAAGAAAGAAAGAAAGAAAGAAAGAAAGAAAGAAAGAAAGAGAGAGAGAGAGAGAGAGAGAGAGAGAGAGAGAGAGAGAGAAAATGATAGGTGTTTGAATAGACAAATGAGAGAGATCTGACTAGGCTGCAAGTGGATGGACTTGACACAGTGGACCTTAACACCCAGGACAGAGTATATGGGTTCCAGTGGAGGGGGGGCTATGGGAGGGTTCTGGTGGGGACAGGGCTATAAAGATGATTCAGATTGTTTGAGATATTCTGTATGAAATACAACAAATTTTAATAAAAATTATTTTTAAAAAGAAGCAGCAACAGAAACCAAGATCTTTCACAAAATAGCTTCCTTTATTGCATAGACATAAACTACCTCTGATGAACCTCATCTATCCCCTAATAGCAGGAAAAGTTCTTTAATTAAAAACAATGGTTTTTACAGTTTAAAATAATTTATTTCAGGTTCACTCTGTCTTTAAGGCAGTGATTCTCTACTGGAAATGACTTTGCTTTCCCCAGAGGCTATTTAGCAATGTCTTGAAACATTATTCAGTTATCACAATTAGGAGAGGTGCTACTGGAACCTAGTGTGCACAGGATGGGGTTACCCATTTTGCAATACACAGAAACAATAAAGGAATTATCCACCTAAAATAACTGAGTGCCAAGTTGAGAAAATCTGCTTTGGGAGAATTCTGACTTTAGTTTTTCTTTCTCTTCCTCATTCTTATGGTTGTGCCGAGGCACAAGACAAAGCTTTCATGGGCATAGAGTGTCATGATTCATCTGAATACAGACACATGAACTGCCCTCTGGATCCTCACAGGACTCTGAGGTTTGGCCAATGGCCTTCAGAGTCTACAGCCTTTGCTAATTAGTAGATATGACAGCATCATTTCACTATGGCCTCACCTATTATTCATATGAATGCTCTTAGGACCTCAAATACTTCATCTATTTCATGGCTTATGGCTGAGGCAACATTAGTTGCCTAAAGCCCAAATTTTCAGTAGCTTCACACAATTAAAATTACAGTCCATTGTGGGGTGTTCCTGTTTGGTGCATCGCGTTTCTCCACCTGGTAATTTGTTTGCTTATTTTTGTGTGCATGCAGGTAGGTATATGTTCACGTGTGTACAGGAGCAGATGCACATATTTGTGCATGGAGGCCAGAGGTCAACCTCAAGTGTAATTCAAGTGCTCTTCATCTTGTTTTTTTGATAAACATATCTCTCTGGGATCTAGGACTTGCTGATGAGGCTAGGCCAATCAGCCAGTGAGCCCCAGGCATTCATTTACCTGTCTTACACGCTACAGAGCTAGGACTTCAAGAACACACCACAATTTCTGCCTTTCTACTAGAGTGCTCGGATCAAACTCGGGACACAGTACTTGCAAAGTCCTCAGGCTTACAGAGCAAGCACTTTACCACCTACACTATCTTGCCAACCCACCCACTCCTGGTAATTTAGGGACTCTAGATTTTTTCAGTCTATGGCTCTACTACTCCATAAGGGCCCCAGCCTCCACATCCAGCTCTTAGATTAGAAAAGGGAAGATGAAGGAAGAATACCAATATCTTTATCACTCAACCCAAAGTGACAACACATCATTTCCACCACAATCCACTGGTGAAGAATCAATCATCAGTCACAAGGAGGAAGACTGTGATAAGCAATGAACTGCATCTGCCCTTCCCACAACTTCTCCAGCACAGTCTCATTTCTCATAACTGTAGTATCAGGACAGGCTTACTGGCTCTTACTGCTAATTTCTATTTCCTTCACTTTCTAGCAAACAAGTTATCTCTTTCCTACCAAGTAAGAACCAGGAGCAACTCAAAGGGTTCTATCTCTGGCCCCATCTCCACTTAAATATACATTTTCTTCCCCTGTGACCACACCTAGCCAGTATATGGGTGATAAACTAAGTTCTGAACTCAAACAGTCTGGCACCAAGTTTATGCTGTTTTGTCTCTCTAAATTTCTAAAGTAACAGGTAATAAGAGAATCCATTACCACCAGTGAATATTTGTAAAGCACTCCTCATATGGTACAAAACAGCCTAGAACTATCACAGACTTCACACTACTATGCACAGAACAATTTCTCTTTACATTTAAATCGTTCATCTTAAATGGTGGTATAGCCACAAGACTCAAAATCATACACTTTAGCACACTCAGTCTCTGGAAGTCCTTTACACAATTCTCACTTATACAATGTACTTGTATCCTCTTGATATGGCCTCCCACCTCATAGCCCCTGTCCCTAAATATTACTTACACTGAACTCTTCTCTCCCCAGAGGTGCTATACTCTTAATTATGAAACAGGATTAGGCCTTCCTTGCAAGAAACCATGCAATCTGATAAGTTACTGCTAATATATAGGCACTTCACAACCAAAAACCAAGTTCCTTTAATGACAATCATTTCAATAGGATAATTTTCTATTATATAGATTTATGCCTCTCAAATATTATACCATGAAAGCTAGTCACAACAATTTTGTGAACTCATTTTCTTCTTTTTATTTTATTTAAATTAAGTTAAAACACTATTTACTATGTGCTTTTATTTTCAGTTACTCTGAAATTCCTCAATGAGAAAATGGTGATTGAATAAACAATAAGTTTACTTTATTTCAAGTATTTTTAAATTTAAAAACA
>NW_008330777.1:294585-308024 GCF_000622305.1 Nannospalax galili
AACCAACCACTCCTTGAAGATACCCTCAGGAGTTGTAATGTTCTCCCTTGTAGTCTATCAATTTTTAACCACCCTAATTCTCCTTTCTTGTGTGAAAAAAGCCAAGCTCTAAAACTACAAACCTTTCTTTAATCACTTGTGAAAATGGAAGATTTGGGGTAACCAGCTTCTTTACCATTTAAAGAGTCAAGGCTCTCCTTAGTCTTTTCATAATAAAATTCCATTCCAAATATGATATAAAGGACACATTGCCCCATGGATCATGAATAATAAAAAGAATTCACAAAGTATAATGAAATTTTGAGATGCATAAAGGTACTGGAGCAAAGAAAGCTTAGGTAAGAAATGTTGCAAAGTGAGGCTAGCAAAGATACTTCAGTTGGTAAAGTTCTTGCAAGTAAGTTCAGTTCAAAGTCACACATAAAAAGTCATGCATAGTGGCCAGGGAAACAGAACTGAATGGATACCTGAAGCTTACTAGCTAGCTAGTCTAACCTACTTAGCAAGTTTGACACAAAAGCATATGTGCACACACACGTGCACGCACGTACACACGCACACACACACTTAAATGTTACAGAAGTCTATTAGCTAAAAATAAAAAATACTAAATTATATAATAAAACAAAGAAATTTTCATGGTTTACTCTCACCCATCCCACTAAAAATGGAGAATTTTTCAGTAAATGTTTTTAATAACTGGAAAACTCGTTTCTTCACAACAAAAACAATTTCTTTAAAAACACACATAATTAAAATTTTTTTTTAATTCTACAGGAAAGAAAAGTCTAAAGAGTCGTATTTTCTGCCACTTGTATCCCTTAGTTAAAGCTTTACAATTTTCAGGGAACTAGTATCCCTTGTGGTAACATGGGGCTGTAATACAATTAAGATTTACTTCTACAGGGAAACATTAAGTTTGACTCAAACAAAACTACCCACGGGGCATGGTAGGGCATACCTATAATAAAAACATCAGGCTAAAAGATCAGGAGTTCAATGTCAAAATGAATTTAAAGAAAAACAGAGAGAGAGAGAGGATGGGAAAGAGAGAGAAAGAAGGAGAGAAAAAAGAGGAGGGAAAGAACAAACATGAACTATCTATCTAAATAGGTACTACCATGGGTCAACTAGTTATCAGAACTCATGATAAATCACCCAGGGATGTAGTTCAGTGACAAAACCAAGTATACCTGCTCTAACAGATATGCACCAAGTATACACAAGGCCCTAAATTCAAACACTATTATGTCTTCCAGGTGAAATCCCTGATTTTTTTTTGATGTGTATGAGTATATTGCCTGCATGTATGTAAGTGCACATGTGTCGTGCAATGCCCACAGAGGTGGGAAGAGAGCGTCAGATCCCCTGTGCCATGTGGGTGCTAGAAACCAAACGCAGGTCCTCTGCCATCTCTCCGGCCCATGACTTCATGCCTTTGTGAGGGTATATGAAGGGCACAGAATAAGGCAGAAGGATAAATCTAAAACCTCTAACGAGGTTCTTACATACTGACAAAATATCTACACACATTAGTTTACTCTACCCTTGTGCCCCATCCACAAAAAACACATATACCTCAGCCATAATTGCTTGAATCAAGCATCTCTGCTGATCCCCTTGCTTCAGTCACTTCAGATACTTCATTAAAAGTATCTCAGACATTTGTCATGGATTTTTAGTTTTTGTTTTTGAGACAGACTCTCAAGGCTGGTCAGACTCAAGGCAACCCTCCCAAGTACAGGATCAATAGGAGGAGTCACCACATCCAGATTCTAAGGCTTTAAGTTGTACTTAAGTCTCACTTGTATACCATATTTATAAGAATAAGCTAAGGACTTATCTTCTACTCTTGAATTGCCTGGCACTCTAAAATCATTATTATTCATGTTTTCAAATTTAAACACAATACAAACATCAAAATGTAATATTGCAATTATTGTTATGAGGGTTAAAAGTTTTCTAATAATATTACAAAATAACATCTAAATATCAATTTTTGACTGAGTTACCTGCTCTTGGTGAATAATTAACCACATCAAGCTGAAATATACTGACGACTCAGTGTTTAAAAATCTTGCAATTTGTCATTTAAAAACAGATCTTTGTGTAATGTTCATTTTATAATTCATAATTGTATCACTTTTTTCAAAGCAAGCTAAAAGAGAACATCATTTCAAAGGACTGCCTAACCACCTCCAAAGTACATTTTTAACTCCCAATCTAAAGATGAATTCAGAAGCAAAAACCATTTTACAAATGTCTAAGTGCCATGAATATGTTTAAGAAACATTTGATTACTTCTAAACTGTAACAACAAAGCCAGACATGGTGGCATATACCTGTAATCCTGGTACCCAGGATGCTGAGACCAGATAATTTTGGCAAGTTCCAAGGCCAGCCTGGGCTACATAGTGAACACCAGGCTAGCTGGGTTACACAGTAAATATCAGGCAAGCTGGGTTACATAGAAAAACCCTGCCTCAGAAAACAGAAGCAAACAAAAAGTATTAAAATTCTAAATAAAAAAAAAATAAAGCCAGGCATGGTAACACAAGCCTTTAGTCCCTACACTCAGGAGGCAGAGACAGGCCAATCTTTGCTACTCTTTTACATTTCACATTTCTCTACACAGAGAATTCCAGGTTAGCTGGGGCTACAGGGTAACCCAGTCTTAAAAAAAATAGACAGCATCTTCCTAGAGACCAGAGATTCAGCAATTACTAGGACCCAGTAAAAGAAATAAACCATGTTCATGTCTTTAAACAAGCATTCCTAGGCACCTATGTTGATCTTTGTGGCTCAAACTGTTCACATGGAATTTGACCGTAACAATTTAATCTCCATAATTAAAGACCTTTAGTTAGGTCTTAAGTTTCTTCTATTCTCTTTACTAGCACTTTGAACTAGCACGTTGTATTCATTCTACACAGTTGCTATCAAAAGAAAAGGGGGTAACGAATTTGAAATTAGCTGTACTTTTACTAAAGTACATTTTAAATTGCGATAGTCCTTACTCTTCCTTCTCCAACCTGTTTTATAAAACTAGCATCTAATAATAATCTCACTGCAAAACAAGTTCCAGCAAGCATAGGCAACTGATCAGTCTCTCCTCATGATCAAGTTTAGATGAAACCCTAAGAACAGAGAAAACCAAACAAGCAATTTACCTGTTTCTCTGTTAAGTCTTGAGCTCTAGAATCCTTGGGGAGGCAAAGGAAAAGAAAAAAAAAAAGACTTAAAGCAGTAGTAATTGGGAACTAAGTCTCAGATGAAATTGTTTTAAAAACTCTGCTACACCTAAGGTATTCTAATACTTAGACGTCATTTAAGTCTCCCAGCAGCAAAAAAGGCAAAAACTTCATCAAATTATTTAAAGCAAACTGCTCATGTCATCACCAGTCTGATAAGTTTTCCCATCTGTTTGGAGGAACCCAAGTTACTTATTTCAAACAGCATTTAGATGAAATTGGGTTACGTTCCACAACGCAGTTGTGTCTCATAAAGTGTTAAATGACTTTTGTCAATCGAAAATCTGCATCTACTGTTGCTTCACCTTGGCGGGTCTTGAGTGGGTTGCTCAGTGAACCAAAAGCACGCTCCATAGGAAACTCCCTGGAACCCCATTCCACCCTTGAGAGCGTAGGTGAAAACATGAAATGTAAAAGCCCAGCAAAGACCCTGTCTTTTCTCCCGCACCGCCAGGCGGCCACCGGCGAGGTTTCTAGCTCACCAGTGTCAAGGCTCTGCAAAGGCGGGTGCGGTCTGCGGCGCGCGGCTTTGCCCCTTCCGAGGCTGTCACAGGAAAACCTAGCCTAGCTTTAACCGCCCCAAGCGAGAGCGCCAGGTCTCCCGGCGCTGGGGCTTCCGGAGCCCCGGCCACCGCCTGGCCAAACTTCGGGAGGGGCTGACGCCCGGGCCCAGAATGCCGAGCCGCCCCCGCCCCCGCCCCCACCCCGTCCGGGCCGCGGTTTTGTACAGCTGCAGATGCACCCACCGTCGGCCCCAAAACGCCACCCCGCCAGCCTGGCTAGACCCCCCCCACTCCGAAAGGGACAAAGGAACCAGAGAGGAACTCGCGGCACGGGATGCCCGGAGTGCCCACGGCCCGAGCTCGGAACGTGGGACTGAGGGAGCTCAGTCACCCCGAAAGCTGCGAATCCGCAGCCCCCCAACTCCGGACGAGTAACGCTCACCGCTGCGGGGCCCTAGAAGGGGAGGCTCGCAGGGAGGAGGCTCCCCTGGGATGGCAGCGACGCCGGGCTCCGGAGCCCTGCGGCGTCCGGTCGGACCCCAACTTCTCTCGGTCGCGGTCACCAGCGGCAACTGAGAGGGAACCTCGGCGAAGGGAACCCCGTGTAAGCTGCCGCGGGGTCTCGGCCCGCAGCGGGGCGGGAACTCCGTACCCTCGGCCCGCGGGCCAGGGCCGGTTCGCTTCCTCCAGTACGGCTGCCGCTCTCCGCGGCCGCCAAGTCGAACACGGCTGGCTGGCGCTCTGGCTCCCGCTACCACCGCTGCCCTGTAGCGAGCACGTCGCAGGCCAATGTTGTCATCGGCCGCGACGCCGCTTTGCTGGGCACCCGGAGCCTCCACGATTCTTCACATTCCAGGGCCCGCCCCTCGAAGGCCCGCCCCTAGGGCCCCGCCCCCTGTTGTGTTTGTCCCGCCTCTTCCTGTCATGTGACGTCGCGCTGAGGCCGCCTGGCGTCGCTTTCCCTTTGGGGCTGGGAGCCACTGCCGACGTCTCAACGAGGTTTATCACCTTCGCGCGCCCGGGGTCTACCTTGGGAAGCGCCACGGCGGAGGGCCTGCTGGCGCCCTGAGGGAGGCCTTCTGGAAGGTCCCAGCCGGCCTGCCTCACTCGAGAACAACGCCCCGAGAGGTTCCGTGCAGGACCCTCCTGGCGACCTCCGTCTGGTCCAGGTTCCAGCCAGACCAGTAGCGGAGGCTTGTAAAGCGTTCAGGAACTGCTGCTTCCTATTTCTAATAGAATGTCCGTTGCGGTGTTTAATTTACTGTTTTCCTCATTAGGGGTTTTTGTTTATGAGGAAACGTGGATTGCAGACTGATTTTTCTTAGTCATCTTCAGTATTCTCTTGACAGTTTAGTCATTAAGTTTTGCAGTGAGATTGGTGGCAATTTAAACAAATACATGGGAATTTGACAGTACCTCACAATTTGGAAATAAAGCCTAATTCTTGATTTTTTAATTCTTGATTTTTATTTTTTTATTTTTTTTATTTTTATTTTTTGGTCTTTTTGAGAAAGGGTCTCCCTACAGCCCAGCTGGCCTGGATCTCGGTATGTAGACCAGGCTGGCCTAAAGCTCACAGAGATCCACCTGCCTCTGCCTCCCAAATTCTGGGATTAAAGGCATGCACTTGATTTTTTTTTTTTAAGTGCTTCAGCTTACACTTAATCTTTTGTTTTTTTAACCATGACCCCCACGAACTAAAGGGTAAATTGAATGCCCGTCATCAGAAGAAAGCAGTTCCAATGTAGAAGAGTAGAAGAGAAAGATCACAATCCCTGCCCAACATGCAAATCAAGTTTTCTATGTAAATTCTTACTGTTTTCCTTTCTAATACAGAACTGAGTTTTAGATATACATACAATTTTCATTTTCTTGACATAGTCAGATGACATTCTGATCATCTGGCTACTTCAAATGAATAAGCCACGACATTGGCCCGTTATTGATACATTTATAGCAACTGTGCATAGTTGTACAAGTCTGTGTACAAGTCTGTAAAGATTACAGACTTGAAAACTCACCATTATGTTACCCAGGAAAAAACACTCCCCAGGCCACTGACCTTTAAGACATGTCTTGAATTCAGGTATGTTAACATTTGAAAAATAAATCTTTTTTTTTTTTAACAAATAGGTTGTACTAGAATGCAGCTGGGCATGGTGGCACATGCCTTTAGTCCCAATATTTCAAAAGCAGAGGTAGGCAGATCTCTGTTGAGTTCAAGGCTAGCCTGTCTACATAGCAAGTTCCAAGTCAGTCAGGGCTATGTAGTGAGGCTCTGACTCTAAAAGAACCAAAGTATTTTGTGAAGTCTTTGTACCAGTTACCAGAAAGGGTAAAAGTGTGTCCCCTGTTGTGATCTAAACTGTAGCTCTTACTGTAAGCTGCAGTCAATAGTTTTGAAGAATGTTCCTACAACATTAGAGAACATGCAAAATATACCATCTCAACTGTTTCCCTGGTGCTTTGCATTTTCCCTGAGAATTGAGATCAAACGTTACAGCAAAATGAGACAAATTGCCTTGCTTAATTCTGTCCTGACTCAGCTTCAATTTCTTCCATTGGCCTTTGAAAACTTGGCCATTTGTTTCCATGGAAAGTAGTGTGAAACAGATAGACCTACATTATAGACATAGTCAGATATTTGTCTAGATAAATTACTCTCTGCATTTCCAGTTCTGATAAAAGTAGAGAATTGGCACTTGGGAGGCAGAGGCAAGTGGATCTTTGTGAGAGTTCAAGGCCAGCCTGGTCTACATAGTGAGTTCCAGGACAGCTGGGGCTATAAGGAGACCCTGTCTGAAAAAGACCAAAAAAAAAAAAGTAGGGAGTTGGGCTGCATGTCTCTTAAGGAGTGCTATTCAACCTTTCTTATTCAGTGGATGATACTCCCATAGGAAAGAAGCCACTGGTAAACCAAGATTATGCAGATTCTTGACAGATTACTTGTAACTCCTTTTAACTTTAAAAAAAAAAAAAAGGAAAAAAAAACTACCTTTTGGGAAATGGAGAGATGGTGCAGCACTTGCTATTCTTGCAGAGGACCCAGGTTCAGTTCCCAACATGGCAACTTACAACTGTCTGCAACTCTAGTTCCAGGGAATCTGATGCCCTCCTTTGACCTCCCTGGGTACCAGGCATGCAAGCGATACACTTATATGCAGGCAAAACACTCATACACATTAAATAAATATATATCTTTTAAATTTTTTAATTATTTATTTAATAACCATATAATTAGAAGAAGCATTTCATTACAATAGCGTTGACATATTCAATAACAGTTTCCAGAACTAAGATGCATCTCTTTCAAAATTGGCTGTAAATTTTTAGGTTTACAGTTGAATTGATACAGTTATACAATATTGTACTCTGTATAACCCCTATAAGACATAAAATTAAATGAGGTTTTAAACTTTAAAAAAGATCTCCATTTCATTATTAAAATACAGTTTCATACAGAAAAATTCATTTTAATACAATTGACACTACAATGCACATGTGTTTCTAATCTCTATATATCTGATTGTTACTAGTCACGGTCACTTTCTGAGCTCCTTGGCATCTGACCATGGATATAAAGTCATCAGGTGGATTTCAATAGTAACGACATTGAAATGTCTTTTAATTTTTTAAAAATCATACTTGGGAGGTGGAGGCAGGAGAGTCCAAACTGCATATGAGAGTTCCAACCGCATAGTTTGAGACCCTGCTCAAAACAAGAGCCAGTGAGGTAATTCAGTGGATAGAGGTACTTGCTGTCAAGCCTGATGGTCTGAGTTTGATTCCAAGGGCACACATGGTGGAAGGAGAGAACTAATTTCTGCAAGCTGTCCTCTGACCAGTGTGCGCACACGTACACACACACACACACACACACACACACACACACAAAATGTGATTTTTAAAATCTTATTAGAGAGATGGTGTGGTTAAGAGTGATTGCTGCTCTTCCAAGGACCCAGATTCTTCCAGCACCCACATTGGGTGGCTCATAATCACCTGTAACTCCAGTTCTAGGGAGTTCAATACCCTCTTCTGGCCTCTCTGGGCACCTGCAGTCACATGCACATACCCACACACAGACACTCATACATTACACATAACTAAAAATAAAATATTTTTTAAATCTTTAAAAATTGGATGGATTTGAAAGTAAAGATATATTGGAAAACAAATGCAAATAAATCTTTCACCTCTATATTTTGATGTTAATACTTAATGGTCATCAATAACTAATGATTGATATATGCCACAGCTGACTGCAACAAAGTATTAATGTGTAGCAAAACCTGGAGGCACAGATCTCTTAGTGACGCAAAAGGCTAAGATAGGAGGATTGAAAGTTCAAGGCTAAGCCTGTGTTAGAGTGAATTCAAGTTCAGCCTAAGGAACTCAGTGAGACCCTGTCAAATGAAAAGTAAAAACAGTGCCTGGGATGTATTTCAGTGGTAGAGCCCTTGCCCAGCGTGTGCTGTATCCTGAGTTCAACCCCCAGTACTGAAAAATAAACACACTAGAGCTGAAAAATCTGACTTTCAGATCTTTTTAGATCTAATATTACATGATTACAAGTAAATTTCACCCTGCCATTTTCAGTATAATGTTAAGCTAAATTTTAAAAAAAATCAAAGATTTTTGCAAAAATAATTATGAGTAGCAGAATGAACATTGCAATGAGAAGATGTATGCTGTAATAAACTGTGGGAACATGCAAAGAAGTTGAGGCAAAGGGAAGTTTTTAATGACAAATGGGAACTGCATGAGATATTTTGAAACAATAATTCTTAGCCATAGTGATTACCAAGAAAGGTGTTAGGTTTCAGAAAGTTAGGTTTCAGAAAGCCAAAAGTTACTTGTCATTTCTAGACTGAAATTCTCATTTTTGGGGAGGAAAAAAATGAGATTGCGCACAACTTCAAACAAAATTAACTGACAATTTTAGAATTGATTATTAGTAGTTGTGTTGAAATGACAAAACTGACTCCATTTTGTTCTCGCTGACTTTTCCTTTACCCCATTTTTTTTGGCCAGCCATTTGCACTGCCTCCAGCCAGCCATGAAGGACACATCCATAGTTTCATGGGGTACATTGTTTCTACAATACTGGGAAACTTGCAACTAGCCCAGTGGCCCATCCAAGTAGAATGTTGTCCTCTTACCCAGCTATTCCTGCATCTTCATGGAGCCCATTGTCTCTGCAATTCTGAGAAAAAAAAAATTTTTTTCCTAACCAAAACTTTTTGTTAACTGAAAAACTGTTTGCTAACTGACCTGACCCTTGTCTGATGTAACTATGGTGATCTAATGTTACTATGGTTATTATCTTTGCCCCTGGCATGATGTAATTATGGTTTTAGGCTTTATAAACCTCACTCTGCCTTCCCTTGGGGTCAAGTTCTTTTGGGTGTTAGCCCCCTCTCTGCCAATTAATGAAGGACTCCTAATTCAGCCATCACTATGTGGCATTCTTCTGTGCCTCTTGCTTGGTATTACAATATGACTTAGGCAATGGTGTATGAGTTTTAAAACAGAAACTTTAAATGCAAATGTCAGGTTATTCTCATACTATTGTGCTGCCTGTCAAGAGAAAGGTATTTTCCAGATAAGATTTTAGAATAAGAAAATATGTGGAGGGCAGGATGTGGTGGTTACCTTTAATCCCAGTACTTGGACTCAGAGGCAGGTAGATCTCTGTGAGATAGAGGTCGGCCTAGTTTACATAGCAAGTTCCAGACCAATCGGGGCTGCCTGGAGACCTCTCAAAAAACAACAAAAAGAAAAGAAAATACCTGAACAGACCACAAACTGACTTCCCCTGGAGCAGAACTTCAGCAATTGTCAGAGTTATTGCTATGCAGTTACTGACTTAAAATAAGTAAAACAAAAATATTTTGGTTGTTGTAAATCACAGAGATTTTTGACACTGTTATAATGGCATAGTCTCATACTTAAGTAAGCCCACATATTAGCGGCTTAAAGGCTAAGTGTACTATAGGACAATAATATTTAATATGATAATATAATCACCAGACTACTCAACCAGATGGCATGGTGGTTTGAATAAGAACACCCCAGTTGGTGATGGTCTTGGAAGGTCTGACCATGTTGGAGGAAGCACATAACTGGGGTTGGGCTTAGAGAGTTTTTAAGCCTTGCCAGATCTCCAGTCACCCCCCTGCGTCCTGTGCCTGCTTGAAGATGTGAGTGCTTAGCTTCTGCTCCTACTCCAGCCACCTCTGCCACCATGACTGCCCACCATGATGGACTCTTTCCCCTTTGGAACCTTAAGCTAAATAAGGTCTTCCTTTTATAATTTCCTTTGGTGATGGTGTTTCTATCACAGCAACAGAAAAGTAACTAATACAGATGGTAAACATCTATTTAAATTTTATGTTAGAAATGTAGGAGTAGGGCTGGAGAGATGGCCCAGCAGTTAAGAGCACTGGCTCTTGCAGGGGACTTGGGTTCAATTCCCAGCACCCACATCGAGGCTAACAGCTATCCTCAACTCCAGGTCCAGGGAATCTAACACCCTCTTCTGACGTCCGCAGACATTTCACGACATGGGCGAACTTCCATACATGTGACACGGATGCACTTCCATACATGCAGGCAATAGATTCAGAATACACATAAAATAAAAATAATAAAATATTTTTAAAAGAAGGGGCTAGTCAGGCATGGTGGCACATACCTTATTCCCAGTACTCAGGAGACAGAGGCAGGACATTTTCTGTGAGATCAAGACAAGTCTGTTCTACATAGCAAGTTCCAGTCCAGCTGGAGCTACAGGGAGACCCTGTCTCAAAACAAAAGTGGTTAAGAGCACTTCTTGCTGAGGACCAGAGTTCAGATTCCACCACCAATGTCAGACTTCTTACAAACTCCTGTAACCTCGGCTTCATAGAGAACCAATGCCTCTGACTTCTGCAGGCACCTACATTCATGTGCACAAACTCATACACAGACACACACATACACACACTATTTAAAATAACATGAAAAGTAATGAAAAAGAAAGTAATCTCATGCTGGGTGTAGTGACACATACCTTTTATCCCAGCACAGATCTCTCTGAGTTCAGGTGCGTCTCTTTTGAGTTTAAGGCCAACCTAGTCTGCCTAGCAAGTTCAACCAACTAGGGCTATATAGCAAGCCCCTGTCTCAAGCATGGTGACACATACCTGTAAATGTAGTGCATAGAAGGTGGACTCAGGAGGTCAGGAGCTCAAGACCATCCCCAGCTACATAGCCAGTTCAAAGCTAACCTGGGTTATGTGAGACCTTGCCTTAAGAAAACAAAAAACAAAAAGAACATGATAGTGGAATATACCCAAGGGTCAGTGGTGAGCATCACAGGAAGTAGAATCATAATAGCTATAGATAAAGCCAGACATGGTGTTGTCCACCTATAATTTTAGCACTTGAAAGGCTGAGGCAGGAGGATCAAATGTTCATGGCCAACTTGGCTACATGGTGAGTTCTAGGACAGCTTGAACCGCATAGTTAACCCTGCCTTAAGCAAAATAAAAACTAACAGCTATGGATATGATTTTGTAGTAAGTACAAAAGAAAGTATGCCATTAGTTTACGTTTTCAACAGATTTTGAAGTTTGAATAAAATATTTTGGCATACTTTATCTAAACAGCTCTTCTTCATTAAGATTGTAAGAGGGGTTATAAGGTGCACTGTACAGGTTTACAGGCTGTAAAATGAAAATAAAGTAATAAAACTTCAAAGGAAATCTTGCTATTTATAGGTCACATGGATGTGAAGACATAATTTGACCATAAGTACAGTGCATAATCTTGTTTGTGAGATTTTTCTTAGAAAAGGGATTATAGTCCTTTGCAGGCAGTTTAGAAATTCTTGGCAAGAGACTTACAGATTGATGGATAAGCAGTTCCCTTTCCCTTTCTATGTCCCCTAATTTTCCTTGCCTTTCTATCCTACCTCAAAATGAGCTTCGCTTTTCCTGGCCTTATGAGAGACAAACCTGTGGTTTGCATTGCACACACAAATGCTTCAGTACCAGGAATTATTCATTAGATGTAAAGATGTGATAAAAAGATAAGCTTGGGGCTGAAGAGATGGCTCAGCCGTTAAGAACACTGTTCTTGCAGAAGACCTGGATTCGAATCTCAGCACCCACATGGCAGCTAACAACTGTCCGTAACTCCAGTTCCAGGGGATCCAATAGCCTCTTCTGTCCTCCACAGGCATTGCACAACAAGGGTGCACTCACCTACATACAGGCAATACACGCATACACGTAAAATAAAAATAATAAAATTTTAAAAAAAAGATAAGGGGCTGGAGAGATGGCTCAGCAATTAAGAACACTGGTTGTTCTTACAGAAGACCCAGGTTTGAATCCCAGCACCCACATGGCAGCTAACAACTGTCTGTAACTCCAGTCCCAGGGGATCTGACAGCCTCTTCTGTCCTCCATGGGCATTGCACAAAACGGGTGCACTTACCTACATGCAAGCAATACATACATACACATAAAATAAAAATAAATATTTTTTAAAAAGATAAGCTTGTCTTTACTAATAAATACCCTCCTCCTCTGGCACCTACAGATAAGTAAATAACCTTAAACCCTGGCACCTAGTAGACAGGGGAAAAGCAAAATTATATCTAAGAATTTAGAGCCACAGTCCAGTTCTCACACAAATACCTGAATAATCTCAAAGAACCTCAAGCTGGGCCTGGATATATGGCTCAGCAGTTAAGAGCACTTACTGGCTCTTGCAGAGGACTTGAGTTCATTTCCCAGCACCCACGTGTGGCTAACAACTGACTGTACTCTAGTTCTAGGGGATCCAGTGCCCTCTTCTGGCATCGCACACACGTGGTACACTTAAATGCAGGCAAAATACTCATATACATACAAATTCTTTAAAAATTTAATAAAAAGAAAATAAGTAGAAAGACCTCAAGCTGATAATAATTTTACTGATAGTGCTTTCAGACACCTGCAAATCAAGTGCCAACCCTTTCTGGAGGAACTTATTGGAAACTTTAAAAATACTGCCAATAAGATTCTGAGAAAATGATTTGCTCACATTTTAAAAGTAGTAAGTACAAAAGAAAATGAACCATTAGTGAACAATAGTCCCAATGTAAGACAATAAGAAAAGATGTGTTTGTTTGTTGCTGTTGGGGGGGGGTGCTGGTTTTTGTTTAGTTTTTGAGATAGGGTCTCCTTGTAGTCCCAGTTGGCCTGGAACTCTCTGTGTAGACCAGACTTGCCTCAATCTCACAGAGATCTGCCTGGCTCTGTCTCCTGAGTGTTGGGACTAAAGGCATGTACCACCATGCCCAGCAAGAAAAGATTTTTTTTGTTCAGTATTTTTTATATTTTTTATCATTTTTTAAATTTTTAATAACTACATGATTAGAAGAAGCATTTCATTATAGATTTAACATATTCAGTAACACATTCCAGAGCAAGAGTGCATCTCTTTCACAAATGGGAGCAAGTTTCTAGGTTCACAGTTGAGTTAATACAGTTATACAATATTGAACTCAGTATAAGCCCTATAATATAAATAATGCCTAGCTAGTTTTGAAAACCAGAGGGAACCATATTACTCCTACAACCTACTGACAAATTATACATAGCAGATCAAGAAATATATGCCTAGGTAAGGTTTATCTGAGAACAACTGGTCT
>NW_008330777.1:308604-309032 GCF_000622305.1 Nannospalax galili
AGACCCTAATCTTATCTAAAGGAATATTGACAACTGATTGCTGCTAGATGAGGAACAGCTGACAACAAAGACCTCTAGATAGGCTGACTAGATTCACCAGAAGGGCAATTAGTGGGGATTGGCTGGGGTGCCCACAACACAGCAGACAGTACCAGGTATATCAGAGTATAAGGGCTCTAGTGGGGGAGGGAGGCTATGGGAGGTTACCATCTGGGAAGTGGGTGTATAGTTGAATAAGATGGTTTGGGATGTTCTGCGTGCTATACACACAGACAAAAAAAATCAACACATTTTTTAAAAATGTATTATGTTTGAGGAGGAAACATGGAAATTTACATCATGCTAATCACTAGAGGTGATAAACAATACCATTGAAATCTACCCGATGACTTTATAGACATACACAGGTGCCAAGGATCCAAGTGCAA
>NW_008330777.1:309867-317833 GCF_000622305.1 Nannospalax galili
TTGGCCCCTTTAATCTTTGGTTATACTTCCCTTTTGGGTGTTTAAGGACATACAATTGGACCAGATGAACTGATTTGTTTTTACTCTTGAGGTCATTAGAGGATTTGTTCCTCGGGGGTCCCATGGGGGTGGAAGGAGCCCCTGGCTCCTTTCTTTTACCAGTTCCATCTATGTGAAGATAAGTCAAAGGTCCTGCTCGACCATTGTTGGCTTCTCATGGAAGCATGGAGGAAATGATTCCTCCATGTTGACCCTCCTCTTCATAGACTGGACACTGGTTCAACACCATCTGGTGGGGTCTCCTTGGCTTCCTTGATCAAGAGGCCAGATGACCCACCACCATTACAGGACATTTTGCGCGATGCTCATAGTCCCTGGGAACTAATCGACCCAGGAGGGCAAGGAGCAAAAAGTGTCCTTTGAATCCCTCTGACCCAATTAGAATGGAGATCTTTTTTAAGGTTAAAAAACTCATTCAATTTTATGTCTTACAAGAAAAGATTTTTGAAAGACTTCAGATACTGGATTTATGAAGCACAAACTTTAAAATAACAGTAGTAAATATGAATAAAAGACAAGCTTGGAAATGTGTGCAGAGAGCAAGAAACTGTAATCAATGTGGATATTTGAGAAAACACTATTTTTTCTGCATTTGTGAATGTGTGTGCATGCACATGTGTATGCATTGTTATATATGTGCACAGTGCACATACATGTGGAGACCTCAGGTGTCATTCCTCAGGAGCCGTCCACTTTGTTTTCTGAGATAGGATCTCTCACTGCCCTGAGCTTACCTGTTTGTCTAAACTGCCTGAGCAAGGAGCCCTGGGCATCTGTCTGCCTCTGCCTCATTAACACTGGGATTGCAATTGAACATCTCTTTTTATGTAAGTCCTGGGGTTTGAACTCAAGTCTTCATGCTTGCATTGCAACCACTTCACCAACTGAACTCTCTCCCCAGACCAACGAGTAGAATTTGAAGAACTGAAATTATATGTATATAACATTTTTAAAATCAATGGATGGGATTAATAATCTATTTGACACAGAAATATAAGCTAGAGGATGGAAGATAGAAATAAGTATCCCAATGCAATAGAAAAAGTAAAATTAAAAAAAGAGGGGTTGGAGAGGTGGCTCAGCAGTTAAGAGCACTGGCTGTTCTTCAAGAGGACCCAGGTTTGATTCTCAGCATCCACATAGCAGATAACAACCATTCGTAACTCCAGTTCCAGGGAATCCAATGTCCTCTTCTGATGTCCATGGACATTGTACAACATGGGTGCACTTACGTACATGCAGGCAATATACTCATATACATAAACTTAAAAATCAATGGATGGGATTAATAATCTATTTGACACAGAAATATAAGCTAGAGAATGGAAGATAGAAATAAAGAAGTATCCCAATGCAATAGAAAAAGTAAAATTTAAAAAAGGGGTTGGAGAGGTGGCTCAGCGGTTAAGAGCACTGGCTGTTCTTCCAGAGGACCCAGGTTTGATTCTCAGCATCCACATAGCAGATAACAACCATTCGTAACTCCAGTTCCAGGGAATCCAATGTCCTCTTCTGATGTCCATGGACACTGCACAACACAGTGCATTTACATACCTGCAGGCAATTCACTCATACACATAAAATTTTAAATAATAATAATAAAAATAGACTTGCGGGGTGGTGGTGCATGACCATAAACTCAGTATTTAGGATGTGGGGACAGGAGGATCAGGAATCTAAGGTCATCCTTAGCTACATAGGGAATTACAAGTGCGCTTGGGCTACTTGAGTCTTTATATCAAAACAAAAAGTCAGGGGACTAGAAAGATGGGTCAGTGGTTAAGAGTGCATACTGCTTTTGCAGATGACCTGAATTTGGTTCCCAGCATCCACACCTGCAGACTCACAACCTTGTCTCTGGCTCCAGGAATCATCTCTGGCCTCTAAGGGCACTTGCACTCATGTGTACATACCCACACAAGACACACCCACATACACATAAAAGTAAAATCTTTAAAAAAAGAAAAAAACAAAAGAATCAAGGATTCTCGGTGGGTAAAAGCATTTACTACGTAAGCCTGACAACCTGAGTTTGGGTTACCAGAACCCATATCAAAACTGGATAGATGGCTCAGTGGTTAAGAGCACTGACTGCTCTTGCAGAGGATCCAGATTCTCGGCCCGGCACCAACAAGGTGGCTAACAACCATCTGTAATTCCAGTTCTGAGGGATCTTACGCCCTCTTCTGACCTCCAAGGGCATTGCAGGATACAGGTGCACCTACCTGCCTGCAGGCAATACACCCATACACATTAAATAAGAATAAAATATTTTCAAAATTAAAAAAAGAACTGGATAAGGTAGTGCATATCTGTAATGCCAGCACTCTTGTGGCAAGATGAGAGGCAGAGACAGGACATTTACCTGTAAGCTCTGCGTAGGTCGTTCAACCTGAAGTATGCAGTGAAGTAACAGAAACAAGAGAGACCCTGTCTCATAACAAGGTGAAAGGTGAGAATCAATTCCCAAAAAGTTGTTCTCTGACCTCCACGTGTGTACCATGCCACGTATGCAACCATGGGGGGGGGGGATTTTTAATTTTTAAAACTAAAAACGAAGACTTTTTTGTAACTATGCAGATGTGATACATATAAAAGAATTTAAGTGACAGTGGAAGACATTATGAGATTTAAAATAAATCTAATTACAGCTTTGGAAGAAAAGCAAAAAGACAATGGGCAGAGCAATATTTGACAGGATAATGGTTGAGAACTTTTCAGAACTGATGATAGATTCCAACCCACTGTCTTAGGAAGACCTCCAAATCCTAAGTGAGTCGAAGAACAATAAATCCTCACTTCAATACACAACAGTGAAGTTGCAGAATACCCAAAACAAAAAGAAACCTTTAAAGTAGAGAAAAAACAAATCACAGAAATCCATGCTTTTTATCAGCAGCAATAGAAACCAGAAGACTGTGGAATATGTTCAATGGCCAAAAGAAAATGACTCCATGGGCATGTGAGGCAATCCCGGCATCCAGAGACAGAAGCAGGAGGATTTACAAGGTGAAGGCTAGCTTGGGTTACATAGAGATGCTAAACAAAATGAAAACAAAGAACCCACTGACTGTCCGCCTTAATTCTGTAGCATCTAGAAAAGATCTTTCAAAAATAAATCTAAGCCAGGCCAGGCATGCTGGTGGTCACTTTAATCCCAGCACTCCAGTTACAAAGGCAGGTGGATCTCTGAGATTGACCCCAGCCTGGTCTACATGGCGAGTTCCAGTCCAGCTGGGAGCTAGGGGGAGACCCTGCCTCAAAAAAAAAAAAAAAAAAAAAAAACCAAAAAAAAAAAACAAAAAAACCAAAGAGAGAGAGATAGAAAGAATGAATGAATATGAGGCTAGACAGGTGTGGTGGCAGAGGGCTGTAATCCCAGTTGCTGGGGAGAATGAGGCAAGAGGGCAAGAGATTTACAAATTTAAGGCCTGCCTGGGACATAGAGTGAGTTCAAGTTCAGCCTAGGCAATGTAGTGAGACCCTGTTTCAAAATAAGCAAATACATAACTGCAGAAATAGCTCAGTGATAGAGCACTTGCCTCGAACTGGAAAAGCCCTCAGTTCATCACCCAATACTGCAATAAATAAATAAGCCTAGTACAACAAAAATAAAAATTTTCAAGCAAGCCAAAACCAGAACTTGAAGCAAAGTTAGCAACAAAATAGAAGGCATTAAAGAAAAAATACAAAGAAATTTCTTTTGTCAGTCAGAAAAAAGAAGATCCCAAATGAAAGGCCTGCACATTAAGCATAAATGTAAAGCATTGGGAGTGGTGTTTGCAGAAATCTCTTTATTTTGAGACAAATCTCATGTGTCCAGGTTGCTTTCACACTCACTGTGAAGCTGAGGGCAACCTTGACCTCCTGATCCTTCTGCTTCCACTTCCGGAGTGCTGGGATTGCAAGCATGGGGCACCACACATGCATTATATGGTGCTGGGGACTGAACCCAAGGCTTCACGCAAGCTACGCAAACAATGTACCAACTGAGGTAAATACTCAGCCAATATTTGCTAAAGTCTAAAACAATATTGACTGTACAAAACCATAGCAATTATTGAAACAGATTCAATACTATTTTATAAGAAGAAAAAAACATTTTTCAACTACCTAATATCAGAAGTGGGTCTCCCCAGACGTACTTCATGCTTGCTGTTAAACAGACCTCATCAGTGTTTTCAATATGCTATCATCTCCACCTTATATATGCCATGAAAAGGGAAAATGCTATTCATTGCCACTTGTCCTTTCTTCTTTTCCCATTGATGCAGGCAAGATATTAATATTCTATTGGTATCCTTGTCAAATAACTGTTCAACACTCAGTGTTTTTCTTCATAATGACATTCTTATTTCAAATTCGTTTAATGTACCAATGAAGATGCTTTATTATACAGCCAATAATTAGTATATATTTAGGAGCTGATGATTTAAAGCTATAAAAAATCAGAATTATATGACTTTCACATAAGCATTAATGATTCCCACCATAGAATTCTAAAAATGAAAATTCATCATAACAAATTATATAATTATGTATTCACAGGTTAAGAATAATTAAGTCTTACTGAAAAGCTCTACCTATGCTTTCCACCCACATTGCCTTTTCAAAATTAGACTTTCTATGCCTTTTAACAGCCTGCCTATAAATAGCTAGAAATTTAGGCTCAAGGTATAAGAATTGACTCCTGAGTTTCAGTCAACTCTGAAGACTATCTAAACTCAAATTCCAAAAAGACTAAGAATCCAGGTGTGGTGACTCATGCCTATCATCCAGCACTTGGGAAGCAGACACAGGAGATCACCTTAAGTTCAAGACCAACCTGGTCGACACAGTGAGTTCCAGCCCAGCCAAGGCTATGTAGTCATATTCCAACTCAAGTGAACAAAAAAAACAAAAAGAGTAAGAACCATGTTTTTTCAGATTGTTACCTAGATTACATACATTCCCAGTTGCAAATGTGTTTTTATTTTAGGATGATATATCAAAGCAACTTACAAAAATTTTTAAATATTTTATTTCTTATTTTTATTTTATGTGTAAGAGTATATTACCTGCATGTAAGTACACCTATGTCATGCAACGCCCTCAGTGGTCATAAGAGGGCATCAGATCCCCTGGAACTGGAGTCAAGGCCAGTTAACCACCATGTAGATGCTGGGAACCAAACCCGAGTCCTCTGCAAAAGCAGTCAGCGCTCTTTTTGAATATATTTATTTATTTATTTTTATTTTATGTGTGTAAGTTCACCCATCATGCAGTGCCTGCAGAGGCTGCATGTGTGTAAGTTCACCCATGTTGTGCAGTGCCTGCAGAGGTCAGAAGAAGGTATCAGATTCCCCTGAAACTGGAGTTACAGTTAGCCACCACATGGGTTCTAGGAATTGAACCCAGGCCCTCTGTAAGAGCAGTCAGTGCTCTTAACTACTGAGCCATCTCTCCAACCTGATTTTGTTCCTTTTAAGACAAGGTCTCATCATGTAGCCCATGCTGAGCCATCTCACTGGCCTGAGAAACATAACTCAATGTTCCTCTACTGTGTTCCTATAAAGTTTATCTCTCTATTCTAGGTTCTGTTAATAATCTTCCCTCTCTGTTTTCAGTCATTCTCTATAAGAGCCTTACTTTTTCTTTCTTTTTTGAATTCATTGTTTGTGAATTTCATACAATATGTTTTGATCATATTTAGAACCCCTCTTGAGTCCCTCACTGAATTTCATGTAGTCTGTCATATATCTTAAGGCCTATCAAGTCAAATTTGTGTTCTCAAATGTCCTTCAGTGTACATTCATCCACTGGAGTCAGCTTAACCTATCTTGTGTCACATACTTGAAGAAAACTGTCTCTTCCTCTCCCAGTAGTTATCTGTTGCCAATAGTTCATTAGCTAAGGTTGGAGCTTCTTACACACTTCCATTGCTGGAATTGGAATTTTGTCTGACTTGATCTTGCACGGGTCTTGTGTGTGCTGCCACCATTGCTGTAAGTTCATTAGAGTAACTTCCCAGCTGTCTGGAAAACTCTGTTTTCTTATGGTCATCAATCACCTCTGGCTCTTAATCTTTCTGCCCCCCTCTTCCACAATGATTTCTGAGTCTTGGGTAGCAAAGGTTTCATACAGGTGTCCTATCTGGTGATAAGCACTCTGCAGTCTTTTTTTCCTGCACTTTGGCCAATTGTGGCTTTCTGGGTTAACCACCATCTGATGCATAAGGAAGCTTCACTGGTGAGAGTTGAGAGATGCATTAATATTCTTTCCATCCCTTGTCGTTCTGTTTCCTCAACTCTAGGTGTAGCGGTTGCATTGTAGATGTAACACTACTTAGAGCTAGACACCTCACAGACACTTATTCTCTGCATTTGACACAGTTGTGGAACTTCATGATAGTCTCCATCTATTGTAAAAGAAGTTTCTTTGATGAATGGTGAGAAGTACACTTGTCTGTAAATATAAGGATACACTTCCCAAGGGCTGAGATTAAAGGTACGGGCCACCACCCCAGCTCAAAACTTTACCTTTGAATGTCAACTCTTTTCTAGATATGGCCACAAACTCTTCATCTCGTGATCTCACAGTGGTAGTAACTTCCAACTAACTTAACTTTGCAGTCAGCCATGTCTTTAATGACATCATTGCATCTTACCTGCTACCTCTACTTCCTTCCATTGCTAAAGTACACCACATGAGTATATCTAAACTAAGTGTGAGGAAAATGCTGGAGCAAAATGGCCTTTTCTCAGTAACAGTAAACCAGGTCATGTGTGCTAGCACACATCTGTAATCCCAGTACTTGGGAGACATAGTGATCCCAGATGGTAGCACACATCCGTAATCCCAGTACATAGTGAGACTCCATCTGATTTTAAAAAAAAGATGAAATGCACTATTATATGTCTAGAGACATAATTTGGTTAGTAGAGTGCTTGCCTAACATACACAAAGCTCCATGTTTGATACCCAGGTGAGGGAGTACACACTTATAATCCCAGCCTTTCAGAGGGAGAGGCAAGGAAAGAAGTACTATTATTATGTTTAAAATAGATTCAACAGGCCCATCAACTAAATGCAACATATAGGCTTTTATTAGATTCCAATTCAAACAAACCATTTTTGAGTCATGAACAGGTTCGCATCTGTAATCCCAGCACTTTGGAAGGCTGGAAGATCATTTGGAGTTTGAGGCTAGCCTAGGCTACATAGTGAATTCCAAGTCACCTTGGGCTACAGAGCAGAGTAATACTCTGGAAGGGAGGGAGGGAGGGAGGGAGGGAGAGAGAGAGAAAAAAAAAACAAGAACGAACTGGAGAGATGGCTCAACGGTTAAGAATGTTGGCTGCTCTTGCAGAGGACCAGGGTTTGAATCCCTGGTTTGTTTCTTCATTGCTGTGACAAAACACTCTGACCACTACCAACTTGGCTTGGGGAGGAAAGGGTTTATGCAGCTTACAACTCCCAGGTCACAGCTCACCAGGGAGCCCAAGGTAGGAACTCAGGGCAGGAACCTGGAAGCAAGATCTGGCCACAGGCCAGTCCCATGGAGGAAATTCCCCAATTGAGGCTCCCTCAACCCAGGTGTGTCAAGTTGACACTAAAGCTATCCAGCACAATAATTGTCTATAACTCCAGTTCCCGTGGCTCCAATGCCTTCTTCTGATCTCCGTGGGCACTGTACAACATGGATGTACTTACATACATGTAGACAATACACTCATACACATAAAATCAAAGTAATAAATAAAAAATTCATTTAAATTTTTTTAAAATCGAAAGAATGCTGAGTATGATAGTACAAGTCTTTAATCCCAGCACTCAGGAGGCAGAGACAGGCAGATCTCTGTGAGACTGAGGCCGGCCTGGTCTACATAGTGAGCTCCAGGCCAATAGGGGCTACTGTGAGATCCTG
>NW_008330777.1:318241-324516 GCF_000622305.1 Nannospalax galili
CATGACATGGGTGCACTTACACACATGCAGGCATAACACTCATACATGTAAAATAAAAATAAATAAAAAATCAAACAAAAGCAATCATGACGTGACATCAAAAGCCAGGTTTGGTGGAGTGCTTCTATAATTCTAGCACTTGGGAAGTGGAAGCAGGAGGATCAGGAGTTCAAGGTCACCTTCTGCCACTTAGAGAGTTTGAGATCAGTTTGGACTACATGAGACGCTGTCTCAAAACAACAACAAAAAAGAGGGAAATTTTTAGTACTGACTGAGAATTAGATGATGTTAAGGATACAGTTACTTCAGTGTGATGACGATACATGATTGTTTGCTTGCTTGCTTGTTTGTTTTTAAAACAGGTTCCTGTGTAGCCCAGAGTGGCCTCAAACTTGCAAAGTAGCAGAATATTACCATGAATTCCTGATCCTTTTGCTTCTCTCTCCCGAGTTCCTGCGTTATATACATGTACCACCACATCTGGTTTATTAAGTGCTGGGGTTGGAACCCAGGGCCTCATGCATGCGAACCATGCATTCTACCAACTAAGATACACCTCCAGCCCAGGTATGTGATTTTATAAGGTCTTGTTTCTCTCTCTCTCTCTCTCTCTCTCTCTCTCTCTCTCTCTCACACACACACACACACACACACACACAAGTAAAAATTGTTGAGCCAGGTGTGGTGGATCATACTTGCAATCTAAGGTCTTTTGGAGATAGAGGCTGCCTCTGCTCCTGAGTGCTGGGACTAGAAGGGTGCACCACCTTGCCTGGCAAGGTCTTGTTTCTTGGAGTCCTTACATTTTCATATTTCTGAATAAGTTTCTGTACTGGTGATTCCCAGTTTTTCCACTTTTTATGTTTTCTAGTTTGCTTTAAAAGTTACATTTATTTATTTTTTATTATTAATTAATTTAATGCATATGTGCACACACATTTGTGGTAGTCGGAGGACAACTTGTGAGAGTCAGTTCTCATCTTCCACCATGTGGGTCCCAGGAATTGAACTCAGGTTGTCAGACTTGGTGACCAGTGCTGAGCCATCTCACCAGCCCCTGGTTGGCTTGTGTGTATGTGTGGTGTATGTATGTGTTTGTATGGGTGCACACATATGTGCATGGAGGTGAGTGTGTGTGTGTGTGTAAATCAAAGATCAGCATTCAGTATCTTTACCAGTTGCTCTTCACTTTTTCTTATTTCTACTTTTTAAAAAAATTATATAAATGAGTGTATTGCCTGCATGTGTGTAAGTGTACTTGTGTAGTGCAATGCCTGTGGAGTGATCTGATGCCCCCTTCTGGCCTCCCACGCATTGTGCAACACAGGTGCACTTACATACATGCAAGCAATACACTCATACACATAAAATAAATAATAATAAATAAAATATTAAGAAAAGAATTGACCATTCTAACATGTTCTAATTTACACAAGGCAATCTACAAATACAGGCTACTCTAGAGACACAAAGAGGCAGATATGCAGATCTGGTCTCATGATTTGGTGCTGTTCTCATGATTTGGCTGCAAATAGAATTTGAACAGATTCCAAATACACAGCTGTCAAATTCATAAAAAGTAGCAAGAGAATCACACAAAAGCTTAGGCTTCTCCTTTAATAACAGTGATTGCTGTTTGAAGAAAAAAATCAGAAGTATTATATTAATGTTTTATTTTTCCATTGCTAATATTTGACTAGAACTGTGTATTTTCTTTTTATGCATAGATGTCCCTTTTGGAATTAATGATAAAGTGCTAACTCAGAAGCTGTTATTGGTTAATAGTATTACTAGGCCCAAGGAAAATCTGAAAAATCAATATTACTATTCATGAATAGAATTTTTTACACTGTGTTTCACTATGTAGCCCAAGCTAGCCTCATATTCTCCATCCTCCTATCTCAGCCTCCTAAGTGATGGCAGGGATTATAGAAATGTACAGCCACACCCAACTAGCATGCAGTTAGCTGAGTTAAGTACTATAGTGTAGGAGAGTTGAGCTCCAACACAAAAGTTAAACAAATCTTGGTTCTAACCCTACCCCTGTCATTCACTAGCTGTTATTTCACCTAAGCTTCTTTCTCATCTGTAAAATGAAGCCTTTTTTTCTTAAATACCTACTTCCTATTGCTTAAGATGCTATAAACCTTGATTGTGTGACAGATATCAGGCTAGGACTGAGCTAGAAGCTTCCTCCCTGCTAACTAACTTCATAGTGCTGCTGGGGGAGAATGGTACAAGAGTGGGCCTGTCAAAATTCTGTCATGGAGAGGGGAGGAGCTCCTGAGGCTCTGCCCTTCCTTGAGGACCTATAGGTAGTTAATGGTTTCAGGGGGGAGAGACACTGTGAAGTTGCCCATGTTTCTGTAAATAATCCCTCACCTATGCTCACATAAACAACTCTAAACTCATTTATCCACTAGGAAATAAAAATGCATGGGAGTAGGTTGGGGACTAGCTGGGAAGAGGAAAGAGGATCAGTGGGTGAGAGATGGAAAAGAGATGGTTTTACCTGGTAAACATAATCAAAATATCTCCTTCCTTGAGGACCTATAGGCAGTTAATGGTTTCAAGGAGGAGAGACACTGAAGTTGCCCGTGTTTCTGTAAATAATCCCTCACCTATGCTCACATAAACAACTCTAAACTCATTTGTCCACTAGGAAATAAAAATGCATGGGAGTAGGATGGGGCCTAGCTGGGAAGAGGAAAGAGGATCAGTGGGTGGGAGATGGAAAAGAGATGGTTTTAGCTGGTAAACATAATCAAAATATCTAATATATATACATATAATGGGGCTGGAGAGATGGCACACAGTTAAGAGAACTGGCTGTTCTTGTAGATCTGCATTCAAATCCCAGCACCCACATGGTGGTTAACAATTGGTCTGTAACAAGGGGGAATCCAACGCCCTCTTCTGGCCTCCTCAGGTATTGCATGATGTGGGTGCACTTACACGCAGGCATAACACTCATACACATAAAATAAACTTTAAAAAAATTTTAAATACCCCGCCCTCACCTCCCTCTGTTTCCCTGGGCTGCACAACCTGCCAGCCTCTCTCCTGGGAGCCCTCTGGGCTTGGTCCCACCCTCACCTCCCCCTGCTTCCATGGGCTGCACAACCCCAGAACCACCACTGCTTCCTAATCCTTTGCATCCAGACCAACCCATTTCCTTCTCGAGGTCCAGCAGGAGCCCCCTGGGCCTGGTCCCACCCTCACCTCCCTCTGCTTCCCTGGGTTGCACAACCCGCCAGCCTCTTTCCTGGGTAAGTCCATCGGTGCCCACTGTGCCTTGACTCCCTAAACCTCATTCACCCTCCCAGCTCCCCCACCCCATCTCTCTTCCTAGCCTGGTACTGGCCCATTTCTTGTCTTGGCACTCCAGACACCAGGGCTGACCTCTTTGCTTGGAGCCACCACTGCTTCCTGATCCTTTTGCATCCAGACCAACCCAGTTTCTCCTTGCAGTCCCCAGGAGCCCTTGGGGCCTCTTTCTTACCCCACCTCCCTTTGAATCCCTGGGTGGCACAGCCACCAGCTGCCCAAGACCAGAATGTTTCCTGGGCCCTGCTCCCAGACCAGTCCAACCCCCAAATTCCTGAGGACAACATCTTTCCTGGAGGGATCCAGACGTTAGGAGAAAGCCTGAGAGCATCTGATCCTCATCTGACTTGGGCCTCTGTGGGAACTCCTGAAGACAAAAACAATTTGGCCACTCCAATATAAAATCAAAAGAGAGAACTGGAAGCTTAGACAAACCAGCTTTTCATGCCCAAAAAGTAAAGCACAAAGGCACATAAACTTTTAAAAAGAAGCAGAACTAAACTTGAAGGCTTGAGTCTCACACAAGAATCAGGAATGTTTCCTGGGCCCTGCTCCCAGACCAGTCCAACCCCCAAATTCCTGAGGACAACATCTTTCCTGGAGGGATCCAGACGTTAGGAGAAAGCCTGAGAGCATCTGATCCTCATCTGACTTGGGCCTCTGTGGGAACTCCTGAAGACAAAAACAATTTGGCCACTCCAATATAAAATCAAAAGAGAGAACTGGAAGCTTAGACAAACCAGCTTTTCATGCCCAAAAAGTAAAGCACAAAGGCACATAAACTTTTAAAAAGAAGCAGAACTAAACTTGAAGGCTTGAGTCTCACACAAGAATCAGAAACTACAAAAGAAATTCATATGTCAAAATCACAGAGAAAAAAATAACAAGAAAAACAACAAAAAACATATCCTCACCAAATACCAATAGTCCCCTAGAGGAGTACAATGAGAACCCCCTAGAGAAAATGCAGGACATGGAACTCAAAAGAACAATTATAAACATGATAAAAGAATTCAGTGAATTTAATGAATACACAAAGAAATCAAAGAACTGAAGGAAGATAGGGATAAACTTCTGAATGAATTCAGAAAAGAGCTAGAAATATTGAAGACTACTCAGGCTGAAATGAAGAAGGAAGTGAATCACTCAGTAAGCAAATTAGAGATGACAGGAGAAAGCCCCCTCAATAGGATGAATGAAATGGAAAACAGAGTATCAAGACTGGAAGATAAAGTGGATGAACTAGACCACTCAAGCAAAGAATTTAAGAAAACACAAGAATGGAATATGCAGGAATTGTGTGACACCATGAAAAGACCAAGCTTATGCATTATAGACATAGAGGAAGGAGAAGAATCTCTGGATAATGATACGCACCAGATCTTCAACAGGATTGTAGAAAAAAATTTCCCCAAATTAAAGAAAGACATGCCCACACAAACACAAGAAGCATAAAGAACACCAAATAGACATGACCAGAAAAGGAACTCTCCATTGTACATCATAGTAAAAACACTAAACATACAGAACAAAGAGACAATGCTAAAAGCTGCAAAAGAGAAACAAGTGACATACAAAGGAAAACCCATTAGGATTACAGCTGACTTTTCAGCATAAACTATGAAAACCAGAAGAGCCTGGACCAAAGTATTCCCAGTTTTAATGACTGCAGATGCCAACCCAAATTACTATATGCAGGCAAAATGTCTATTATAGTCAAAAGGGAAAGAAAAATCATCCATGACTTAAATAGGCTGAAGAAATTCATGTCCACAAAACCAGCCCTTCAGAGGGCTCTGTAAGCAATACAAAGAGCTGAAGAAAGCAATGACTATACCCAAGGGGTTGCAGAAAGAAATTCAATGAAGGTACATAAATGGAAAAGTACAGCTATATCAAGTATGTGAACAGAAATAAAAATGACAGGATTCAATGCACATCTTTCATTAATAACTTTAAATATTGACAGACTGAAGGCCCCAGTCAAAAGATACACAGGCTAAGTGAATGGATTAAGAAACAAAACTCATCTTTTTGTTGTCTGCAAGAAACTCATCTCACTTTCAAGGACAGGCACTACCTTAAGGTGAAAGGATGGAAAAAAATATACCAAGCAAATGGTACTAAGAAAAAAGCAGGCATTGCAATTCTAATATCTGACAAAATAGATTTTAAACTAAAACTAATCAGAAGAGATAAAGAGGGCCACATCATTCTGATCAAAGGAACAATAAACCAAGAAAATACTACAATCATAAACATATATTCACCAAACTCTGGTGCATCCAACTGAATAAAAACAATACTAAAGGACTTTAAGACCCAGATTAATCCCAATTTATTAATAGTAGGGGACTTCAATACTCCACTGTCTCCATTAGATAGGTCAACAGGGCAGAGAGTTAACAGAGAGACATCTGAATTAAACAACACCATATATCAAATGGACCTAACAGACATCTACCAATTATTCCACCCAAGCACCAAAGGATATGCTTTCTATTCAGCACCCCATGGAACCTTCTCCAAAATCAACCATATACTGGGGTACAAAACAAACCTCAACAAATACAAAAAGATTGAAATAATTCCATGTGTTTTATCAGACCACAATGCAATACAGCTTAAAATCAACACCGGAAGAAGCCCTAGTCACCACATGAACACACGAAGATTAAATAACACACTCTTGAATGATGAATGGGTCAAAAGAGAAATTAAGAAAGAAATAAAAGTATTCCTGTAACTAAACAAAAAGGATAGTACAACACAACAAAACCTCTGGGACATGCTGAAAGCTGTCCTTAAAGGGAAGTTTGTAGCTCTAAGTGCCTACATTAAAAAATAGGAAAGATCACACATAAATGGCTTAACATTGCAACTCAAGACACTTGAAAAGCAACAACAAATGAAACCCAAACCCAGGAGACAAGAAGAAAACAGGCAGG
>NW_008330777.1:324753-326543 GCF_000622305.1 Nannospalax galili
TTCAAAAGGATAGAAACAGAGGTAGAACTCCCAAATTCCTTCTATGAAGCCAGCATCACTCTAATACCCAAACCGGGTAAAGACACATAGAAAAATATAGACCCATATCCTTAATGAACATCGATGCAAAAATTCTCAACATGATACTTGCAAACCACATACAGAAACACATCAAAAAGATCATCCACCATGATCAAGTCAGCTTTATTCCAGAGATGCAGGGATGGTTCAATATACATAAGTCAATAAACGTCATAAGTCATATAAATGGGCTCAAAGACAAGAACCACATGGTCATCTCAATAGATGCAGAGAAGGCCTTTGACAAAATTCAACATGCTTTTATGTTCAAAGTCCTAGAGGGAATTGGACTGAAGGGAACATACCTCAGCATAATTAAAGCCATATATAACAAACCCACAGCCAACATCATTCTAAATGGAGAAAAACTGGAAGCATGCCCATTGAAATCAGGGACCAGACAAGAATGTCCACTATCTTCACTCCTCTTCAACATAGTGCTTGAAACTCTTGCAAGAGCAATAAGACAAGAGCAGGAAATTAAAGGAGTAATAATTGGAAAAGAAGGGATCAAATTATCCCTTTTTGTAGATGATATAATATTATATATGAGACGCCAAAAATTACACCAGAAAACTCCTAGAAATTATTAACATGTTCAGTAAACTGGCAGGTTACAAAATTAACCTACAAAAGTCTGTAGCCTTTCTATATACCAGTAACAGGCAATCAAGAGAAAGCACATGGAAACACTCCCCTTCACAATAGCTGCAAAAAACATAAAGTATCTCAGAATAAACCTGACCAAAGACATTAAAGACCTCTACAATGAAAATTTTAAATCTTTAAAGTAAGAAATTGAAGAAGACCTCAGAAGATGGAAGAACCTCCCATGCTCATGAATTAGAAGAATTAATATTGTGAAAATGATCATCCTACCAAAAGTCATTTATAGACCCAATGCAATGTCAATCAAAATCCCCATGACATTTTTCACAGAATTGGAAAAAAAGATCCTAAGATTCATATGGAATCACTAAAGACATCAGACAGCCAAAACAACCCTGAGCACTAAGAGCAATGCCAGGGGGATTACTATACCAGATTTTAAGCTGTATTACAGAGCTCTAGTCATAAAAACAACATGGTACTGGCACAAAAATAGACCCATAGATCAATGTAACACAACTGAAGACCCAATATGAGTACATGCAATTTTTCAGCCACCTGATATTTGACAAAGGGGCCAGGAACATTCACTGGAGGAAAGACAGCATGTTCAGCAAATGGTGCTAGCAAAACTGGATCTCCACCTGTAGAAGAATGAAACTAAGTCCCTATCTTTCACCCTGCACAAAAGTCAATTCCAAATGGATCAAAGACCTCAATGTAAAGTCTGAAACTCTGAAACTGTTAGAAGAAAACATTGGCAAAAACCTAAAAGATAAAGGTGTAGGAAAGGATTTTCTAAACTGGACATCAATTGCTCAGGAAACAAGGTCAAGAATCAACAAATGGGACCTCATTAAACTAAAAAGCTTCTGTACATCAAAGGAGGCAACCAGGAAAGTGAACAGAATACCCACAGAATGGGAGAGAATCTTCACCAGTGACACATCTGACAGAGGTTTAATTACCAGAATATATAACGAACTTAAAAAACAGAGACCCAAGACAAGAAGCAACTCAATTGAAAGATGGGCTAAGGAGCTGAACAGAAAGTTTCCAAAGAAGAAGTAAAGATGGCTATGAAACATCTTAAAAGATGT
>NW_008330777.1:326722-380886 GCF_000622305.1 Nannospalax galili
CGTGGAGAACTCTTAAAAAACTACAAATGAACCTACCATTTGACCCAGCTATACCACTCCTTGGCATATACCCAAAGAACTCATCCTATTGCAGAGACACTTGTACATCTATGTTTGACGCTGCTCTTTTCACAGTAGCTAAGAGATGGAAGCAACCTAAGTGTCTGTCAACTGACAAGTGGATAATAAGATTGTGGTTCATTTATACGATGGAGTTTTACTCAGGGTAAAGAAAGATGAAATCATGAAATTTGCAGGTAAATGAATGGAACTAGAAACTGTTATACTAAGTGAAGTAACACAGACTCAGAAAAAAAATCAATGTATGTTTTCCCTCATATGTGGATCCTAGAACCAAATCCTGATAAGTGAGTATGTATCCAGATATAACTACAGAAACCAGGACAATGAAAAGGAACCAGGGAGGCAAAGGGAATGAGAAAACCTGAGCAAGAAGAACAGTAGGAGACAGGTGTTGCCAAGGGAGAAATGTACTGAAATGGGGTATTTAAATGGGAGGGGAGGGAAGGGTATACAAGGAATCTAGGGGATCAATTTTTAAAAAAGAGCTCAAGAGAGGTAGGACCACAGGAGAGGGATATTATTAAGGGAGAAATGGGTAAAATGGGGGCATCTTGATTAGGGAAACCATGATGGAGGTGTTAGACAATGAGAGAGATAAATAATGCCAGCTAGTTTTAAAAACCAGAGGGAACCATATTAGTCAAACAACCTACTGACAAATTATACATACCAGATCAAGAAATATATGTCTAGGCAAGGTTTATCTGAGAACAATTGGTCTTTGCCCAAGATTTATTTACATAGCACACAATAATTAAAATTACCAGACTCGTGGAACTAACCTTCTTGAATGTTTAATAGACATATTTTGAGGTGTATACTAATTTGGTCAAAGGGACAGAAAGGACAGTTTTTGCTCTTCACCCTCCTAGGTCAACTAGTTCCAGAAGACTATGAGCATCTCTCAAAATGTCCTGTAATTGTGGTGGGTCACCTGTCCTCACAAGGTCAGCCACCTGTCCTGATCAAGGAGCCTGTGGAGACCCCATGAGATGGACTTGAACCAGCGTTCTGTCTACAAAGAGGAGGGTCAACACAGAGGAATCACTTCTTCCGTGCTCCAAGAAAAGCCAACCATGGTCAAGCAGGACCTTTGACTTATCTTCACATAGGTGGAACTGGTGAAAGAAAGGAGCCAGGGGCTCCTCCCAAGCCCATGTGACCCTAGAGGAACAGATCCTCAAACAGCCTTAAGAGTAAAAATAAATCAGTTTATCTGGACCAACTATATGGCCTTAAACACACCCAAAAGGTATAGCTAAAAGCTACATAACAAACAATGCCAGATAGAAGATACCTTCTTTTGAGTTGTTGGCCAGTTTGGCCCCAAGGAACTCCCAGATAGTAACCCAGCATAGAACTGAGAAAATGAACAGCAGACCCCAATCTTATCTAAAGGAATATTGACAACTGATTGCTGCTAGTTGAGGAACCCCTGACCTTCCCAGAACAAAGACCTCTAGATAGGCTGACTAGATTCACTGGATAGACAAATAGTGGGGAACGGCTGGGGTGCTGACAACATAGTGGACAGTAGCAGGGATGACAGAGTATAAGAGCTCTAGTGGGGGGCGGGGCTATGGGAGGGTGCCTACTGGGAAGTGGGTGTATAGATGAAGAAAATGGTTTGGGATGTTCTGTGTGATATACACACACAGAGAAAAATCAACAAATTTTAAAAAATGGATTATATTTGAGGAGGAATCATAAATACTTACATCATGTTAATTAGTAGAGGTGATAAACATTACCCTTGAAATCTACCCAGTGATTTTATAGACAAACACAGGTGCCGACGATCCAAGTGCAACCGATTATGACTAGTAATAATCAGGTACATACAGATTAGAGATGCATGTGCCAACATCACAGTGTTATTAGAAAAAGAATGTATCTTTCTGTAAGAAACGGTATGTTTTAAAATGAAATGGAGATCTTTTTGAAAGGTTAAAAACTCATTCAATTTTATATCTTACAGGGTTTATCCTGAGTATTAATACAATTTTATAGCCACTTTTGAAGCATTACTTCGTATTTAAAATCTCTTTCTAATATTGTATAACTGCATTAATTCAACAGCAAACCTAAAAATTTTATAGCCACACTTTTGAGAGATGTATCTTTGCTCTGGAAACTGTTATTGAGTATGCTAAAGCTGTAATGAAATGCTTCTTCTAAAAAATAAAAAAAATTAATAAAAACAAAAAAATTTAAAATAAAAATAATACATGTGTGAAATATCATAATGAAACTAATACATGCTAATTAAAAACTTTATAAAACCCCTACTGCATAGTGTAAGAGAAAGATTCTTAAACTTTTGTAGTGGCACACACCTATAATCCCAGCTCTTGGGAAATCGAGGCAGGAGGGTCAGGAGTTTAAGGCCAGTCTGGGCTATGTTAAACCCTCTCTTAAAAAAATTAAGAAAATAAAAGCCAAGTGTGGTGGTTCACCCTGTACCCAGTATTCAAGAGGCTAAGGCAAGGCAATAGAGAGTATAAGCCCAGCCTGGACTACATAACAAGACCCTGTATTTTTTAAAAAAATGAACAGAAGATAGAAGAGGAGGAGAAGGTAGCAGTGGCAGCAGCAGTCACTTAAAGGATCCTGACTGAACACATGGAAATTAACCAGCATACTCATAAAGTCAACTGTGTCAAAGAAGTTAGGAAATAAGAAAATATCTCTACCTGAACCTGATGGTGCAGGCCTATAATCCCTGCTACTTGGGAGGTTAAGGCAGGAGAATTGCAAGTTCAAGGCCAACCTCAGTAAATTAGTGAGACTATCCTAAAATACAAAGTATGTAAGTTGGACATGGTGATGTTTACCTGTAATCTCAGGTTGGAGAAGGAAAGTTGCCATGAGTTTGATGCCAGTCAGGGCTCCATGACATGACACTGTCTGGGGGAAAAGAAAAGAATAAAAAGTTAAAAATGTTTTAAAGGAGCAGGGTTGTAGCTCAGTGATAGACTGCAGATCTAGGATGACAGTATCAGACAAGCAAACAATACCAAAAAAACCTCCATAGACTAGAGCTTCTTAAACTTTCTCTATTGGCAACTCCTTTTTGCACAAGGAATTTTTACACAATCCTGGGTATATAAAACAGATATACAACCCAAACCTTTACTAAGGATTTCTATTAATTTCTTTGTCATCTTTTTTAATATTTTATTTATTATTTTTATTTTATGTGTATGAATGTATTGCCTGCATGTATGTGAGTGCACCTGTGTCGTGCAATACCGTGGAGGTGAGAAGAAGGCTTCAGATTCCCTTGGAACTGGAGTTAAGGACAGTTCATAGCTGCCATGTGGATGCTGGGAATCGAAGCAGCATCCTCTGCAAGAGCAGTCAGTGCTCTTAACAGCCGAGCCATCTCTCTAGCCCCTACCATCTTTTTTCTATCTCCAAAGAAATGAATAAATAAAAATGGTAAAGAAATTGCTGGAAATTATGTCCTAATTGCAAGCCAAAATTCATTTAATGGTTGTTTTATGACATTTAAGTCAGCAGCCCAAATGGCAAGTTTTTAAAAATATTTTATTCACTATTTTCATTTTTATATGTATGAGTATACTGCCTGCATGTATGTAAGTGCACCTATGTCATGCAATGCCTGTGGAGGTCAAAAGAGAACATTGAATTTCCCCAGAACTGGAATTACAGATGGTTATTAGCAACCTTCTGGGTGCTGGGACTCGAACACTAGTCCTCTGCAAGAGCAGCCACTGCTCTTAATCATTGAGCCATGTCTCCAGCCTCAAATGGTAAGTTTTAAAATCAATTCTAGTAAGGCTTATGGGCTCATGACTGTAATCCCAGAATTTAGCTACATTGTGAATTCAAGGCCAGCCTGAGCCATGTAAGATTCTATCTCAAACATAAAAACAAACAAATGAACAATCCAAAACACCCTCAAATCAAACATACTGAAACAATACAACCCAAAGATATACTAATTTTTTCCTTTAAAAATTATTTATTCAATAACCACATAATTAGAAGCATTCATTACAACAGTGTTGACATATTCAATAAAAATTTCCAGAGCTAAGATGCATCTCTTTCAAAATTGGCTGTAAATTTTTAGGTTGACAGTTGAATTAGTACAGTTGTAGAATACTGAACTCAGTATAAACCCTATAAGACATAAAATTGAATGAGAGATTTAATGAGGTTTTAGCCTTTAAAAAAGATTTCCATTTCATTATTAAAATGCACAGTTTCATACAGAAAACTTCACTTTTAATGCAATTAACACTTAGATGTTTGCACATGCATTTTTAATCTCTATATCTGATTAAGATATACTAATTATATATATATATATATGGTGGTAGGAAAATATTAAAAGTCCTTGTTTTCAGTAATGAACCATTATGTTTCTCTAAGAACAAAGAACCATGTGAACAGTAAAATTACAACACTTCATGACATACAATAATCTTAGATCCTTGCCCAGATGTTTCAGGCAGTATTTGTTGGTGCTGCATAGTATGACTGCATGTTTAGCGCATTCTTCATGTTTCACACTCAGAACCAGGTTGCAGTAAAAGTCCCACGATGCAATACTGACCAGCACTGGACAAAACCTCAGATTCCTTATACCTTTTACTTTTAATTAATTTTTCATTGTTACATATTCAGAAATCTTTTACTGATGTCAAATTTTTCCAGAACTTCACAGTCAGTTGCCTGACCCCACATGAAGTCCCAACTCACAATCTCAGAAGATGGGCTTGGGGCTGGAGAGATGAGTCAGCCGTTAAAAGCACTGGCTGTTCTTGCAGAGGACCTGGGTTCAGTTCCCAGCACCCACAGGGGATTCATCACCATCTTCTGATCTCCTCAGGCACTGCAGGACATGGGTGCACTTACATACATGCAGGCAATACACTCATACATATAAAATAAAAAATAAATAAAATATGTCTTTAAAAGAAGACAGGCTCTACAGCAGGTGCGCAACTTTATCCCAGTACTTGGGAAGCAGAGGCAGGTGGATCTCTGTGAGATTGAGGCCAGCCTGGTCTATACAGTGAGTTCCAGGCCAGCTGGGGCTATAGGGAGACCCTGTTTTAAAAAAAGAAAAAGGAGGAGGAGAAAAAGATGGGCTCTACACAAATTAAAATTTTAAAAAAAAAGTCAAAATCTGTGGAATGCAACAGAAGTAGTGGCAGAGTTCAAAATGACAAACAGCAGCTAGATTAAAAAAGATCAGAGAGTTCTTAAGAAAGATCTCAAATAAATTAAATCAGCATCTCAAGCAACTAGAAAATAAGAATTAAATTCAAATTTAGAAAATGGAATAGCAAATATTAAAGCAAATTAAATAGAAAAAAAGTTGGGGCTGGAGAGATGGATCGTGGATTAAGAGCCTTACTACTCCTGCAGGGGACCTAGGTTCAGTTCTCAGCACCCATAGGGCAGTTCACAACTGTATGTAACTTCAGCTTCAAGGGATCTGATGCCCTCTTCTGGATACTTTGAGCACCAGGCACACATATCCTACACATACACCCAGGCAAAACATGCACGTATAATAAAAAGAAAGGAATCTTTTTTAAAAGATAGAAAAAAATTGCAACAATGCAAAGAAAATCAGTGAACCCAGCTAAGAACTGATTTTTCTGAAATAACTAAAATTGACAAGCTCTTAGCATATGAAGAAAAAAGCTAGGCACAGTGGTATATGCCTGTGATACCAGTATGCGAGAGGCAGAGGAAGGATCAAAATTTCAAGGCTAGAGTGAGGGAGATGACTCAGTGGTAAGAGCACTTACTGCTCTTACAGAAAACCCAAGTTTGGTCCCCAGCACTGACATCAGACAGCCTACGATTGCCTTTGACCCAGTTTCAGGGACTCTATCACCTCCATCTGGCCTCCACAGACACCTGCACACATGTGGCACACACAAATACACATAAATAAATCTTTAAAAAAATATTCAAGGTCATCCTTAGCTACATAGTGAGTTGGAGACTAGTCTGGGCTGTATGAGACTGTTAAAAAAAAAGACACATGCAACAGCAAAGATATGTTTTTAATGAGAGAATTCATATTATATGCAAAGAATCAAAAGTCTAGATAATCTACAAAAAGTGTATAAATTCTTAGAAACAGATAACCTACCAAGACAGTCATAACTAAATAAATTCTGAGCACACCTACAGGTCATATAATGATTATGTCCCAACAAAAAAGTCTGATCAGATGGTTTCACTGGTGAACTCCAGCAAACATTTAAAGACGAATTCTTTCCAACCAATCATTCTAAGGCTCTTTCAGAAAACCGAAGAGTAGGGTAAGATTTCAAACTAGTTTCATGAAGCTAGCATTGCTCAGATACCTCACATAAAGACATCATAAGTCCTATTTCTTTTACAGGTAAGCATCCCTGAAGAATAGATATAAAAATATTTAGCAAAATTCTATCAAACTGAATCCACATGCTCCATGACTGAGTGCGATTTATGCCTACGTGTGAGAATTTCAACATGTTAAAACCAGTTACTGTGGTAATACCCATTGTCAGAACACAGCACAAAAACATCATCTCAATAAATGCATAAAATGTGCATGACAAATTCAGCAAAATAAAAATATCTCAACACAGTAGGAACAGAAGGAAATGACTTCATATAATAAAGTCATATGTGAAAAGCCCACAGCTACCATCATACTCAATAGTAAAAAAATAAAGTTCTTCTGAGATCAAGGAAAGGCAAAGGCCACCATTTCCCTCCATTTAGCATTTCCTTGTTTGTTTTTGTCAACTTGACACAAAGTAGAGACACCCCATCCCCAAGAGGGAACCTCAACTGAAGAATTTCCTCCATCAGATTGGCCTGTAGGCATACTTATGGGGCATTTTCTTGACTGCTGATTGATGTAAGATGCCCCAGCCCACTGTGGTCAGTGCCATCCTTAGGCAGGTGGGTGAGGACTGTTTGAGAAATGTAGCTAACAAGCCAGAGGAGGCAAGCCTGTAAGCAGTGGTCCTTTATGGTTTCTATTTCAGTTCCTGCCTCCAGGTTCCCGCCTTGGATTTCTGCCTTGACTTCCCTTGATGATGAACTACAAACCAAATAATCCCATTCCTCTCCAAGTTGGTTTGGGTCAGTGTTTTACCACATCAACAGGAAACCAAACTAGAACACCCCAACAGAGTGCTGAAGGTCCTAGGGCAAAGCAACTAAGCAAGGAAATGAAATAACATCCAAGTTTGGGGACAAAAGTAACACTTGCATATGGCAAGTAACAGTTGCATATGGCATAACCTTACATATAGAAAAATCCAAAGCTTTTGTTAAAAAAAATCTGCTAGCTGTGATGACACACACTTTTAATCCCAGCACTCAGGAGACAGAGGCAGACAGATCTCTGTAAGACAGAGGCCAGTCTGGTATACATAGTGAGTTTTGGGACAGCTGAGGCTATAGGTAGACCCTGTATCAAAAAACTAAACAACCTGCTAGAACAAATAAACATTCAGTAAAGTTGTAGGACACAAGAATTAATTGACTTTCTATACACTAAAAGCTATCTCAAAAGGAAATTAGAAAACCAATTTTATTTACAACAGCACCAAAGAGGACAAAATATCTAGTAATAGCCAGAGGTGGTGGCACATATCTGTAATGCCAGCATTTGGGAAGTAGAAGCAGAGGAGTTCAAAGTTATCCTTAGCTACACAGGATGTTGGAGGACAACTTTGGCTATTCAAGACCCTATCTCAAACAAACAAACAAACAAACAAAACACCCAAGAATATACTAAGACATATTTGTATTCTAAAACCTATAAAAACTTTTATGAAAGAAATTAGAACTAGGCATGGTAGCATACACCTGTTATTCTAGTACTTGGCAGGCTGAAGCAGGAAGATTTTGAGTTGAAGTCCAGCTTGAGCAACAAGAAAGTTCAGGGTCAACCTGGACTTCATAGCAAAACCTTGTCTTAGAAAAAGAAATAGATTGGCAAGGTGGATCATCAGGTAAAGGTGCTTTCTTTGCAAGCCTGATAAACTAAGTTCAATCCCTAGAATCCATGTAAAGGTGGAAGGAGAGAGTCAACTCTGCAAAGTTGTTCTCTGATTGCCATACCATATACTGTGTGCAACCCCCCAACACACACATACACATATGTTTGCACACACACACTCAAAGTTATAAATAAATGAATAAATAAAATTGAAGATGATGAAGGAGGGAAGAAGAAAAAGAAAGAGAAAGAAAGAAAAATTAAGGAGGGAGGAAAGAAGGGAGGAAGGAAGGAAGGAAAGTCAAGTCATTGTATCAAAAAATGAGAATCCGGCCAACAAAGAATTAAGAGGTGAACATGACCACTGAATGCATTCCCAGGATTTTGCACATATGTATTCAGTAAGTATTTGTTAATGAGTTACCATTGTTTCTTGAAGAACAATTTATTTTGAGTGAAAATTAGGAAGGGAGAGTTAGGAAAAATTGCCACTAGAAAATGTTAGCATGCAATAAATGTTTTATAATATTTACATTCTTTTCTGTGCTGGTGCCTCAGGCATGCTAGGCAAGCATTTTACTTTATATCTCCATTCTTAGGTTTTTATGATACTCTAAAAATTACTCATATATAATAAAAAATTCAGAACATAAAAACTTTCTAAAATGTCACAATTATCTTAACATGTGGCTGCTGTAACAAAATACCATCAACTGGATTAGGTGGCAGAAATCCATTTCTGATAGTGCTGGAGGCTGGAAGTCCAAAATCAACGCAAGCAGATTTGTGTCTCACAGGGCCTACTTCCTCATAAATAGCTGAATTCTCACTTTTTCCTCACAAGGAGGAATGAGGGGATGTCTTTCAGCACCCCCCCCTTTAGGCCTCTTAAAAATTATTACATTTATTTATTTGTTTAATTAATTAATTTATTTAGACAGCATGTACAACTGCACACCTATGAAGGTTAGAGGACAATTTGTGTGAATTGACTCTCTCCTTCCACTATGTGGGCCTTAGAGACTGAACTCAAGTTGTTGGGTTTGGTAGCAAGAGCCTTTGCTGCAACTCTGAGCCATCTCACCAGCCCTCAGAACTCTTTTATAAAGATGCCAGTTTCATTTATGAGGGCTCTGCCTTCATGTCCCAGTCACCTCCCAAAGGCATACCTCCTAATACCAACCAACACTGGGGGGAAGTGAGGATTTTGACATATAAACTGGGGGAGGGCATAAACTTTTTACATAAATGGCAATGATTTATTTATACGTTGCTGATATAGTACGCTACCTTTTTCCTACCGAGCTCTTACAAAGGGAATATGCTCCTTTCCAGCTGTAGGGAAAAGTAATTCCATCTTTTCTTTCCTTTGCCTTCTTCAAACAGCAGTATTTTTATTAATGATTTGGGGCAGAGAAGGTAAGACCCAATCCTCTCCTTGCTGTCTTTTTCTTTTTTTTTAATTTTATTATTTTTATTGTATGAGTGTACTGCCTGTATGTATGTGAGTGCACCTGTGTCGTGCAATACCGCGGAGGTCAGAAGAGGGTGTCAGATTCCCCTGGAACTGGAGTTAAGGACAGTTCGTAGCCACCATGTGGGTGCTGGGAATCGAACCCGGATCCTCTGCAAGAGCAGTCAGTGCTCTTAACCGCTGAGCCATCTCTCCAGCCCCCTTGCTGTCTTTTTCAAATTTGCCTACCCACCATGAATTCTGTTTGCTGTGTTTCTCATACATTTAACAAACTAAAAACCTACGTATCAGGACCTAGTGTTGTCTTCTAAAGTAACCCGAGATCTCTCATTCTTTCTGCTGTCGACCACACCAACTGTGAAACAAGTTGTCTACCTGCACTGATGAGTCATTCCCCATTTTTTCTTAGGGGAGTTATTTAAAAAAGAAACTGAAAAGATGGACGGGGAAGGAGGTGAAAACTGGTTGTAATTGTGCATTGAATTCATATGAAGAAGCTCTATCAGAAAGAACAGTAAGTTGTTGTCACTTTTGTGATACAGAAGATTGAACCCAGGACCTCTCATATTCTAAGCAAGCGATTTGCCACTGAGTCATATCCCCAATCCAGTGTTTTCCTTCTCCTCCTCCTTCTTTCCTTCATCTTCCTCTGTGCCTTCATATCAGCTGTTTCTGAATTCAGAGAAGAGTTAAGAAACATGAGCAAATTGGGGCTGGAGAGATGGTTCAGTGGTTGAGAGCACTGACTGCTCTTGTGAGGACCCAGGTTCAATTTCCAGCACCCACATGGCAGCTATGAACCGTCATGGCAGCTAGCCTTAACTCCAGTTCCAGAGGAATCCGAAGCCCTCTTCTGACCTCCACAGCATTGTACAACACAGGTGCACTCACATACATGCAGGTAATACACTCATACACATAAAATAAAAATAAATAAAATATTTTTTTAATGAGCAACTATCACTGCTGGTACTTTGTGGTTGTGTGGGTGAGTGTGTGTGGGGGGTGTGGGTGTGTATGTGTTATACAGGTGTGTGTGTGGGTAAGCACATCCATGTGTGCTTGTAGAGCCAGAGTTCAGTAGTAGGTGTTTTCCTTTATTGTTCTCCAGTATTTAAAAAATGTATTTTTTAAATTTATTATTATGTGTGCATGACATGCATGTGTGGGCACATGTGTGTAACAGCCCACATAATAAATTTAAAAAATACATTCACATGTGTGAAGGTCAGAGCACAACTCTGTGGGGTTGGTTCTCTCCTTCCACCTTTACTTGAGTTCTGGGAATCAAACTCTGGTCCTCAGGCTTATGCAGCAAGTGCTTTACATGCCAAACCATTTTTCTAGTCCCATCCTCATTTTTTGAAAGAGGGTCTCACTGAACCTGGAACTCACTGATTGGTTAGACTGGCTGGTCAGTGAGCCATTGGGATCCTCCTGTCTCGATCTCCCAGTGCTCAGATCACAAGCTTTTGCCACCATGACCACTTTTTTACATGAGTGCTGGTTATCTAAACTCGGCCTTGTGCAAGCATTTTACCCACAGAACCATCCCTCCAGCTCCCTTAGCCCAAGAAAATATTTTTTTCTCAATAGTGAGAATTGAACTCAGGACCTAGTGCATGCTAATAAACACTCTACCACTTAGCTAACACTTCTGGCCTCCCCCCACTGTTTTGTATTTTATTTCGAAACAAGAAATTGCTAAGTTGCCCAAGATGGCTTTGAGTGTGGCAATCTTCTTGCTTCAGCCTCCCAAGCAGATGGTTTTACAAGCATGTAACCTCATGCCTGGTTACCAATTTTTTTTATTATTATTGTGTATGTATACATGGGGGCAGGGACATGCATGCCACAGTGCACCACTGGAGATCAGAGAACACTTTTGTGGAGTGAGTTCTCTCCTTCCATCTTTCCATGCATTCTAGAGACTGAACTCAGGTCATTGGGTTTGCATAACAAGTGCCTTTACCCACTGAGCCATCTCTTCGGCTTGTGGACAGCTAAATTTCTTGTGGACAACTGTGTCCGAGAGTATTTGTTCAATGAGAGCACAAGTGTACCAGAAGAAGTGGAAATTGAAATCTTGCCAGTCTGGTGAAAAGAATGATAGCAATTATCAAAGGGTTAGCACACCTTTTTAAAAGTTCATTTATTCATGAATGAGATAGTACTGTGAAATATTTTAAACAAAACTCATTTGGCACTTTAATTTGTCTGTTCAACTTTTTTCTTTCTTTTTCTTTTCCGTCTTTGTTTTAGTTGCTTCTGTGTTTTTGGATTTTGGGTGACAATCTCATTGCATAGACCAGGCTGGCCTCAAACTCATGGCAATCAGTCTGTCTCAGTCTCTTAGGTACTGAGATTACAGGTGTGAGCCATAGATCAGGCCTGGCTTACATTTTCAAAGGAAAAACATTTTGTTTAAAGCTGATATGATTTGATCAGTATTTTAACATTTGAGTGCTTACAAGCAGTTCTCATGCAGTATCTCACTGAACTCTCTAAACAGTTCTGGTTAAAACTGTGCCAGGAAAGTCTTTAAAAAGTTAATTATTTAACTAGGTTAATTTCTTATTCTCAAAAAGTTGGCTCTGGATGCAGGCAGCTCTCCAAGCTGCTGTCTTCCACGCAGCAACATGAAAATCTAGGCTGCTTCAACCCTCGGGTACTACCAGTTATATCTTAACAATTATCTTAACCATATCTTACCAATTATACCACTTTTGGGGGGTCTTTTTGAGGCAGGGTCTCCCTGTAGCTCCAGCTGGCCTAGAACTTACTATGCAGACCAGGCTGGCTTTGAAGTCACAGAGATCCACCTGCCTCTGCCTCCCAAGTGCTGGGACTAAAGGCATGTGCCACCACACCTGGCTACCAATTATATATTAACAGAAATATTTTGTTCCAGATTGCCAAAGTGGGGGAAGCAGGGAAGAAAGACTTCAGAAATTCATATTGACCTAGAACATCTATGTATCTGAGGAGGAGGATTTTGAACTCCTGATGGTCCTGCCTCCTCCTCTTCCTGAGTGCTAGGATTGCAGGTGTGTGCTACCACACCTGCCTGATACATGTCAGTTCCCCAGTATTCACTGACTAGGCTTGGCCACATGGCTTCTTCCAATTGCAGGAGTGTTGAGAAATGTTCAGTCCACTGTGTATCCAGAAGGAAAAAGTAGAGAATGCTGATTAACAATAGCAAAATGTACCATAAGTAGTCATTATTACTGTTCTTTGTATGGGTGAAGAAATGGAAAGTTATATCAAAATTAAGTAACTAATCCAGAATTGCACACAGGTTCTCAGGGGAGCCAGGAGGTAAAGCTAGACAAGCTGACCAGAGCTTGCCCTGTATCCTTCCTCACATGGAAGTCTGGTGGAACCCAGCTGCCACTAGTGATATTTAATTCAATTCATGTAATCTCAGTTCAATTTAAATCAGCATGAATGAAGACTTTCTCTGTGCTAATACTGTGGTTGCATCTGGATAAAGCTTAGAATATTTGACCATATATGATATTTTCCAAATTTGAGCTGTGATATCAACAAATAAGACAACTGTGATGATTAATTTCATATGCCAACTAGTCTGGGTCATGTTGCACAGATATTTGGTTAAATATTATTCTGGATGTTTCTGTGAAGGTGTTTTTTGAGGAGATTAACATTTAAATCTGTGGACTCTGAGTGAAGCAGTTTGTCCTTCATAATGTGACTGGACCCTCTCCAGTTGGCTGAAGGCCTTAATACATCAAAGACCTACCTGCCCAGAGCAAGAAGCAATTCTGACACTATCTTACCTTTGGACTCAAACTGAAACCCTTTCATAGGTCACCACAGTCACATGTGCCAACTCTTTAAAATAAACATCTATATCTAAATATCTTATATGCATTGTATTGGCTTGGTTTCTCTGGAGAACACTGACAAGGTTTAAAAATTAATCTTGGGCTAGAGAAGTGACTCAGTGATTAAGAGCACTAGCTGCTCTTCCAGACGACTGGGGTTAAGTTCCCAGTACCCACATGGTGGCTAACAACCATCCTTAACTCCAGTTCCAGGGGAATTCAATGCCCTCTTCTTGCTTCAACAGGCATTGCACACACATAGTGCATTCATATACATGTAGGCAAAACACCTGACCTGGCATGACTCGAGACTCTTGAGCTAACAGTACCTATGAGTATCCGCATAAGACAGGCACAAAGTGGGGCCTGTCAACATCCTGCCATTAAGAGGGAAGAGCCTCACCAGGTGTGGTGGCGCACACCTTTAGTCCCAGCACTTGGGAGGCAGAGCCAGGTGGACCTCTGTGAGTTCAAGGCCAGCCTGGTCTACATAGTGAGTTCCAGGACAGCTGGGGCTACAGGGAGACCCTGCTTCAAAAAGACAAAAAAAAAAAAAAAAAAAGAGGGAAGAGTCTCGAAATGCCCCACCTTATCCTGAGGGTTTAAAGGCAGCTAATGGTTGATAACAGAGAGAAATTGTCTTCAGTGGTGTACCCGTGGGTACAGTGCCCATGCCACTGTAAACAAGTCCTCACACAAGCTTCTATAAGCAACCCTAATGCAATTCATTGGGTAAAAGTAAAAAGGTGACTAACTGGGAAGAAGTGTGAGAGTAGTGGGAATGGGAAAGAGAGGGTAATGGGTGAATATGATCAAAATGCATGGTGTACATGTAAGATGTCATAATGAAACACATTTTATATGTAATTAATATATGCTAAGAATAACATCAAAAATTAGTCTCCACAAATGAAGGTTAGGAAATGGCTCAGATTAACTTAACTACAGTGGGGTTATGTTTCTACAAAGATAAACTGGAAATAATCTGAAACTGAAAGTGCATTTATAGGCATCCTGTCTAAGGACCAGTAATCTAGTAATCTGCAGACTCTTTTTTTTTTTTGGTCTTTTTGAGACAAGGTCTCCCTGCAGACTCAGCTGTCCTGGACTACTATGTGGACCAGGCTGGCCTCGAATTCACAGAGATCTGCCTGCCTCTGCCTCCCAAGTGCTGAGATTAAAGGCGTGCGCCACCACGCCTGGCTAATCTGCAGACTCTTAATCTGTACGTTTTGACCATTTGGGACCTTTTGTGTTCCTGGCCCTCTGCTGCATGAGGGATTTTCATCAATGACAATCGAGAGATTCATTAGTGTCATCTTCATTATCCCTGTTCAATATTCCGTGTGCCTTAGGTGTAGAGGTTGCATTGTAGATGTGTCACCTTAGGCCTGGGAAATTCATAGACAATGGCTGTGTGTGACCAGTTGTGGTACTTGGTAATAGTCTCCAACTGATGCAAAATAAGCTTCTTTGATGAGTGGTGACTGGAATGTTTGTAAATATAAGGATACATCTTTCGCACATAGCAAGAAATATTAGTGTATGGATGTGATAGTCTTGGGTTTTCTCTAAGATCTATGACCTCTCCAGCCATGTGTATTTGGTTACGTTTACAGGCCCACACTTGAGTTTCCTCCCATTGAATGAGTTTTTAGTCCAATTAGGTAGCTGTTGATTGCCTCCAAGATAAAAGTGTCACTCCTACACCACTGTCGTGTGTTGTACCAACCATTGATGTGGTTATTTTGTCTTGAAGCTGGTGTTGAACCATCAATTTCCCTTGGCACCTTCATAGTGCTCACCAAAGCTATGAGACCTAGCCTTCAGGGGAAGTGGTTTCAGGTCAGTTCAAGCTCTATTGCTCCAAATCCAACATATGTTCTGTCTTCGGCTGTAGGGTCTTACCTTCAAATTCTGGGAGGCTATCATGGGCTGTGGCAATAGCCTATGTCATTTTGGGAGTCTCTACAAGAATTTTTAAAACCTCATCAATTATAAATACATAAATTACTGAAAACCCAAACAATCTATTCCACACAGAACTTAGAAGTTAGAATGGGATTCTTATAATCTACTTAGAAGAGTGCTTCAATTATTTTCACAAATTCAATGTGTGACTGTGTGACTGGGTATTAATTACCATCTTAAAGGCACCCAACTGTCTCACACAGCACAATGCCAACAGACAATCCCAATTTTAACTTTTTCTTGCACGTTCCTGTTTTCCAAGTATTTAGTTGCTCCCTGCTGGCCATATATTACAGAATTCCTTATTAAAAATTCCTTATAGATTATACAGCATGAAGACAAGCTTCTGAAGATGTGCATTTGCCTTTTTATAAACTATATTGGGTGCTTACTCTAACAGCACATATACTAAAATTGGGACAATACAAAGATTAACATGTCCCATGGGCAAAGAGCACATGTAAATTTGTGAAGTGCTCCATATTTTAAACAATAAATAAAACCATGTGGAAAAAATTTACCAAATTTAGGTGAAAAAACTGTGTGTGTGTGTGTGTGTGTGTGTGTGTTCAGAATAGTTTCAGTTGTCAACTTGACACATGTGGAAGGAGGTAATGTAAATTAAAGAATTTCCTCCATTGAATTGACCTATGGCCATGTCTGGGGGGCATTTTCTTGATTGTTGAGTGATGCAGGTAGGCCCAGCCCACTATGGGTGGTGCCACCCCTGAGCAGGTGGTCATGTGTTATGTAGGAAAGCAGGCTGTGAACCAGCTAGAGGAGCAAGTTAGTAAGCAGCATACCCCCATGGTCTGTGCACCAGGTTACTGGCTCGAGTTCCTGCTGTGGCTTTCCTTGATGATGAGACTATGCTGTAAGCCAAATAAACCCTTTCCCCAAAAAGTTGGTTTTGGTCAGGGTTTTTATCACAGCAATAGAAAGTAACTAGGACAGTGTGTGTGTGTGTGTGTGTGTGTGTGTGTGTGTGTGTGTGTGTGTGTGTGTCTGTGTGGTTTAGAGACTAGGTCTCATGTGTCTCTAGGCTCACCACTCTATCACAGAGAGAGGATGACCTTGAACTTATGATCCTCCTTCCTGTATTACAAGTGCTAGGCTTATAGGTATACACCATGCCTCCCAATATTTTATTTTATTTCATTTCATTGATATTGCTCTGTAGCCTACACTGGCCTGGAACTCACTTTGTAGTCCAGGCTGGCACCAAACTCACAGCAGTAACTTCTGCCTCTGTCTCCAGTGTATGGTTACAAGTATGGGCTGCCACACCTGGCTTTGATCAAGAATCTTGAAAACCAAATTTGTCAGATGTGGTGCACACCTTTAGTCCCAGCACTTGGAATGGCAGAGGCAGGCAGACCTCTGTGAGTTCAAGGCACCCCGGTCTATATAGCCAGTTCCAGGACAGCTAGGACTGTATAAAGAGACCTTGCCTCAAAAACAAACAAAAAGCATATTATTATGCTGTCTCTGTTACCTCTTTCTAAGTAATCTCAGACAAGATCCTTCAAGTTTCTCATGATACCTACTTCCTCATCTAAAAACAAGATGTAATTGACATGAAAGAAACTACATATTTATAGTATATGATTTGACAAAGTTGATATACACTGTGAAATCATCCCAACAATCAACATATGGTGGCATATATACTTATTGCTCCCCAAAGTTTTTACCTGCAACTTTATAATTTCTTTTTTTAGTCTCTTTCAGGCCTCTCCCATCCTTAAGTAGCCACTGGTCTGCTGTCTGTCTCTACTGACAAACTTGAATTTTCTAGAAAAGAAAATAATGCTTAAATTCACTAGTTTGAGGGAACTGGAGAGATGACTCAGCAGTTAAGATCACTGACTGCTCTTGCAGAGGACCCAGATTCAGTTTCCAGCACCTACATGGCAGTTAACAACCATCCATAGATCTCAGTTCCAGGGAATCTGATGCCCTCTTCTGATTTCTACAGGCATTGCATGACATGGGCACACTTATATTCATGTGGACAATCCACTCATACACATAAAATAAAAATAATAAATCAAATATGTTTAAAATTCCCTAGTTTGAGACTAACATGAGATATAGACCTGGGCCCGGTGGTGCAGGCCTGTAATCTCTGCTACTGGGGAAGCTGAGGCAGGAGGATGGGAGCCTGGACTACAGAATAAATGAAGTATGGAAAACATTTAAATGCTTTTTATTTATTTATTTATTTTTATTTCTGGCCTTTCTGCGACAGGATTTCCCTGTAGTCCCAACTGGCCTGGAACTCACTATCTAGACCAGGCTGGCCTTGAACTCACAGAGATATGCCTGCCTCTGCCTCTGCTGGGATTAAAGGTGTGCACCACCACAATCAACTTTAAATGCTTTTTCAATGTTAAAACAACACAGCAATCAAGTTTCCTAGCTTGTAGTCTGAGGAAGTGCTGTGAAGTTGTGACGAAAAACTCAAGCTTTTGAGTCAGCAGTCATAAGTCTGTGTCTTGGCTCTCTCATTTACTAGCTATGTGACTTTGGGCAAGTTACTCAACATCTTAAGCGGGGTTGATGGTTGCCCCATGCTTAGGGGAGTAGATAATAATAGCATCTAATCTCATGAGGATGTTGTGAAAGGCATGTAAGCACTTAGTTCCAGACCAGAACTGCACATACAAAACACTGAACCAATGGTCATCACCTGTCTTTAGACATTTTGAAGAGCACTGTGTCAATTCTAAGAAAAGGAAAAGAGAATTCTGACTGTGAAGCCAGTGCTAATCTTGAGGCAGTCATTTCTGAACTGTTATGTGAGGATTACGATGGCTCATTTGTTTGACATGGTGCCAGGCTGACTCTGACTCAAGTCCTTTTCTAAATCACCCTATTGGATTTCCTTTCTCATCACTCTTTCCCCAGGCACCATGGCATTCCTTTCTCCATAATCCCAACCTCTAAATTTAGGGCCTGACGGTCATCTCACTTCACCTTTGTGAGCTTACAAATAACTTGGCCAGAAGAGAGTGACTTTTACTGAACCACTTGAGGTAGCACATGACGTACTCATCATGGGAGCAGAGATTGTTAGATTTAGGATGGCAGAAAAAGGAAGGAGTTTAAAGTTAAGAAATAAGAACCAGAGCTAGACCTGCAACAGGCAAGGAATATGTCCACTTTACTTCAGGAGAACATAGCAAAGGGCCGGTGTCTTGTCCATGGATGCAGACATCAGCATCAATAAGCAGAGCAATCTGGATTTCTATAGGGACCCTAATGAATGCAGCTGTAGGAATTCGCTCAGTGTCAGATGGCAGGTATCAGTGTCCTTGTGGTCCTTGAGGTTGACACTGCAAACAGTCTCTGTCGTGATCAGTTAATAAGGCCAGGCTGCCAGAACAGGCTTATGGAGTTAACAAGTCTCTGTCAATCAGGGAAGTGACCAGTTGATAAGATCCGATTAAAGGACAAGCCTCCAATTTGGGCCATTTGGCTACCTTGAGGAATTTAGGTCTAAAGGAAGCTCTCCTGCAAGTTACACATTCTATTAGAGATAATTAAGGAAACTTGTACATTTCTGATAACCTGGGAGGTTTTTCCCCTGGTTTTTGTTTTATTTTTGAGACAGGTTCTTACTATGTAGCTCTGAGTGGTCTGGAACTTGCTATGGAAACCAGGCTGACATCAAACTCACAGAGATCTGCTTGTCTCTGCCTCCCTAGTACTGGGATTAAAGGTAGGTGCCATCATGCCCAGCCTTTTCTTGTTTGTTGTCTTTTTACTTTATAATCTCAAACTTCCCATGTGGTCTGTTTTCCATTTTCCTTAGAATTTGTTCTTCATTTCTCTTACTATAGGTTAGCTGGCCACAACTAGTTTTGGGAACTACAAGCCATTTGAACTGAAATATAGATGCTCATTCATCAAATTAGAGTAAACCTCAAAGTCTAATTCAATGTATGTATCAGGGAAAATTTTAAAAATTTGTGTGTGTGTGTGTGTGTGTGTGTGTGTGTGCACGCCAATGCATGTGTGTAGTCAGAGGACAACTTTGTGGAGTCATTTCTCTCCTTCCACCTTTTTATGTGGGTTCTGGGACTTGAACTCAGGTCATCAGACTTGGAGGCAAGCACCTTTACCTTCTGGGCTTATCTTGCTAGCCTTATGTCAGGGAAATTCTTTTAGACATAGACTGATTTTGGGTTGTTTACATAAGCTCTCATTTTAAAAATCTAAACATGACACAGTTGCTCCTTGGGCCTCCTCTTACCACCAAATTCATGGAAATCTGGCTCTTCCCATTTTCTGTACCTGCCCCACACTTCCCCAGACTCTCCTGCATCACAGTCAGCACCCTACTTTCTTACAGCCCACAGTCTCAACTCCCATAGTAGTGAGTGACACATAGTGGGGTTACAGTACCCTAGTTGCCTAGCGTTAGGGAAGACACTTGTATTTTTCATTAACTACAAGAGTCTGTGATTCTGACTGTTACAGTTTGAATGTGAAATGTCTCCCATAGGCTTGTGTGTTTGAACACTTGGTCACCATTTGGTGGTACTGTTTAGGAAGGTTATGGAAACTTTAGGAAGTGGAGCCTTGTTGGAGGAAGTACATTTCTAGGGTGGGTGTTGTGGTTTTATAGCCTGGCCCTGCTTGCTGTTCTCTTTCCCTGCTTCTTATGTGCAGATGAACTGTGATCAGTCTGCTTCCTAACTGCCGGGCTGGCCTCCCGCTCCTGCTGCCATGCCTTCCCTGCCATGATGGACAGCAGCATTTGCAATGCAATGCCACCTTATGGCTATGCCTTAACAAAAACCAACAGGGGACCCAAAGTGCTGAGAACCTGTGCCTTCAGAATTCCCTTAGAACTGTGCTCTTAAACAAGGAAGGGCTGGCTCTTTTTTTTTTTTAACTGAAAAAGTATATCCAGCATGAAATAGTGAAGTAAAAGTTAAACCCTTATTTTATTGAATAATTTTGCCATTTTTGATTCCTAGATTTAGATCAAGACACACATACAACCATAAACAGAAATTATCAGGCCACACTTTTGAACATATACACATATACATGCATACACTATTCTAGGTCCAGGGCAAGGGAGGGTCACAAAGAACTAGTGTGTTTAGGTTATAAGAGGAACTCAAGGCTTAGTGAGCTTGTCTACACTATAAACAAGATAAGATTTAACTTTTTGGTTGCAGGATTAGGTAAAAGTAATTTGGCCAGACTGTATCCATATTGTGAAAGGTATTACCACAATGATTGATGTCCCCTCTGGAACTGTAAGCTAGAATAAATGCTTTCTTCCTTAACTTTTTTTGTTAGTGTATTTTGTTCTATCAACAGAAAGGGAACTAATCATAGACCAAATCTGCTGCTGCCACATTTAAGCCTACATATTCCAATTAGTCAGAGGCCCATTGTTATCAAGCCCAGGCCACAGTCTGTCTTCTAGAGGCTACCTAGAGGTAGGGCAGCAACAGTCTGGTCAAGCCAAATTCAAGTTTGGATTAGATATCATTAAAGCAGAAGAGTCAAGTAATCTTAATTTCACCTGATTCTCAGATTCTTTGCTCTGGATAGGGGTAAACAACTTCAGGAGCAAGAAAACATAGGTCCAGGGGAGTGACTGTGCCTGACCTTCCTCACAAGAGGCCTAAAAAGTCTGCTCTGGGCAAGGCTGTCCAGGTTGCAGTTCTGGAAGCTTTGTTCTCAGGATTTGTTCATGTTCTTGAAAATTATGGACTATTCCAAGTGGTTTTTATATGGGATGTCATGTCACATATATAACACATGTTTTGTGTTAGAGGGTTTTTTCTTTTCTTTTTTAAAAAAATTGAGATAGAGTCTCATGTAGCCCAAGTTAGCCTCAAACTCATTATGTAGCAGAGGATGACCACAAACCTCTGATCCTTCTGCTTCCAATTACCAAGTATTGGGATTACAGGTATGCACACTACCATGTTCTGCAGATCATGTCTTTTGATTTTTATCATATTAGAAATGGAAACTGAGAGCTGAAGAGATGGCTTAGTGGTTAAGAGCACTGTGCTCTTGCAGAGGACCTGGGTTTAATTCCCAGCATCCACATGATGGCTAACAACCATCAGTAACTCCAGTTCCAGGGGATCAGATGCCTTCTTCTGACTTCCTTGGGCACTGTACAACATGGGTGCACTTACATACATATAAGCAACACATTCATACACATAAAATAAAAATAATAAATAAAATATTAAAAAAGAAATTGGAACTGAGATAGAGTCTGACAGATATAGCCCAAGTTACCCTGAAGTTTAAAAAAAAAATGTATCAATCCCTTTAAATATAGCATCAAGAATCCATTACATTTTAATATAGCATTTCACAAAAACAAATTTTGTTTTCCAAAATATTTTGCTGACAGAAACACTGTTTTGTACTTTTATAAGTATCTTTAATATCTATTTAATAAAGGACAGCTTGATTCTCATATGCACTCTTTTTAAAAATTTTATTATTTTCATTTTATGTGTGTGAGTGTATTGCCTGCATGTGAGTGCACCCGTGTCATGCAATGCCATGGAGGTCAGAAGAGGGCTTTGGATTCCCCTGGAACTGGAGTTAAGGACGGTTCATAGCTGCCATGTGGGTGCTGGGAATCGAACCCGAGTCCTCTGCAAGAGCAGTCAGTGCTCTTAACCACTGAGCCGTCTCTCCAGCCCCCTCATATGTATTCTTTACACATGCTAGGCAAATGCTTTACCACTGAACTACATCCTCAATGCCCCTTCAAATCTACCTTTGTAGTCAATCGGTTGTGATGTGTTGGGGTTTGTTTGTTTGGGAGCCTTTTCCCCTTTCTCCTTTCCCCTTTCCCTTTCCTGTGGTTACCGCCAGTGGCAGCCATTCCTCTGTTCTCATGGGTGCCGCTCCTTCATTCTCATAGGCGTCGAGGCTGCTCCTCTGCTCGCCCTGGGCTGAGGCTGCTCTTCTGCCTGCCCTGGGCTGAGGTTGCTCTTCTGCTCACCTGGTGCTGAGGCAGCTCTTCTGCTCACCCTGTGCTGCCTCCTGTTGTCTCCACTTCTGCCCAGTCCCAGACCCCAGGGCTGGTGAGGAGACTGTGTCAGCGGAGCCGCATTCAGACACAGGAGACCAAGTTCAATGACCAATGTCTGCTTTATTGCAGGAAGACACAAGCTTATATGGGGTAGTGGTCCAATCACAGCACAGCAAGTAGGATACCTTATTAGCATAACAGACAGCATCCTATTAGCATAACAGACTTAACGTCCTATCACAGAATAGCAGGTAGGATGCCTCATTAGCATACTGGGTTTCAGATTACAGAGCCTGGATTCCTGGAAACCATGTGACCCTGACAGTCACAATATCACCCTAGGCTCAAGTCTGTCTCCCACATCTCCCCCTTTTTTTATTTTTAAAGGTGAGGTATATAGCATATTGATATCAGTCCAGATACATCAAGGCCAAGTACAATGTCTCAGGGGGTCACTGTACCAAGAGCCCCCTCCCTCAAGATGGTGAGCTTCCTTAAGAGGAGGTTGTGCCAACTCCATGCCAACTAGTGGGAGTCGAGACTCTTTGCCTCAGCATTGTTGTCCCCACCTCAAGGGTCACCCAGCATAATGGACTGTGCCTGTCTTAGGTTGTCCCGACTCTCGGGATCTTACCCATCACTATCAGCCCTCGAAGGGCAGGTCCTTTGTGTGGTTTGGCAGTATTGGCTTGTTTAAAGGCCTCCTCAGGGGTCAAGAATTTGTTGAAACCCATCAGAGGCCAATTATAGGTTGATGGGGCAAGGAACAGTGGGTCCTTGCTTTCAGAGACATGCCTGGAAAGATCTGGAGGTGGAGCAACAGCTAACTGAACTAGCCTTAACAAAATTAACAATGCAGGGTCCAAAAATCAGGAGAAGAGTTAGTATAATAAGGGAAACAGCTAAGGCGGACAGGAGCATGGTACATCTGTAGTTCAGGGAACCATTGACCAGGGGGTGTAGATTTTTACATGGAATTTACCTCCTTTTCATTGGCTACATTAATAATCTGTCAAGTTAAGTTGACAGGTTAGTGGGGGCTAACAAGAGTTGCTAGAGCTTGAGAGTTAACATAATAAGGAACATCTAACATGTCCTATGGCAAGGTGACACTCAGTAGAACAGCCTTCATAGACAAGATCCTTGAGAAAGGAATCTGCGGCCCCCTGATGGCTGATTTTCCTATTAATGTTTTGTTGGCACCTTTGAACAAAGTCAGAGGAAGGCTCACCTTGTTTTTGTATCAATCTGGTCAATTTGGTATTCTCACGAGTCAGCATACTTTGGAAACCACAGAGTGCGCAAAGCCACACTTGTTCAAAGTAGCGAGGAGGTCCCTGTGCCTGGGCTTGTGGGGTTTTAAAAGTGCCATGCCCTACCAAGGCATCAAACCCAATGTTTTGAACATTGGCATTTCTATTGCACTCTGCCTGTTGTTCGCATTTGTCCTGATAAGCGGCCTTCCATAAGAGAAAATAGCCTCCCTGTAGACAGACACGGGCAATATTCTGCCAGTCATATGGGGTGCTGGCTGCATGGCTGATTGTATCTAAAAGCTGACCAAACCAAGGGGAATGAATGGCTGCCTTATGCAGCTTTTTAAAAAGTATCATGAGAATATGGATTCCAGACATTAGGATTCTGTAGTCCCTGATTGATGGTAACCAGGAAAAACTGTGGAAAATCACCTACTGTATTATAGGAGAGGGGCCTAGGCAGGAAGGGCTTCCAGTCCTCCTCTAGAAGGGAGGGGTAGATGGACTGGGGAGAAACTTCCTCAGAGCTAGTGCAACATGGTGGAAAGTAGCCATCACCCCATAATGGCGGAACAGAGGCTGCCTTAACTTTCTGTTTTCCATCAAAGCCAATACAAGATGGTAGAGGGTAGCCACCTCCCTGTAATGGCAGGGCAGGGGCAATCTTGACTTCCTGTTTTTCATCAGGGGGACCCTCGGACCCTAATTCCTCATTTTTCACCTCATTATCAGCAGTCATCTTTTCCGCATCAGAAATCAGTTAGTATGGTTTTGATTGGAACCGCCTGGGACAAGCTGTCCCCACTATCCCGTTGCTTTATTTGCCTATCCATGTTTTTTAGTATGAGATTATTCTGCTCGGGGCATCAGGAGGAACTCCCTGAAGCGAGGCCAGAATGGCAGTCAAAAATGGGTAGAACAGCCCAGATTGTGGGTGCCCCTCCCTGACTTCTCTCTTTCTGGCCAGGAATAGCACACGAGCCCATTGCTCTGATCCCAACAGCAGGAATCCATAAACTGAGGACCAAGAGCTAGCACTTTATCATCTTAGTTACTTTCTTCTCTATTACTCTAATTTGCCTACTCCTGAGGAGAGAAACCAGTGCAGCAGTGAAGGGGCTGGCAGCAGCTGAATGACTAGTCCCCATACTGGAGGTCACTCACCCTACAAGACATACGCAGAAGGACTCAGGAGCTATTCAGGAACATGATTGGTGGAGACAGGAAGGACACCAAACCAAAGACAGTGAGCCAGAAGAATGAAAGCGGCGAGCACCCATGGAAGGATTACTGGCAAAAAGGGCATTGGGAGCCCCAAGTGTTGCCGCTCCTTTGTTCTCACAGGTGTCGATGCTGCTCCTCCACTTTCCCTGGGCTGAGGCTGTTCTTCTGCTCACCTGGTGCTGAGGCAGCTCTTCTGCTTGCCCAGGGCTGCCTCCTGTTGTCACCGCTTCTACCCAGTCCCAGATCCCAGGGCTGGTGAGGAGGCTGTGTCAGCTGAGCCGCATTCAGACACAGGAGACCAGGTTCAGTGACACAGGTCTGCTTTATTGCAGGAGGGCACAAGCTTATATAGGGGTAGTGGTCCAATCACAGCACAGCAAGTAGGATACCTTATTAGCATAACAGGTTTAGTGTCCTATCACAGTACAGCAAGTAGGATACCTTATTAGCATAACAGACAGCATCCTATTAGCATAACAGATTTAACGTCCTATCACAGAATAGTGGGTAGGATGCCTCATTAGCATACTGGGTTTCAGATTACAGAGCCTGGATTCCTAGAAACAACGTGACCCTGCCAGTCGCAATATCACCCTAGGCTCAAGTCTGTCTCCCACACTTTCCAAGTCAAGCTATCCTATAGTCCAGGCTGGCCTTGCACTGCTATGTGTTAGATATAAAAGGGATGTGGTGGCAGGTGGGCTAGTTCCTTAAAGGAGCTGACACATAATTACCCTTGAGGAATGAGGTTATCGGAAGTAAGGGCCTCAGGGACCATGATGGGGCCTTGAGGTGGGGGAGCATTACAAAAGGAAACAATGGGCTGGAGAGATGACTCAGTAATTAAAGAACACTGGCTGCTCTAGCAGAAGACCTGGGTTTGATTCCCAGCACCCACATGGTGGCTAAGAACTGTCCTTATCTCCATTTCCAGGGGATCCTTCTGGCCTCCACAGGCATTGCATGACATGGGTATACTTATGCAAATGCAAGGAACTCACTCATACACATAAAATATGCATAAATAAAGAAGAAACTATATTATATCAGAGACAACATGAATAGGGCCGTAAAAGAAAAGAGAGGCTTCCCTTTAAAACCTGGAGGGGAACTTCATTAAGAGAGATAGCTGAAAAAGGAAGAGAGCCATCATGGATTGCATGAAGGGAAGAGGCCCAAAGAGCCTTCAGAGAAATCCCCTGAACAAAGGAAATATCTGATTTTTATATCCTTTCAGGGAGTCTCAGGAAGTTCAACATGGCACACATGACAAAGCATAGAAAAGCAGAGAGAAAGAAAAAGAGAGAGAGAAGGAGAGAGAGAGAGAGAGAAGGAGAGGGAGAGGGAGATGGAAAGAGAAAGAGAGAGCACATACTGCTGCAGAGGACTGTGGCCTGATTTCTTCTGGCTGTGAGATCCTGCCTCCTAGCATGACCAAGTCTTAAAGAGACAGGCCCATGATCTAACAGTACATAGTTGAGGACTCCCTTTGAACATCCTGATCCTGTAACTTCTACCTCCCAAGTGCTGGGATTATAGGCATGCAGCAGCATATCCAGCTTTACAAGTTGTTGCTTTTTAAATACTTTTTTAATGCTTAATGGATGGCTATTTTTTGCTACGTTAAAATGCACTGGTGTGTCTTGAAATTTGAATGGACTCTCCCTACATGTTACTTTGTAGCATCATGCATTTGGTTATTTATAAATTACATATGTTTCCCAAATACTGATACATTTTGTTCTGAAGTATCAAGACTCTAGTATCACTACTGATCTTATTGGAAAAACCCTTAAGAATTAAGTCATCTCATTCACAGAGTAGATATAACTTTTCAAAAAGTCTAAAGTTTGTACTCGGTATAGTGGCCCATGCCTTTAATCCCAGCATGGAGGAGGCAGAGACAGGTGGATCCCTGTGAGTTCAAGGCCAATGTGGTGTACATATGGAGTTCCCGACCAACTGGGACTACAGGGAGATCCTGTCTCAAAAAACACTCCTTCTGCCCACCTATAAAATCTAAATTTTGCTTGAAAGCTCAAATATTATACTATACAATCTTTTTTTTTTGAAGTGACTGTCTTGCTTCACTTTTTCTTTTTTTTTGGTTTTTGAGTCAGGGTCTCCCTTTAGCCCCAGATGTCCTGGAACTCACTATGTAGACAGGCTGGCTCCTGCCTGAGTGCTGGGATTAAAGGCATATGCCACCATGCCTGGCTACAAGTATCTTTGTCATTGAGAAAAACTTTAGGATGTATCAGGAAATCTTATACATATATTATCTCACAGAATCCAAAAACGATATATTCAAGGTTTGAGAACTAATAAAATTATTTTATTTGCAAAAATTATGGGGAGGGGAGGGGCAGATTCTCACTAAATAAGCCAGGCAGGTCTTGAACTTATGCAGATCCTCTTGCCTTTGTTCTCAAGTGCTGGGATTATAGGCATGTGCTGCCATGTCAGGCATCTAAATGACCACCCCCACCACTGTACCAGTGAAGAATTCAATGACTACTAGATGATTACTAGTACAGTTTAGCACCACTACTAGCACTCAGAAGTTCAAGGTCATCCTTGGCTCCATACTGAGTTCAAGACCAACTTCTGTTATAAGAGACACTGTCTAGGGGCTGGAGAGATGGCTCAGTGGTTAAGAGCACTAGCTGCTTTTGCAGAAGACAAGGTTCAATTCTGATTACCTGCATGGCAGCTAACAACCATCTGTAACTCCACTTCCAGGGGCTCAAACACCTTCTTCTGGTCTCTGAAGGCACTGCACACATGTAGTACACTTATATACATGCAGAAAAAACACTCATACATATAAAATAATTTTAAAAATTTTAAGAAAATAATAGAGACACTCTAAAAATTGATTGTATAATTATTTGCAGCGTAAATGTCAATGGACAATGTTTAATTCTCTATAGAGTTTCTCTTTACGCAAATTTAGCAGTTGTGACAAAGATAGCTCTTACAAAGTGGCAGATATTTATTCAATGATTGTATCGGTTGTGTTAAATTTTACATATTTTATGTTAATTAACCTTCATAGCATCTCTCAGATATTATCTTCATTTTTGTAAGGAAAATTTTGGAGGGAAAGCCTTTAATAAGAAGCCAGAAAAAGAAATCTCCAGTTCCCATTGGGAATTTTCACATGCATGGTCCAAAAATCCAAACTGTTAGCCAAGGAATGTTGTGACCTGACACCACAGTGCTGTAGGTGACCCACCCTTTGCACAACTGGACTTTGCTCAATAAACTGTTCTTCCTCTTCTAGACTAAAGGGTGAATGCACTCAACACCCACTCATCCCTTCCTCACTCCCATAATGACTGGTCAGCATTTTAAAAACATTATTAAATGAAGAACAATTTCTTGACTACACTAGAAGGTGGAAAGCAATCTGGAAGCTGGAATGGAGCCCACGGCACAGAGAAATATCATGGGAGGGATTCCCTGTTCAACAGAAGTACTTTCAGGTTGAGTGGCTTTCTTTGTGTGCAATTTCCTGGCATGTAATTTGCACCATGCAAACAAGCATATTCCAGATTGGCTGGTATACAATTCTAGGAGGTTAGCATGAGCCACTGTGCACGTAATTTCCAGTTTTGTAATCTCTGCCATGCAAATAGAGGCTATGAAAATCAGGATCATGTAAATAAGGGCAGTGCTGGTTGGTCAAAGTCAGGTCCTGGTCAAAGGGTCAGGGCACTCGGTGCCTGACTGCAGTGTCAGAGTACAGCAGCATTTCTCTGCTCGCACTTTGGGATTTCTGGATCATGCTTGTGAAAATTCTGGGATTGGCTCCATTTTATGATCTCTTGTTAGCGGCCTTCCCTCCACAAAATTGGGGTATGAAGAGGTTAGCTAACTCTCCCAAAGTCAATTGGGAAGTGATGGAACGAGATTTGAACCAGGTTCTGTATGGTTTTAAAGTCCTCATATCAATGAGTGTACTCAACTTCCTACACTGTTCTTTGCATAGAATGAAAAAGAAAGAATACCTGTTGGCAATATCACTGGTCTTTATTATATGATCGTACCCAGGGACTCCTGTGTTACCTGTTTAAGAGAGCTATCACAGAGAAGGCTTGTCCTTAGGGATGATCCTTGGAAAACTACTTCCCACACAAACTGACAATTCCTATACTTGTCTAAAACTGAGGTTATTAACTAGCAAAATTAATTTTAGTGAAAGTCACCATTTAGAAAGAGCAGGCATAAGATATGGTTTTGAAATAGAGCTAGAGTAAAGCCATTAATGAATTAATAGTAGATTGGTAGACAATAATATTAACATTAGTAATAATATTTACATTAATAGATTAATAAATATTGTGACTAAGGATGTAACACAGTTAGTATAGTGCTTGCTGAAACCCTGGGTTTGATCCCAGCAATGCAGAAAACCAGGCATTGTAGTACATGCCTATAATCTCAGCATTGGGTGGTGGAGGCAGGAAGGACAGGAATTCAAGGGCATCTTTGGCTTTGATGCCAGCCTGATCTAGAGACTGTGTCTCAAAATAATAATAATAATAATGAAATCAATAATAAAATAATAGAAAGCTAACTAAGGTCCTTTGAAACCACTTTAAGTTTAAGCAAACAAGGGCTGGAGATGTGGCTTACTGGTAGAGCACTTACGTTGCATGTGTGAAGCCCTGGGTTCCATCCCCACCACTACCAAAAAAAAAAAAAAAAAAAGAAAAAGAAAAACAGCAGTAAATACCTTCACAGCAAGTCTGATCACCAAAGTGCGGACGTCATAAAGGAAGAGAGGATGAAGAGCTCAAAGAGTCTTGGCGATTAATACTACAGGTAGAGGCTCCAAAACAGTGCAGTAAGCCAGAAACAAGACACCTGTGCCGAGTGTTTTGCAAGTGCTTTGCATACACTGCACCTGTGTGTGCTTAATACCCTGCCCTCTTTTCCTTTTGCACTCACGGAAGGTTTTCTTACATCTTATTTCATTGCTCTATAAGTACAGTGGAATCCCCCAAGGAACAGACTACCTTTCCCAGTCTATAAGTACGCAGTCTTTGCTGGTTGGAGCTGAGAATGGCTGCATAATTCTGCAGCGTGCTTTCTCTGACCTGAGCTTCCTGTGCTCACAGTCTTCCTTTTAGGGTTAATAATCTATTCTTTGACTGTTGAGCTATGGTGATGAGAGAAAGACCTTTAGGAAGGGTCTTCCTGGGCTTATAACACTTTCTGAGTAGCATGTTATACTTCCTTCATGCAGTAGCTAAGGGCAATACTATTAATCCTTTTAGGTTTAGGGTTTCGTGGGTGATATCTTACATGGCAAAGGTGTATGACTTGTATAATTTGACAAAGTTACCAAAGAAAGCCTCATAGAAAAATCTCAGACATGAGGTGGAACTTTAAAGACTGGCAGGATTTGTATAAATAAAAAAACCAAAAAAACTCTGCTGGCTTGTCAGACATGAGGAAAAGCAAAGTTGTGAGTTTGGATGTAGCTCAGTTGGTAATGTGCTTGTCTAGAATGCACAGAGCCCTGGGTTCAGTTCCCAGTACTACACAGAATTGAGTATCAGCACTCAGGAGGAGGATCAGAAGATCAAAGTCATCCTCAGCTACATAGTGAGTTGGAGGTGAGTCTAGGCTGCATCAGACCTTATCTCAGAAAAAAAAAAAAATCATGGTGTGACCTTGCTATACAACAGAGGCCAGGGTAGGCAACAGCATAAAGGAAAACAACAAATCAGGCTAGCTAGATTTTCAAAGTTAGATGATCGAAAATGTTGACCAAGAAGGTTATACTTGTTGTCTATAACATATGTAAAAAAATGTGGGTTTTTTGCACATGTATGTGAATGTGATGTGTGCATGTGTATACATGTTCACATGTGTGGGCATGTGTGTGTGCATGTGGAGGTTCAAAGTTGATGTTGGGTGTATCCCTTGATTGCTCTCCACCTTAAATATTGAGTCAGAGCTTTTTGCTCCCAGAGCTTCCTGCTTGTGCTCATCTGGCTAGTCAGCTTGTTCTGGCATATCTGTCTCTGCTTATTACGTCATGGCAATAATGATAGCAGGCACCCATGGCACTCAGCTTTTATGTGGGTTCTGGGGATATGAACTCTGGTCCTTATACTTTCAGGGCAAGTACTTTATGTGATTATCCATCTCCCCAGCCCATATGTGGTTTTTCAGAATGGAAAAATTATTTACAAGTAAATCTGTTGTTTTTGGTTTACTAGTACAACTTATTCCCGAATCCTCAGTCTGTAAACAGAAAGGGGAGAAAACCTAATACTTACTCAGTGGAAACACCTGCCTCACATTCCCTAAAGGAGAGTGTTATAGCCTCCCAAACAGCAGACAAGTTGTTCTTCCTTTAGTGTCTGACAGGATCCTCGAAAATGGAAAATTTCCTTACTGTATTGAGCTCAGTCCCTTACAAATAAGAAATCTGTGTGTATAAGTCTGTTCAGGACACCATAAAAAATACAATAGAATGAGTGGTTTAAACAACAGAAAATAATTGTCTCACTGTTCTAGAGAGTAGAAGTCTAAGATCAGGGTACAGGTATGATTACTTTTGGGTGACGTGCTCTCCCCTGGAGTGGTAGAGGCAACCTTCTCTAACCCGAGTAATCATGGAGCCTCTTCTTCAAATGGGGGTGGGGGCCTCTTCTTGTAAGGACACTTGATAGCTTTCCATCTAACCATGATCATTTCACCAAAGCTTCTTTTCCAAATACTTCCATATTGGGGTTTAGGACTTTGATGTATGTATTTGGTGAGAAATATAAATATTCAGTCTATATATTGTTTATCATGAGATGATAGGATAAATTCTCCTAATCCCACAACCCACATGGCAGTTAACAATCATTCCTAACTACAGTTCCAGGGGAATTCAATAATTTCTGTCCTCATCTGGCATTGTACAACACCTGTGCACTTACATACATGCAGGCAATACACCCATACACAAAAATATAAATAATAAATAAAATATTAGAAAGCAAAACAAAAGCTGAGCGTGGTGGCACATGCATTTAATCCCAGCACTCAGGAGGCAGAGGCAGGCAGAGCTCTGTGAAATTGAGGCCAGCCTGATCTACATAGTGAGTTCCCAGCCAGCTGGGGCTACAGGGAAACCCTGTCTCAAAAAGACCAAAAATGAAAATAAAATTTAAAAAAGCATTTAAGTGTTTTCCATATTTCATTTATTTTATAGCCCAGAATATTTTTATTTTTAAGATGAAGTCTTGCTATCTAACCCTGGCTGGCCTGGAACTTGTTATATAGACCAAGCTAGCAGGTTTTCAGTAATCCTACCTCGGTCTCTCAAGTGTTAGAGTTATAGTTGTATATCATCATGCCCAGCTATTGTTGTTTACGAGGCAGGGTCTCAAGTAGCCCAGGCTGATCTCCAACTCACTATTTGGATTAAATTGGCTGAAGTCCTGATCTTCCTGTTCCTACTTCCTGAATGCTGAAATTACAAGCAAGTGCTATCATGTTTGACAAAAATTCTGATTTGAATTCATTGATTTCTGTAATATAACTACTCCCACCACAACCAATTGCAAGCTACCAACCTAACATCAATGAGTGTAGAGTTAGATGTGATGAGCCTGAGAATGTCAGTTCTAGCACAGACTAGCTGATACCCAGAGGGAAGAAATAGTAACCTATTTTCCGTTAAAGACCAAGAAATTGCTGGAGGGATGTCTCAGTGGTTAAGAGCACTGACTGCTCTTGCAGAGGACCTAGGTTGAGTTCCCAGCACCCACATGGTGGATAACAAATGTCTTCAGTTCCAGTTCCAGGGTATCCGACATCCTCTTTTGACCTCCACAGGTATTGCATGACACTGGTGCACTTACATAATACAAGCAATGCACTCATACACATAAAATTAAAAAAAAATATATTTTTTTAAAAGACCAAGAAAATTATATCTTCTCTTTCCTGGAAGTAGTTTCTAGAAAACCCAGTTTGGGGAATTATATTTATTTTTTAAACATTGTTTGGCTGTGATACTTTGCAAAAACCAATGTGGTTTTTTTTTTTTTTTTTTTTTTTTTTTTTTTTTTTTTTTTTTTAAAAAAAAATCCCGGTGACCTAGAACTGGCTATGTCGACCAGACTGGCCTCAAACTCACAAAGGGAGATTCACCTGTCTCTGCCTCCCAAGTGCTGGGATTAAAGGAGTGACTTCCTAGGACTCCCCACCTTACAAAACTAATGATTATTTTGATAAATCTCTCTCTCTCTCTGTGTGTGTGTGTGTGTGTGTGTGTGTGTGTGCGTGTGTGTGTATGCCATGGTACACATGTGGAAGTCAAAGGACAAGTTTTAGGAATTAGTTCTCTCCTTCCACCTTTGATGTAAGGTAGGGTGCTGTGCTAGATACTACAGGATAGTTGGCCTGAGAGCTTCCAGGTGATTCTCTTGTCTCCACCTCACGCCTTGCCATGGAAGTGTTGGGATTACAGGTGCATGCTACCATATCTGGCTTTTTACATGGGTTCCTGGGATCCAAACTCAGGTTGTTAGGCTTATGTGGCAAGCAGTTTTGTCTACAGAGCCAACTCTCTGGCCCTGATGAACCTTTTTAGGTATAAACGTGGCAATCATTCCAATGAGAAATATGCATAAAATGCAAATGTTTATAAGACAACATTGAAAAGATTTATGGGGGCTTGAGAGATGGCCCATCAGTTAAGAGCACTGGCTACTCTTGCAGAGGAACTAGGTTTGGTTCCTAACACCCACATGGTGGCTAACAATCATCCGTAACTCCAATTCCAGGAGGTCTGACTCCTTCTTCTGACCTCCTCGGCCACTGCAGAACAGGGGTACACTTACATCCATGCAGGCAATACACTCATACACATAAAGTAAGAAATATAATAAATAAAATATTTTTTTTAAAATAGAAAAGATTTGTGTGGCTTCATTTGGTAATAATATTTCTATTCTGTGCAATGGTGTAGACTTACAGTTTTTCCACAACTGTCCACCAGATGGCAGACACTTTGTAGCAACCTCACAAGCCAAATTCCTTTTGTGCAATGTTGTTCAATTATCCTTGACGATGCTTTAAAAAAAAAAAAATCCAAAACCAACCAAACTTTAAAAGCGCGTTTGATTAAAAGACAAAAAATGAAGAATCATATTTAGTTACATTTAGTTCTTCTTTGTCCTCTCCAGGACTTGATTCTTTTTGGAGCCTCAAAAGCTTGAGTCTGTTGATTTTCCTGCTATTTTTTCATTTATGGAGACATTTGAACGATCAATACCAAACTCTGGATCTTCCTTTTCTTTTCAGTCCAATTTCCCTTTCAACGTCTAGCTGCTCATCCCAGAAACTGGGAATTCATCCTTGATAATTTTATTTTTCTTACCCTCTATATTTAATCCATCGTCAAATCCTGATTCTTCTCTATAATCTTTCCTTGTGGTGACTACAGTAGTCACGTAGCTGGACTGTCTATCTTCTCCACACCAGAATCGGTATTTTCTAAAAATGTCAATTCTGGATATATTTTCTTTCTGTTTAATACTTCAATGACCCTCTCCCCTTTATTTAGAAGATATAGCATCTCTAACATAGTCTCTGTTCTTGGGCAACCTCATTTCCTATGATGTCCACCACCTTTGTAGACTGTCCAGATGCTCACTGACTTTATCAATTCTTCAGATGCACTCAGTGTCCAACACAGTAGCTCGATCAAATTCAAACCTTTTCTAGTATTATTGCCCTCAAAACCAATTTATAAAATTAAACCACATAGGAAACATTGAATTTAGGAAATTTCTGACACCTTAAAAAGTTTTTCTTTACCTGAATTGCCTTTTATTTATTGTAATGGACTTTAGAATGAACTGGTCAGCGTTAACAGAAAAAAATAAACTATACTATCATATTGTCTACAGCTGCATAACTCCGAAGTGTGTGAAGATGCTCTCAACAGAAAATAAGTCACTGTTTCAGCTCTTTGGGGTCACAATTGGCATGCCATCTACAAGAAATGGTCTGCTTGTCCATCTCAGGAATATCAAAAGGTATACCTTATGTCAAAAGATATACAAGCCAGGCATGATGGCACATGGCTTTAATCCCAGCACTCAGGAGCCACAGGCAGGCATATCTCTGTGAGATCAAGGCCAACCTTGTCTACACTGCAAATTCAAGGAGAGCTGGGGATACAGGGAGACCTTGTCTCAAGAGGAAAAAAAAAACCCACAAAAGATATAATAAGCCCCTTGGGAGAGCCAGGTACGGTGGCACATGCTGGTGATCCAGCATTCTGAAGCAGGAAGATCATGAGATTCAGGCCAGTCTGCAAGACAAATTGTGATAATTTTAAGATGATGGTTAGTTTTGAAAACAATGAAGTGCTTCTGACTAGGACACATGGAATTCTTTTGAAACACAGACACACTCAGCAGTTTGGTGTCTAGGGCACAATAGGAGCATGAGTACAACCACGGTGCAGACGTAGAACCTGAGAGGCAGCACTGATGGGGCACGGGAATCAGTGGCTCAACTGCCTGAACTAAAATTGTCCTGCAAGAGGCAGGTGTGTGACGTACTCATCATGCTGGCACTTGGGAAGCTGAGGCAGGGAGATCAATACCAGACCAAGACTAAACCTGGCTACAGAGTGAGATCCTGTCTCAAAAAAGAAAAGAAATTGTCCTATAGGAAATTTCACCTCACGACTTTTATTTATTTTTTGATTTATTTATTTTTATATTATGTTTATGAGTGTTTTGCATGTATGTAAGTGTACCACCTGAATACAATGCCCATGGAGGCCAGAATAAGGCATTGGATCCCTTGGAACTGGTGTTACAGATGGATGGTTGTTAGCTGCCATGTGGGTCCTCTGCAAGAGCAGCCAGTGCTCTTAACTGCTGAGCCATCTCTATTCCCCACCTGATGACATTTAAAAGCTTGTTGGAGTCTGGGTGAGAATTCATCAAAAATCGGAGTTTCAAAATTCATTCTCTCTCAAATATCAGCATGCACAGCCCCCATTTTACTTAGCTGTTTGCTCACATGCCATTTCTCCAAAGGGAAATGGATCCTGGCTTATCAGCTGTTTGAACTAACAACTCCCCATTCTCTCCCTCTATACTGCTTTTATTTTAGTTTTTTATATTGTTTATAACTGTCTGACATAATTTTCCTCATTTACTTATTTTGTTTGTTGTACCCAGACCTCCAGCTGCTTGAGAACAATTTTTCCTCTACATTCCAGAAGTTTGGGGCTTAGCTCATGCTCTTAATCCATGTTAAGATCTTTCTAAATTATTATATTCTTCCCTGAGGGTATGTAGATTGACATTAATGCTAGGACAGGCAGGACCAGTGAGTTGGGAACTGAAGATTGTATGTGAGGTGTGTCTGTGTGTCTGTGTATCTGTCTGTGTATGCATGTAAGTATGTATGTATGTTGGTGTGTGTGTCAGATGTATGTATGGTGTGTGTATGGTGTGCAGCATGTGTGTTTGTGTGTGGTGTGTGTGCTTGTGTGTGGTGTGGTATGCTATGGTGTGTGGTGTGTATGTGTATGGTGTATGTCTGTGTTTGCGGTGTGATGTGGTGTGATGTGAGGTATGTGTATGCGCACACACACACACACGTGTGGTTACTGGAACTTGAATCCAGGGCCTTGCACATACTAGGCAAGCTCTCTCCACTTTACCATTGAGATACATCTCCCAGCCTTTTAATATTTTTTTACTTTGAGACAGGTTGGCTTCCTGCCTCAGCCTGGGATTACAGACACGTACCACAACTTTCCCCCCCTTTTTTGTGGCACTGGTACTAACTGAACTCAGAGCCTCACACATGCTAGGCAAGGACTCTACCACTGAGCACTCTATCTCTAGCAGATAACAACTCTTTTGAATGGAGGAGACAGAGTTAGAAAGACATACGCTGATGGAGAATATTTTCTGTTCCATGATTTGGAAGATAGAGACAGGCAATGTGTAGGGTTTGGAGAATAAAGGAGGCCTGTGGGGGAAGTAGAGACTTGGATGTGGTGCTTCTAGATTTCTCAACAGTGCTGAGGTCCTACATCTCTGACCTTGGAAGCCAAAGACAATGAGGAATGTTCCTAAGAGATTGTGACTAGACAGAGACTGGAAGGCAGTTGGAAATTAAAATGAAGGAAGTCCTTGGATCTGTTCTTTACAAAAATCATTGAAGGCCAGGCATGGTGGCGCATGCTTTTAATCCCAGCACTCAAGAAGCAGAGGCAGGTGGATCCCTGTGAGTTCAAGGCCAGCCTGGTCTACATAGTGAGCTCCAGGACAGCTGGGGCTACAGGGAGATCCTGTCTCAAAAAGACCAAAAAAAAAAACAAAAAAAACCCAAAAACCCAAATATCATTGAAACGAGAAACACTGGCAGACTTGGGGGCTGCATTCCTCTTCCGTAAGTTTTAGGGTTCTCCACTGTAATGGTTAAACTTCATTATCTATCACCTTGCAGATGTGAAACTTCATTACCTATCACCTCCTGATATGTCTGTGAAGGAGTTTCCAGAGAAGTTTAAGTCAGAAGGGGAGACCCACTCTGAAAGAGGGTTGGGTGTTTTTACTAAATGACGGGGAGAGAGAAACAGAAAAACCTGAGTAGCACCAGCATTCATCTCTCTCTGCTTCCTGACTGAGGAGTGATATGACTGGCCACCTCAAGTTCCCTCTGCTAAGCTTTCCCCAAAACGCTGGACTGTATTTCTATCAACTGTGAGCCAAATAAATTCTTTCTCCATTAAGCTGCTTTTTGTCATTTATCTGGTCACAAAGATGAGAAAAGTAGCTGATACATGGGTCATGCCTCTTTCTGTCCAACTGCCCCTGAGAAATCTCAGAAAGACAGAAAAGGCACTCCTGTCAGAAGGACTGATGTCATCCAGCATATACTTCTAAATAAGGATTCGCTGGAGCACACTCACAGCAATACCAGTCTCAGTACTCCCTGCATTCGGTTTAGAGATTCTTGTAAACCTATAGTTCTGCTCTGTTTTATGTTTTGAAAGACTCTTTGAAACATATTTATATGAAGGAGCCTGAAAGGACAGTCAGAAGACAGTAGATTGTCAGCTGTGTCCTCTAAAAAGTTCCCCACAATTGTCAGCAGTCTGCAATTCCAATAGGTTTTGTTGCTTAATAGTTTGTGTCCCTAGTAATTGTATTAAAAATGAACACCTTTACTTTAAATTTATTTTATAATTTTTGTTTGGTTATTTAGACAAGGCCTCCCTGTAGCCCCAGCTGACCTAGAACTCACTATGGAGACAAGACTGGCCTCAATCTCAGAGAGATCTGCCTACCTCTACCTCCCAAGTACTGGGATTAAAGGCATGTGCCATCGTGTCCAGCTTACCTTTATGTTTTGCAAAGTTTCATTGTTTGGTATGTAGTCCAGCCTAGACAACATAAAGTGAAGACTATCAGGCAGTGAGAAAACTCAGTGGGTAAAGACACTTGCTGCCAAACACAAATACCAGAGTTCAATCTCTAGAATTTACTTGGTGGAATGAGAGAACTGACTCCTGAAAGTTTCCTCTGACCTCCACAGACACAAATAAATAACTACATCAATCATCAATCAGTCAATCAATCAATCAATCAATCAATCAATCAATCAATCAATCAGCACCCACCCCTAACTGAGGAGCTATTGACAGTAATGACTTCTGGAGGAAGGGGAGAGAGTTTTCTTTAAGAGTGTGGACACTGGTAGGTTCACCATGCTCCAGTAGATGGCCACACCCCTAGGAGTATATAATCAGGACAAACTGGACTCAGTAAGTGGGGGGGGGCGGTTGGGAGAGGGTGAGAAGGTAGGGAGTGGATCTGGGAGGAGTTAACAGGATGAGTAGAGGTCAAAATTCATTGTATGAAATTCTCAAAAAATTAATAAAGATATATTACTAAAAAATATAAACAACAACAACAAAAAAAACCCTTTAAAGTGAATACTATTGTGGTGAATTAAAGGCTGAGTCTTTGATGAAACTGCCGCTGTATGTATATCTGTTAAATCAAGATTACCTGGGGTTCCACATTAATTCATTTCTATCACTACTCTCAAAAGAATGGATCTTGCCATTTTCTTTCTTCATTATCCTTGGTCCGTACTAGATTGTCTGTCTATCACATAATACTCAGCTAGGCAATAAAGACACAAAGCTAGTATAACATGGACATTGTGGTAAACAGGCTGTATCTACAGAGTCTGAGTCACAGCTTCTAATCACTTTGTTTTCTTCCTGTCCATTCAAGTGCTCTCTTCTCACCTCTTAGAAAATAATTATTATTTTCCTTTTCTAAGTTAACTTTTGGGTGCAAAATTAAGTTCATTGCATGAAGGATTATAGCATCTATATATTTATAGCCTATAAGTTTCTCTTTAATAAAAATTTTTTTTATGTGTATGAGTGTATCGCCTGCATGTGTGTAAGTGCACCTGTATCATGCAATGTCCAGAGGTCAGAAGAGGGCATCAGATCTTCTGGAACTGGAGCTACAGATGGCTGTTAATCACCATGTTGGTGCTGGGAATGGAACCTGGGTCCTCTGCAACCACCGAGCCAGCTCTCCAGCCCTCCTCTTAATTTCTTACCCATTGAAACTTCTCTTAGTCAGTCCTTCTTTTTCTTTGTAGACTCTGGATAATTCCCTTATTTTTTCCTCCCCTAAAAAAATAATTTCTGGACCTGGAGAGATGGCTCAACAATTAAGAACACTTGCTGTTATTCCAGAGGACCCAGGTTTAATTCCTAGTACCCACATGGTGGCTAACAACCATCCATAACTCCAGTTCCAGGGGATCTGACACCCTCTTCTGGCCTTTGCTGGTATTGCATGACATGGGTGCACTTACACACATACATACACTCATACAACACACTCATACACATAAAATAAAAATACTAAAATATTTTAAAAAATAATAATTTTGGGGCCTGGAGAGATGGCTCAGAAGTTAAGAATATTTTCAGAGGACCCAGGCTTGATTTCCGGCACCCACATGGTAGTTAACTGTCCCTAACTCCAGTTCCAAGGAATCTGACACCTTCTTCTGGCCTTTGGAGGCATTTCATGCACATGGTGAGCTTACATACATGCAGGCAAAACACTCATGCATATAAAATAAAAATAATAAATAAAATTTCATACCCACCCAGGGACACCAAAATAATAATAATTAAAATATTAAAATAAATAATTTTAGGGGCTGGATAGGATGGTGCATGCCTTTAATCCCAGCACTCAGATGGCAGAGGCAGGAGGATCTCTGTGAGATCAAGGAAAGTCTGGTCTACATAGTGAGTTCCAGGCCAGTTGGGCTACAGGGAGATCTTGTTCCATGCTCTTACAGAAGACCAAGGTACAATTCCCAGCACCCATTTGGTGGCTAGCAACTATCTGTAACTCCAATTCCAGGGTACCCAATGCCATTTTTTGGTCTCTGCAGGCATTGCATGATATATATGTAGGCAAAATGCTCATACACATAAAATAAAAATAAATTAGACCAGTCCAGCATTGATTTCTATGAGTTCAACCTGCCTCTGCCTCACAAGTGCTCAGATTAAAGGCCTGCACCACCATACCCAGCTAAAAACAAATTATTTAAAAATTTCTGGAGGCTAGGCATGGGGTGCATGCCTTTAATTCGCATACTTGTGAGGCAGAGTCAGGCAGATCTCTGAGTTTGAGGCTAGTCAGTGCTTGTGAAACCCTGTCTCAAAAAACCAATTAAACAGGGGCTGGAGAAATAACTCAACAGCTAAGAGCACTGGCTGCTCTTGCAGAGGCCCTGGGTTCAGTTCCCAGAACCCACATGGTTTCTAACAATGGTCTGTAATTCCAGTTCCTGGGGATCTGACACCCTCTCTGGACTCTGTGGGCATTGCACTTACATACAAGCAGACAAAACATGTGTGTACATTCATACAGAAACAAATAAATAAAAATAAGGAAATAATTTCTCAGTTATAAGTTCCTCAGAGTCACATAGCTCATAGACTATTAGGAAGTCAGAATTTAAATCCAGGCAATCAGCTTCCAGGCTTCAAATCTACATGAGCTACTTTGGATGTTCTCACATCATGGTGATAGCAGGGTAGCCTACTGTTACAAGTTACAAGTCTGCCCAGATCTGAGCTACCTATGGGAGAAAGTTCTAGGGGCATCAACGTTATATACATTACACATACACACACATACATACATACATACATACATACATACATATATATGTACGTATATTGCTTTCAACTGTCATAGATACTTAAAATAACAAAAATAAAACCCAGATTACTTCTTTTCTAGGCCTTGTGTAAACTGTATGGAGAATATTGTTGTAATTTTTCAGGTAATCAGCCCATGTAGCTTGAGACTGCAGGCTCCTGTCATCTTTGGTGGGTAATGGTTCTAATTTAGGTTTGTTTTCACTGTGTTGATAGTGCCATGTGGATTTTTTCAGTTTGGGTCACCTAATGGCTGGTTTGGGACATGTGTCCTGGTCTATTCTATAGTTCAACCACCATAATTTCAACATATGGAGTTTGGAGCTGGAGAGATGGCTTAGCAGGTTTGGTTCCCAGCACCTACAATGATGGCTAACAACTCTAGTACCAGGGACTTTGACACTGTCTTCTGACCTCTGCAGGCACTGTGGTACACTTACATACATGCAGGCAAAACATTCATATGCATAAAATAAAAATGATAGATAAAATGTTTTAAATAAAAAAATAAAAAGAAATATACCTTTATGTGGGGAAAAAGTGGTAAGAACTTCATGCTGATCCTGAGGAGGGCTTTGAGCAATTTTCAGACACATGAGATTCAAACTTTTTATTATCAGTGATGTCCTCTTATTGTGAAGACTTTACTACATATAGGATAGGAGTATGAACCTCAAAGTTGGTGGCACATTTGCAGCATTCTTTAAATTTGCAGATGAGGCAAGGAAATGGGGAGGAGAATTTTTCTGAGGGTGAACAAAGACTTGTAATTAAGAAGAAAGATTAATTTGGTCTGGCATGGTGCATACTTGGAATCCCAGCACTTGGGAGGCAGAGGCAGGAGGATCACTACGAGTTTAAGGTCCACTTGGTCTACACGATGGGTTCCAGGCTAACCAAAACTACATAGCACAACCCAGTCTCAAAACAAAACAAACAAAAAACCCAACCAATTTAAATTGTGGTGTTGGGGATGGTGGGGATATGGAGGCAGGAGGATCAGGGGTCCAAGGTCACCTCCATTGCATAGAGAGTTTGAAGGTAGCCTGTCTCAAAAACAAATGATATGTAAGGGTTGGAGATATGAGTCTGTGGTAGGGCACCTGCCTAGCATGCATGAAACTCTTGGTTCAATTCCCAAAAGTGCAAAAATATTGATAATGATGAGAATGGGCTGTAGGTGGAGCCCAATCTTTGCCTCAGGAGGATCTGCTTCTAAAGCTAAAAGCAGATCGGAAAGGTCAAAGAGATGTACAGCTTTTGAGGATTCTTCCAGACCTGGGAGTGTGGGAAGCCTCAGTTCCCTGCCTACCTCTCCCCTAATCTCTTGTTCAGAGTGCCACCATGCCATCCTCTCCTGCCACAGAGATGAGTGACCCAGAAGGTGAAGCCACTTGCACAAAGGTCCTGACTGAGCTTGGCAAGGAACTGCACAGTCAGGAGCACAGCTACTGCTTCTGTGAGCCTGCAAGATCATGGGGCCTGGAGAGTAGTGTTAAGCATGAGCATTGAACAGAAAATCAACGTTGAATGAGAAGTTGCAGCTGACTAAGAATGTCAAGGGAGAGATGGAGAGAAGGTTCAGCAGTTAAGAGCACTTGCTGCTTTTCCAGAGGACTCAAGTTCAGTTCCCAGCACCCACATCAGGCAGCTTACAACTACCTATAACTCCAGATCCAGGGGATCTGGCACCCTCTTCTGACCTCAGCTGGCACATGCACTCACATGCACAAACCCATACTCTTACACACACATATACAGAATTGAAAATGAACTAAATATTTTTTTAATTTTTTTTAAAGAACATCACGGGAAAAGTAGGCTTTGAACTAATATAATATCTATCTTTCAGGACCATCCTACAATTGTTGAGTAAGTATTTAATAGCCAAGGCAACTGATATAGAGACTTTTAAATCTGAAATGGAGGGAGATTACTTTCAATAGTTTGGCTATATGTAGTTATGATTGAAAACAAATGATAGATAATTCCCACAGAGCTTTTCAACAGACATTCAATATATAAGCAAGAAAAAAAATACAACCCTCACAGCCATCCATCACAGAACTAAGAATACCTGCTGAAGATATCACCCTCATCATGTGCTTGTGTAGAGAGATAACCTAACATGGCCATCAGACTGTGCCAGGGAAGACTGTGATATGGAAGAAGGGACAGAAAAGTACATGGATACAGGTTGTCATTTTTCTTCCCCCTCAGGAACCGTTTTTACACATCAACATTGTTTATTTCACCTGGATTTCCTGTAGCAACAAAATCCATTCATTTATATGGGATGAACTGTTTGTCTTCTCATCAGGCTGTTTTGACTCCATTTTTAGATTTTTGTTTGTGTGTTTGTTTCTGTTTTTTGAGACAGGGTATTCCTGGAGCCCCAGCTGACCTGGAACTCTCTATATAGCTCAGGCTGGCCTCAAGCTCACAGAAATCTGCCTGCTTCTGCCTCCCCTCCTGAATGCTGAGATTAAAGGCCTGCATGTTTATGCCACCACGCCTGGCTCTAGATTTTTTTTTTTTAAATCATAGACTTCCTGGTGTATAGTAACTGCTGTGCTGTAGCAAAGTATTAATAACTTCACTTTATATAACTATAATTTCCAAACATTTATGGACTAAAATGTGTCTACTATTTAAGTAATTTGAACTAATTCTGCAAGTTAATTTGTGTTTTGGATAACTATGAAAATAAGAAAATGTGGTTAGCTGGGCCTGGTGGCAGCCTTTAATCTTCACACTCGGGAGGCAGAAGTGGGTGGATTCTAGGTCTCCATGATGAGTTCCAGGCCAGCTGTGGCTACAAGGGGACCCTGTCTCAAAAAGACAAAAAAATAAATAAATAAATAAATAGAAAAGTAGCTAACTCTAATTAAAAGAACATTCTAGACACTTTTTTTTTTTTCCTTTTTGCATTTGGCAGCTGTGATGGAGCAGCTTTCCTTCGCCGTGTTTTCCTCCTCAATGTTTCTGCCTTACCACAGGTCTAAAACATGGACTTAACTCTCAAACCCTAGGCTCCCTCCGGAGGCCCATCATCCTTACTCAGCTCCAGGGAGCTGGTGAGCAGCACTCTGCTCCTTGCACTTAACCTCCTTAGAAATGACAGCTGCTTATTCTCTGTGCTGCCTTATGGACTTGAAGTTCATGACACCACACTGCCTGATATCTGCGACCTCCTAGGTTTTAGCATACACTCACACTCTGATACAGAATCTCTTCTTTCCTACTTATCTTTTGCCCAGAATTCCATACATTTGGAGGGGAGGGGACCGGTCTATTTCCAGTTCATGGATCAGAGCACAAAAGCACAGTGAGCAGACCCAAAATCCTAATACTTGAGAGGTGAAGACAACAGGATCAGGGAATCAATATAATCTTCTACTGTATAATGAGCTTGAGGCCAGCCTGGGATACCTGAAACCTGCAGCACCTTGCTTCTTGGGGGTAGGGGGTGGGGGATAGGCTGATTCCATGTTCTGATGCAAGCTCAATTCTACTATCAAAACACTGCTGGCTTCAAATGCAAAGATGAAACAATTTAGAAACTTTATTGTTTGTCTTGAAGACCAGAAAATCAAGCACTACAAGTTAAAGACCAAGGTGATTTAAGAAACATCCACAGGGTGGGGCATGAGGCACATGCCTTTAATCGAAGCACTCGGGAGGCAGAGGCAGTAGGATCTCTGTGAGTTCTAGGCCAGCCTGATGTACATAGTAAGTTCCAGGCCAGCTAGGACTACAGGGAGATTCTGTCTCAAAAAAAAAAAACCCAAAAACAACAACAACAAAAAACCATAAACATCCACAGTAGTGACGCCCCAGTTCTTTGAACAGTATCTCAGAGATAGTATCCTTTCAGGATTCATGATGATGGATATGTAGTTGCCCAGCCTCTTGACTTAGCTGTTAGATGTATGCTGAAAAACATAGGGACTTAGTGATAAGGACAGGAGATAGAAATTGACTAGGCAGTTTAGGGTAAAGGACTCCAAAAGTTTTTACTTGGCTAAAAGCTGGAAATATACTGGGCCCTGTCTACAGCCTCCTCCTTACTGGAGGTCAGAGATGCCAGAAGAGTTTAAGTGGAATCGTCTTTGATTCTTCCCTTGCCAGAGGCCAGGGATGCCCGAAAAGGGGTCTGGCTTTTCCTTATCTCTTTTGGCCTGAAGAAATACTCTTCCTGGAGATGTAGGTGAGTACTGAAACCCAGAGACACCTGGAATGGGAACTGGTATGACCAGTTCATCCCCTTCCCTCCGTCCATCCACAAAAGCCTTGTTAACTCCAGGGCACTGATGTTCAATGGCATCCTACTCGTAAGGACCCTCCTGCTGTACAGGAGTTCTGCCCTCTTTCTTTCTTTTAAGCTCCCTATACCAAAAGACTTCTAAAACTCACCCTCTATGATTCATGAATTTCATTCTTTGAATTCACAAGACAAGAACGTGAAAGCCACTGGCTCCTTGCAGTTTTGGTAGCCTTGAATTTTCCAGGGTCCTAGTCCTCCAAGCTAAGCTCATCAAGAGCAGAAAAAGGCTCTTGCCCCCAACATTTCCCACATGATTACTACCTGATAATACAAAAAAAAAAAAAAAACAACTAAAAACGAGAGCTATTGATCAACTTGGATATTAATAATTCTGATTTTAAGGCCGATTAATAGCACCGGCTAACCTTCAGATTCACATCATGATCATTGCTTGGTAATGCTTAAGACAATTCAAATTTTGGGTAGGAGCCTGTAACATAGACGGCAGTTGCGAAACCAAACCAAAGTGCTTGGCTTCTACTTTAGATGAACATGTTTTAGATTTGATGCAGGAAATGCAGTTCTTTTTTAAATTATGATTTATTTTTATTTTATGTGTATGAATGTATTGACTACATGTGTGTAAGTGTACCCATGTCATGTAATGCCACGGAAGTCAGAAGAAGGCATCGGATTCCTTGGAACTGGAGTTCTGGGTGGTTGTTAGCCACATGTGGGTGCTGGGAATCGAACCCGGGTCCTCGGCAAGAGCAGCCAGTGCTCTTAACCACTGAGCCATCTCTCCAGCCCCAAAATACAGTTCTTAAGGAAGCTGCTCAAGTTCTGTGCTTGCTGCACATAGGAAAGTGCAGGAAACTGCAGCCATAATCAACAGAGCTACAGTAGCTGTTCAGGTAAGTACTGCTGCCCAAAGGCAGATCACAGACCGGGAGATGTGGAAGATGAACACCTCTGGAGCTCAATTCTTACCTACTTAATTACAACTGGGAACCATGTTCACTTTTGGCATGTGTGTGGAAACCAAATGTCACATTTTCAAAGGTGGAATCCCAGAAAATTGAGTATGTTCTAGAGGTTTACCATCACTGTTTTTTTCCTTAATAAAGATTAGGAAAGTAAGTTCAAGGTCAACCTGATCTACACAGTGAGTTCCAAGCCAGGTGGGGTACAGGGACACCCTGTCTCAAAAAGACAAAAACAAACAAACAAACATACATACATACATATGTACATACATATATATATATGTGTGTGTGTGTGTGTATGTGTGTGTGTGTGTGTGTGTGTGTCTGTGTGTGTGTAAAACTTCAGTACTTTCCCATGCAGGTTTGTGCACATGTAAGAAGACTTCCAGGTCATCTTGGAGTTGTAATTCAGAAAGTTGGGCCACTTTTTTGTGTTGCTGATCATTGAACGCAGCCCTCAAAACTTGCGAAAGGAGGGAGTGGTAGTGCACACCTTTAGTCCCAGCAGGCAGAAGCAGGTGGATTTCTGTGAGTTCAAGGCCAGCCTGGTTTACACAGTGAGTTCTGGGCCTATAGGTAGACCTTGTCTCAAAAAGACAGCAACAACAAAAACTCCTTGTGAAAGTGCTACACCCTGAGTCATAGCAGGGCATCTTAAAATAAAATCACATTTTAATCTGGCTTTAAAACAATTGTGTAATCGATTTTAAGGGACAGTAAAGTCATTACTATCTGAAAATTATTGATGATTCCATTTTATCCTATGCAAAATATGAGCAATATATATATTTGTGATACATATATTTATGACACACATTTGTATATTGTGATACCTTTGTCTTGAGATGTCTGGAAATATGAAATATTGGATTATAAATTGCAGTCTTTTACCATAGTCTCATGATCATCTAGCCTTAATTTATAAATGATACATGTCAATTTTTTTGTGTAATAAAAGGAACATTTTAAAACTAGAATTAAATAAGGTGTAGCACAAGACTCTTGCTAGAAAAAAAATATATGGAAGGCGTGACAGTTTCCCATACTGGCCAACAGGTGGCACTAAAGCAGCTTGGATGACAAACCAAACAAAGGGAGGAAATGAAAGCCAATCAAATTCTGCCTTTTGAAGAAAACACAAAGAGGCAGCCCAATTGTTTGTTTATATTTGACTATGTTTTACTTATCTTTGAAAATTGTTTATTGCTTGAAGTGAGGGACATTTCGGTACAACTGAAAGCTGACTGCACCTTCTTGTACTTTGAATTCCTCCCTAAAAATGGATATGATAATAATGTCTGCTGTGTAGAGTTACTATGAGCAATAGTAGGTTAATGCATGCTAGTGCAACAGTGCAGGCTGCAGAGCCAGTGCTTGACTAACACCAGTCATATCGACTAAGCACAGTGACCATGAGGTGCATACAGCAAGAACTGAACAGCATACAAACCTAGTGTTTATGATTCAGAGACTACCTTGTATTAAACTATCCATAAAACAGAATGGTACAGGTTGGAGAGATGGCTCAGCAGTTAAAAGCACTGACTGCTCTTGCAGAGGACCCAGGTTCAGTTCCTAGCACCCACATGGTGGCTAACAATCATCCATAACTCCAGTTCCAGGGGATCCAATGCCTTCTTCTGATTTCCATGGGCATTGCACAACATGGGTGCACTTACACACATGCAGGCAATCCACTCATATACATAAAGTAAAAATAATAAGTAAAATATTTTTTAGAACCCCAGAATGGTATGAAAACAATCTTTTATATTGGTAATGTGACTCTTCTTTTGTTTTGATGGGCTAGACTTTCATATAGCCCAGAATGGCCTCAAATTTACTATATAACTTGGGTCTGGCCTTGAAGTCCCTATCCTCCTACCTCTGACTCCCAAGTGCTGGGATTACAGGCATGCACGATCACACCCCATTGGTAATGTGAGTATTTTAAAATTCAGTGAACAAGAGTTCATTGAAACGCCAAAACTATTTCATTTGCTTCCTTTGCTAAGAAGTGTCAGCCTCAATCCTGTCTGTTCCTCTAGATAATATAGAAAGACTCTCAGATGTATGAGCCCAAGACCATGGAATATTAGAAGAAAGAGACTGGATACCTCTTTCTTTTCGAAGCTTCATATTTAGTAAGCCAAAGGGAGAAAGGGTACTTGTTCAGCCATCCAGCTGAACTTACTCTGTCTAGCTTTTGACACTGCAAGTCTTGGAAATTGAAGTCAACTTTTGGACTTCAAGTCTTTTGACTCTCAGATATCTCTCTCCTTTTTAAACAGGGTCTCCCTATACCCCTACCTGGCCTGGAACTCACTATGTTGACTAGGCACAGAGATTCACCTGCCTCTGCCTCCTGAGTGCTGGGATTAAAGGTGTGTACCACAATACGTACCACCTTAGATCTTTTTTAAAAAGATCTATTATTTTATTTTATTTATGTGTATATGTGTGTATCTATGTGTGGATATTTGTGGGTGCCCACAGAGACCAGAAGAGGGAGTCAGATCCTCTGGATATGAACTTACAGGCAGTTGTTAGCCACCTGATGTGGGTGCTGGGAACTGAACTTGGGTCCTGTGAAGGAGCAGTATGTGTTCTTAACCACTGAATCATCTGTCTCTCTAGCCACTGACTCTCAGATCTTAAATACGGTATCTACCTAGCTTCAAGGTTTGCATCACAATTTTTCCTGAGAATGTGACTCTACCTCAGACCCCAACTAGGGCCTTGACTACATGCCCATCCACTTTTCAACCTCTTATCCTGATATTTGAACTTTATTACTGTTCCTCAGATATTGGATGAGATCCTACTTCACCTAGATTTTTCTGGAATGATTATCACTACTTTGTATGTAAACACTACTGTGGTCAGAGGTACATTAATTGTCATATCACCTCTAGGATGTGATCTTCAGCCCAGGTTCACCTGTATCCCTTACATCACTGTACATCCTAACATTAGTACTCTGAGCATCTCCCCAAGGCAGGCTGGAAGCTACACCATGCTTCCTTTACCTTTCCCATTTCTACCTTCCTTTCCTTTCTTTTTCTACTAGTTCAGAAAGTCTCATTCAAGGTCAATAGGACAGGCAGACAGAAATGATATAAGAGAAAAGCAAGTATTGTAAGGAAAAGGAGGGAAAAGAATGAAAGATAATTCCTTTCCAGAAAGATAATTGCTATTGCACAGGAAATGGAAAATAAGGTGATTCTGCATTTCTGACATTAGAAAGGAAATGTTACTTCATATAAAGACAATAACATTGGAATTTAGTTATGGGTCACATCTCTTCCACTTACAAGTTATCCGACTTTGTGCAAGCTTAAGCTGTCCTTATCTATATAATGTGGTTATAAAAATGTCAATACTGGCTGGCTGTGGTGGCACACGCCTTTGAGCCCAGCACTCAGGAGGCAGAGGCAGGTGGATCTCTGTGAGTTCAAGGCCAGCCTGGTCTACATAGTGAGTTCAGGCCAGCTGGGGCTACAAGGAAACCCTGTCTCAAAAAGACCAACCCTCCCCCCACAAAATGTCAATACTGTGGGATAGAGAAAGGCTCAGCTGTTAAGAGTGCCTCTTGCTCTGAAGAGGAACTGAGTTTGGTTCCCAGCACATATGTCAGATGGCTCACAACAGCATGCAACTCTAGTTCCAGGAGATCCAAATGGTTTTCATGGGCACTGGCACACATGTGCCATATATTCACAGAGAGATACACACAGATATACATAAGTAAAAATAAATTAACTTTTCTTTTTAAAATGTCTATATTGCAGGGTTGAAAACAAACAAATATCAAAGATCACAAATCAAAAACCAAAAAACAAAGGACTAGGGATGTAGCTTAGTTTGTAGAGTGCTTGCCCACCCTGCCTGAGGGCCTGGGTCCAACTGTAGCATTGCATAAACCAGGCATGATGGTGCACATCTGTAATCCCTGCACTTGGGAGATGGAAGTAGGAGAATTAAGAGTCAAGGTCATCCTTGACTACATAGGTAGCACCAGGCTAACCTGGGCTAAAGATCCTATCTCAAACCTAAGACAAAAATGAAAATACAAAACAAAACAACTACTTGAGCATGTTAAGTCCAGTACTCAGGAAGGCAGAAGCAGGTGGATCTTTGTAAGTTTGAAGCCAGCTTGGTCCATATAGTGAGTTCCAGGCCAGCCAAGGTAAGACCCTGTCTCAAAACGAATAAGCAACAACAATAATTTTATTGCAGGGTTCTTGTGAGACTTAAACAAGACAACGAATATAAAAATGTTCCCTTAATGGGTGGTGTCTTTCTGGCCATGATCAATTCTTAAGTTAGAGATTAAAAAGTAAGACTCTGTGTGTTGGATTTGTCTCGATGGTCTACTTTATTCTTTGTTGGGGAGATAGTCCCTAATTCTGTCCCCAGTTTCATTAACTCACTATAGGATCATCAGGGCTCAGTATATAATAGTACTCATGGTTATGGTTTATTATGGTGAAAAGATACACAGTAAACTCAGCAAAAGAAGACAGGCATGTGGCACAAAGTCCAGGGAAAATCAGGTGCAGACTTCCAAGTCACACAAGACGTTGTGACAGAATTTATGAAATACAACCAGGAAACTCAGAGATTTAGAGTCCTGAGTTTTATTGGAGACTGATCATGCAAGCTGCATCTGCCATGCACCTACCCAAATGCCCAAATCCTAGACTTCCCAAAAGAAAGTAAGTGGTCAGCATAAACCAAGTTGTTTGCCCAAAAACCTTTGGCATGATAAGTCACTAGGTTTTGGTTTTTTTTTTTTTTTTTTTTTTTTTTTTTTTTTTTTTTTTTTTTTTTTTTTTTTTTTGAGAAAGAGCTTCTCTTTTGCGCCTTGGGTGGCCTTAATTTGTTTTTGAGACAGGATCTCACTATGTAGCCTTGGCTGGCCTGTAACTAGCTATGTATACCAGGCTAGCCTTGAACTCCCAGAGATCCACCTGCCTCTGCCTCCCTACTGCTGGGATTAAAGTATGCCCCATCATGCCTGACTTTATGAGTCACTCTTAAAAGTCCTTGAATGGAGTCCTTGAAGCCTTCCAAAATGCCCCTCCCAGATACCAGCCGGTGGCCAGTTTTATATGCATGCCTTTCTCAGCATGAGCAGTTAGGTCTGCCTTGTTAACTCTTCTTTACATGGACCTGCAAAGGCTTTTCTCACTGAAGCTTTTATTTAAAGTTATTTAAGTCAATTCAAAATTATTATCATTATTTTTTACTTTATATCATTTAAAAATTAAGAAATGCCACTCAAGATTTTTAGCTTCTTGTGATAAATATACGAATAGAGGTTCATAGTCCCATATGGCAATAATTGATGACCCCTTATAGATATGGTCTTGTGTGTCCTTGAATTCCCCTGGTCTTTATTATTCCAAGTAATCTTTCCACACTGAATGCCAATTGTCATTTAGCTATGTACATGCTTATCTGCACTTGGGCTACTTGAATCAATAGGAGCCAGTGACAAGAAAAGGAAGCAGGCGCGTGGCATACTGTGGAGACGTGATAGTTCATGATAATGGGAGCATCACCATAGCTAATGAATCCCTGCCACTGAGGTACCCAGAATTGCCAGGAATGCAGAAGTCCCTATGGTACCCTATTCCAGCAGTTACTTCTTGAACTGATGAGATAATGCTTTTATTGCTGCTTTATAACTCTCCTTTATGTAAGTTAACTTGAGTTGGTCTTTGTTCCTATCCACATAAATAGTACAGACTGAAGTCATGACAGTGCTAATTAATCATTGCATATATCATCTGTAACTTGTAAATTGAGGTCACTATTATCATACCACTAAGACTTACTGAACTAGATTAAAATATGTCAACAGAATGATAAATCTTGTTCAAAGGAAATGCCTATGCAAGCGGCTCCACATATCAATGTATATACTTATTAACTCAGCTATTACAGAACAAGATAATGATAAACAAGAAAATACAATTTCATCTTTATGTTTCTAGCTGCTAGAAAAGTATCAGACATTCTGTTAGATTCAGTGAATGTTTCCTGTCAGGCATGGTGACATGTCTGTAATCCCAGCACTTGGATGGCAGAGGCAGGAGAATCAAGGAGGATCAAGGTAGGAGTTCAAGGTTATCCTCAGATACATAGAGATTTTAAGACCAGCCTGGGCTATATGAGACCCTATCTCAATGTCCCTTACAATAATAGTTAGATAGGTAGATGATAGATAGATAGATAGATAGATAGATAGATAGATAGATAGATAGGATAGAAGATAGATGGTAGATAATTTCTGGACTTCATAAATTTTATCTGTAAGAATATTTGGAAACCCCTGGACAGAGGTAATGAAAATCAGGCTAAAGACAGAAGCATGCAAGTGATAGACCACAGGAGTGTGCTGCATGCTACTTAGCCATATGGATGACCTAGACACCTCTTTTTTAATTCCAGTTATAAAACTGGAACAGATACAAGTTAGGAGGAACAGCCATGATTACAATATCTCTTGAAAATTTCATTCTGCTAAAAGAAAAGAATTTGAGCCGGGCATGGTGGCATACACCTTTAGTGCCAGCACTTGGAAGGCAGAAGCAGGTGGATCTCTGTAAGTTCAAGGCCAGCCTGGTCTACATAGTGAGTTCCAGGCCAGCTGGGGCTACCAGGAGATCCTGTTTCAAACAAACAAACTCACAAATTGTACAAATTAAGTCACCAGACTCATTCTCCATTTTTTTGGTATTATTTATCTTTAAGACAAGTTTACCTTTCATCGTGTCCAGGTAACCTCCAATAATTCTGAGCTTATATCCTATAAGGTTCAAAATCTCATTGGAAAGAAAACGTTCTTTCCCAGTAGTTTCAATTATTGGATTAAGTTTGGGATTTGAGGACCACTTGACAGGCTTTTTCTAGGAGCCCATCCCTAAACTAATTAAGTGACCTGGGTGAGGACTGGGAGTTGGAGCAGGAATATTTCAGAGCTGAAGTGGAGGAGAGAAGCCATGTAAACTGAAACAGAAGGGCTAAGTCCCTGAAGGAAACTGAAGTGGTAATGAAGAACTCTTGTTTTGTTTGTTGTTTTATTCTACTTCAGGAGTGGGGAGAGAATAAGCAGCTACACTAATAAGATATATTCAGGTGGTAATTTGTGCAGTGTTGAAAATATCAGGGAAACAGAATACAGATTGCTGAGGATAAGGGACACTAATTTTACTTAGGGTTATTAGAGAAGATTTTGCTGACAAGGGGCATTGGATAAAAGTAACTGAGGGGATGAGCTGTGCGGTTATTTCAGAAAAGAGGGCAGAAGAATAACTGCACATGAGTCTGTGCCTTGCAATGTGAGCCAGGGAAGAACAGGAGCCCTGCTGAGGGGCCTAAGATGTCCTGGAGGCTGCTAGCTTTGGTTTTGCTTTGAGATAAGAGACACTCATGGGGAGATGGAGCCAGGGTAGTGACATGATCTAAGCAAATGTGGACTGAAGAGAAGAAGCAAGATATCAGTGCAGTAATCCAGGTTAGTGCGCTAATGATTTGGACCAATTTGATAACACTATACTTGGCAGAAATGAGAGTAAGAATCAAGGATAACACTAAGGGGTTTTTTTGTTTGTTTGTTTGTTTTGGTTTTTTTTTTTTTTTTTTTTTTTTTTTTTTCCAGCTGTCCTGGAACTCACTATGTAGACCAGACTGGCCTTGACTCACAGAGATCCGCCTGCCTCTGCCTCCTGAGTGCTGGGATTA
>NW_008330777.1:380914-382178 GCF_000622305.1 Nannospalax galili
GCTGGCCTGAACTCACTATGTAGACCAGGCTGGCCTTGAACTCACAGAGATCCACCTGCCTCTGCCTCCTGAGTGCTGGGCTCAAAGGCGTGTGCCACCACAGCCAGCCAGTATTGACATTTTTATAACCACATTATATAGATAAGGACAGCTTAAGCTTGCACAAAGTCAGATTACTTGTAAGTGGAAGAGATGTGACCCATAACTAAATTCTAATGTTATTGTCTTTATATGAAGTAACATTTCCTTTCTAATGTCAGAAATGCAGAATCACCTTATTTTCCATTTCCTATGCAGTAGCACCACCACACCCAGCAGCGCTAAGGTTTTTTTTGTGGAGAGTGACTGGAAGGATGGAGCTGCTATTAATGAAGATGGAGAAAGCTGTGGAATATCAGCATTTGCAGAAATTCCATTTCAGAGGTGCTTAATTTGAAATTCCTACCACAATTCAAATGTCCATACGCAGTGGGATAAAGGAGGTTGGAATTTAGACAGGAATTCCCTGCTGTGGAGTTATCAGTTTATAGATGGTATTTAAAATGATGAAACTGAATGAGGGAGAGAAAGCTGAAGATAGGAGCTTCAAGAATGCTTAGATGTCTGAGTGGATAAGCCTCAAGATAGAGTGGCTCCTGGGAACTTGCAGCCAGTGAGATGGGAGGCTTCCAAAGGGAGTGGGAGATGGTGCCTGCCAGGGAGTGACTCAACAGCAGATAAACAGAGGTCAAGTGAGTGGAGAGGTGACCTTGGGATTCAACTACACAGAGGCTTCCCGGTTTATCAATGAAGTGAACAACATCTATGTCAGTGAAGAAAACCCTGCTACATCTGCCCAAGAAAAATGACTTACTGAACCAGTACCACTCAGACTCAAGCCAGACAATTGTACCATGCAGGGAGAGGAGGGAGTTGGTATGAAGTCCTACTCGTAGCCCTAGCTGAGGAGCTACTGACCTTCGATAGCACTAGGAGACACAGAGTCAGGTTTCTTTAAGAATGTGACCCTTGGTAGGTCAACTACACTCCTGGGCAGGTTCCCTCAGGAAGTGAGAAGGGTTGGGAGGTAGGGATAGACCTGAGAGGAGATGGAGGAGGGGAGAATATGGTAAAAAATACTTTGTATGAAATTCTCAAAAGAATTAATTAAATTTTTAATGAGTGGGTTCAGGATGTAGGTCAGTTGGTAGAGTGCTTACCTAGTGTGCATAAACCAAGCAGTGGAAGCTAGCCTGAGAGGAAAGAAGGAAAGAAGGGAGGGAGG
>NW_008330777.1:382278-399185 GCF_000622305.1 Nannospalax galili
AGCCAAAGATTTAGAAGCAGTGATTTATTTAGGAAGGGCTTCCAGAAGCAATCTGTAAGGAAGTCACAGAAGCAGAAGGAAGGAAGGGAGGGAGAAAGGGAGAGAGAGAGGCAGGGAGGGAGGCAGGGAGGGAGGGAGGGAGGGAAAGGAATTTTAAAATGCAAATACTAAACAAAAATAACACATAGCCTGTTTCTAAGTGTTTTTGCAATAGAATGAGGCAGTATATAGAAGAACTAGATGGTTAATTACTTGGGTCAAGAGAAAGTTTGTAGTTAGGCATGGTGGTGCCATTTAATCCCAGGTAGGACCACTTAAGGAGAGATCCTGTCTCAAGCTACCCGCCCCACACACACACAAAAGAGAGGAAGTTTGTTTTTTGTTTGGTAGTCAAGCTGTCCCCCAACTCATCACCCTCCTGCTCTATCTCCTAGATTCTATGTGTGCATTAACAGTCCTCCCTGTTTGTTTGTTTTTTTGAGACGGTCTCCCTATAGCCTCAGCTGGCCAGGAACTCACTATGTAGACCAGGCTGGCCTCTATCGCACAGATTCACCTGCCTCTGCCTCTGGAATCAAAGGTATGTACCACCATGCCTAGAGGCCTCTTGATTGTTTTTTTGTTTTGGTTTGAGGATCGAACCCTGGGCCTTGAGAATACTAGGTAAGTATTCTAAAGCTTGAGCCACATCTCCAGCACCCTTTTCTTTTAAGCAGGAGAAATTTCTGTTGGAAAGATGCAATGGAGAAAGGAGAAACTGATGATGTGAGAGAGGGAGGGCAGGACTGATGGAGCAATGCTCCTGAGGAAGCAAAAACAGCACATGTTGACTTCAAAAATATGGGAAATTTTAAAAAGGTAAGACTTTCTAAGACTCCAGAGTAAAGATAACTATGATTCTATAGCCAGTTCCCCTAAACAGGGAAAACAGATTCAGAAGCACAAGAGGGTAAAAGGGTAGAGTTTTGATGGAACAGAGGATTCTGATTTGATTCTAAATGTTGATCATCACTGATGTCTGTTCAAACTGGTCTGCCTACAATGGGTGTAAGTTCTCTTATGGTGTACAAGAGGGAAAGAGTCCTCTGGGAAAGAATTAATCACAAAGGAAGAGAAGAAGTGCTGTTAAGTTTGTTAATAGCTGGCCAGAAGGAAAGAGTGGTTAACAAGAAAGGTGTCTCCTTGCAGATTCAGCCTTTGCTCCATAAACTCTATTAGAATGCTGGAGAAAGGGGAAATGTGAATTCAAAGCTCTAATTCAGCAGGCTATGTAAGATATTAGATCACAAAACAATCCTATCAGATCACTCACCTGTGACTGCACAAGAGAAAAGCCTGATCTTACTCGAGTGCAGTATGACCTTAGTGCACAGAACTGTGTCCAAAGACTGCTGTTCCTCCCAGCCCTACACTTGAGTGCTCAATGTGTCTGTGGTGGAGCTCAGTCCTGACAGCTATGAAAGCAAAAGAGCCAGCCTTTACCCTGCACCAAAGCGAGCCAGTTCTAAAAGTAGGAGGGTTTTCACAGTTTGTAGCTCCAAGACCTTTTTTTGCAGACACACCACAGGGATGGTGAATGCTAGCAGGAGTGACAGTGGGCAGGCATTGTCAAGTGACATCATGTTAACTCCAAGTACAGACTACTAAATGGGCCTGGAATAGGAGGCGCTTGTGGTAGACACAGGTGGTAGTTGTGCTGAGTTAATTACAAACACCTACATCCCACCACCTAGGGAAGTGCGCGTTATACAAAATTACAATCACATATAAAGCTGATGAGAAAAACAGCAAAGAAAATATGCAACCAAAGACAGTCGTCTCTGTTGAGATCAGTGCTGATGACAGAAACTCGTACACAACTAAGAACATTTTTTAAAGCAGAAGATCAGGTGAAAAAGCAGCTGATGTTAAGGATAATGAAAACAATCCCAGGGTTTTGTTGTTGTTGTTGTTTTAAACTGTGCTTAGAACAGGAAAAAGATGTAATGCTGACAAATGGCAAATAAAGTTTAACTACTTCAGTATTGCTTTGCTTTGTTTTGTTTTTAATAAAGAAAATGGCTCTCAAAGTGGGAGACAGAAAACATAACTAACCAGGGTCACATCTAGATCCTCCTCCTTGGTTCAACTTCCTAGTGTTTTACGACTAGCATTACAATTTTAAAGAACATAATATTTTATTAAAGAACAAGGAATTAATGTTGAAATAAGCAAAAGTCTTAGTAAGAGTTCAGCATAGTATGCTAGCTGATCCTAAGCCCACACCTCCATTTGAATTCATCCTAGACAGTGATGTGTTGTGAATGATGGTACGACCACAACTAGGGGTCAGCAAGGCACAAAAGAAAGTTAGAAAGTTTCTAAAAGATCACAGCTACTGAATTTTACAGTAATGGAGCAGCCTCATATGCCTAATGTTGGCTAATATTACCTATTCATACTTGGCATTGTGCTAAACCAGAGATCAGCAAACTGCGGCCACCCTGATCAAATTCAGCTCTGTACTTGTTTTTTTGCTACAAATGACCAAAAGATCAAGGCCATCCTGGGCTACATGAGAACCTGTGTGACTAGATAGCTTTGGTTGTCAGCTTGACACATCTGGGTAGAGGGAGCCTCAATTGGAGAATTGCCTACATTGGACTGGCCTGTGGCCATGTTGGTGGGGCATTTTCTTGATTATTGAGTGATGTAGGAGGGCCCAGTGCACCAGAGCACTGTGGGTGGTGCCATCCCTGGGTAGGTGGTTTGTGGTCACCGCCAGCGGCGGCCACTCCTCTATTCTTGTGGGTGCCGCTCCTTCGTTCTCACAGGCTTTGAGGCTTCTCCTCCACTTGCTGAGGCTGTTCTTCTGCCTGCCTTGGGCTGAGGCTGCTCTCTTGCTTGCCCTGTGCTGCCTCCTGTCATTGCTGTTTCTGCCCAGTCCCTGACTCTAGGGCTGGTGAGGAGACTGTCAGCGGAGCTGCATTCAGACACAGGAGGCCAGGTTCAGCGACACAGGTCTGGTTTATTGCAGGAAGGCACAAGCTTATATAGGGGTAGTGGTCCAATCACAGCACAGAAAATAGGCTACCTTATTAGCATAACAGGTTTAGCATCCTATCACAGTACAGCAAGTAGGATTCCTTATTAGCATAACAGACTTAACATCCTATCACAGAATAGCGGGTAGGATGCCTCATTAACATACTGGGTTTCAGATTACAGAGCCTGGATTCCTAGGAACCATGTGACCCTGACTGTTACAATATCTAAGTGTTGCAATTTTGAATTCCAAGGGTGGTGATTAGGGAGTGGCATGCTCTGGCTTTAGTCTCATGATCTGCCAATGGGAGCAAATGTCACAAGGCGTTTCTTGTGGCTCCAGCAGTCAGGCCGTTGCCTCAGGCCTGCTGTATGGCTGTCAATAAGACTTTCACCCTAGGCTCAAGCCTGTCTCCCACAGTGGTTCTGTGTCATATAAGAAAGCAGGTTGAAGTGTGGTGGCACACCCCTTTAATCCAAGAACTTGGGAGGCAGAGGCAGGTGGAACTCTGTGAGTTCAAGGCCAACCTGGTCCAAGTAGTAAGTTCCAGGTCAGGTGGGACTACAGGGAGACCCTGTCTCCAAAAGACCAAAAAAAAAAAAAAAGGCAGTGAGCAAACCAGTAAGCAGTGTTTCTCCATAGCCTGTGCTCCAGCTCCCGCCTCCAGGTTCCTGCCCTGAGTTCCTACCTTAGGCTTTCTGTTGAACTGTGATCAAGAAGATGTAAGACAAATAAACTTTTTCCTCCTCAAGTTGGTCAGAATAGTTTGTCACAGCAATGAAGAAATAAACTAGAACAACCTGTCTCAAACATCAATGACAAAAAGAGCTGGAGATAGAGCAATGTAGCACAGTGACAGAGCAGTTACCTACCACATGCGAGCCCCCTAGCTCCCCACTTCAATCCCTGGTACTGCCAAAAAACCCAAAATGAGATTCTTAGGGTTCCAATAGCAGCCCCCTCCCCCTCCCCAACAGGGACCTACAAACTCTGCTGAGAAGCAGCCTGCCTTTCCTCTGACCTCCAAAGATAAGCAGAGTTCCTCTTATCTTAAGAGGAAAAGAAGACACTTCCACACCCTAATCCTACCTGCTTCCCCCTCCCTGATTCCACACCCTAATCCTACCTGCTTCCCCCTCCCTGATTCCACACCCTAATCCTACCTGCTTCCCCCTCCCTGATTCCACACCCTAATCCTACCTGCTTCCCCCTCCCTGATTCCACACCCTAATCCTACCTGCTTCCCCCTCCCTGATTCCACACCCTAATCCTACCTGCTTCCCCCTCCCTGATTCCACACCCTAATCCTACCTGCTTCCCCCTCCCTGATTCCACACCCTAATCCTACCTGCTTCCCCCTCCCTGATTCCACACCCTAAAGCCCCCATATGTAAAGTCCCAGCTCACAACCCGTGGACATCTTTCCTGGACATCTTTCCTTCCCTGACATCCTTCCCTTCCTTCCCTTCCCCCTTCCCCCTTCCCTTCCCTTCTCTTCCCTTCCATCTTTCTCTTCGTGGACATCTTTCCCTTCCCGAGGGAAAGGTGCCCCGTGCGAAATAAATCTATGTCCCACTGAGAATTCCATCTGAGCCTCCGTGCCTCATCCATCCGCTCGTGCCTCCACCATCTGCGCCGCTTGCTCCCGCCCATTCTCTACCTATCAGAGATTAGGTTGAGAAACATCTAAACAAAATCAGTCCATGAAAGCCAAGCATGATGGCACGCACCTGCAGTCTCAGCACTCAGGAGACTGAAACAGGAAGATTTCAAGTTCAAGCCCAGGCCAGCCTGGACTACTCACCCTGTCTTGAGCACCTGCAATCTCAGTACTTGGGAGGTAGAGGTAGGAGGATCAGGAGTTTGAAGTTATCCTTAGCTACCTTGTGAGTTTAAGGATAGCCTGGGATATAAGAGACTATCTCATAAAAAGCAAACAGAAGAAAAAAAAAAGAGGAACCTGTCTTTAAAAAAACAAAAAAGAACAGTTCAAGGAGTATACTATTGTAAGGAAAATTAAACTTCAGTGTCTATAAATAAATTTATTAGTGCACAACCATATCCATTTGCTTACATATTGTTTATGGGAGTTTTTGTGAAACAATGAAAGAGCTGGGTTGTTGTGATAAAGCTTGTATGCCTTGAAAAGCCCAAAATATTTTAGTCTTTTCCAAAAATATCAACAACTCCTGAGCAAGATGCACACCTGACATTATCTCCAACCCACAGCAACTGTGACCGTTTATGTTTTACTTGGTCCTCTGTAGAACCAGTCCTTGGAAGGGGTCAGGAAAGACACTATTATCACAGTATCAAACTGAAGCCCAGAGCATTTGAGTGACTTGCTCAAAGTCACATAGCTTCCTTGGGAGTTAAGTTGGTCTTGTTTTCCCAAACCGTGTGTGTGCGCATGTGTGTGTGTGTGTGTGTGTACACATGTATGTGGAAGTCAGAGGTTGATGTTGATTTTGGGTGTCTTTCTTAAGCACTCTTCACCTTCTTTTTGTTGAGACAGGGTCTCTCACTGAAGTGGAGTTAGACTGGCTGTCCAGGAGCTGCAGAGAGCTGTCTTCCCCTCTCCAGCCCTGAAATTGCAGTGTCAAGGCTGCCATGCCTGGCTTTTTTGCATGGGTTCTGCAGGGTTGAAACAACACCAGGAGTAGTGCCTAAATACTTTAGAATATCTTTTTTCTTTCCCTCCCTTCTTTCCTCCTTCTCTCCGTCCTTTCTTTCTTTCTTCCTTTTTTTCTCTCTTTTTTCAATATTTTATTTATTATTTTTATTTTATGTATATGAATGTTTTGCCTGCATGTATGCAAGTGCATCCATGTCATGTAAAGCCTACAGAGGTCAGAAGAGGGTGTCGGATCCCACGGGGAACTGGAGCTACAGACGGTTGTCAGCCGCCTTATGGGTGCTGGGAATCAAATTCAGGTCCTCTAGAAGAACAGCAAGTGTTCTTAAACACTGAGCCATCTCTCCAGTACCTCTTTTTCTTTCTTTCTTCCTTCCTTTCTTTCTTTCCTTTTCTTTCTTTCTTCCTTCCTTCCTTCTCTTTTTCTTTCTTTATTCCTCTTTTTTTTGTCTACAATGATTTTTAATTCAGTCCATCACCAAGTTATGCCCACAGAAGGAAGCATCATCGCTGAATGGGTCTATGAAAATGTGGAAAATATTATAGAGACATGGAAATAGATAAACACAAGGTTATGGGAACTGGTTTTAATATGGATTTATATACACACATTCACATCCTTACACATACACATGTCAGTAACTCGTGATTCTTTTCATTATTTAGTTCCATTAATTCCCTTCTGGGCACAGATTCTTTTTAGCTATTATAGTATCCAAAGAACAAAAGAATTATACTGCTTGGGCCACGGGTGAAAACAGGTGCATTTGTGAACCTCTATTTCTCTTCTGAAAAGTGGCTTTGCTTGTTGGGACAGATGGGAATTCAGTTATTCACATCAAGTCTAACAGATAGCCTGAAGGGAGGCCCAGGGTTCAGACAGTCCAAGCAATTCTCACGAGAGGTGTCCTCAGAATAATTCTGAGGATCCTTGTTCTCAATTAAAATATTTTCTTCCAAGAACCACAAAGGTCAGAATTATGATATAGATGTCTATAATTTATGAAAGTGACCATTTTTTAAAAGCAGCAATTTGTTTAGGGAAAGGACAGGATACCATGTTGGGAGTGCACCTTAGCTCGGAGGCACTGTGGCCTGCAGAGGACCACAGGAGATGAGATGACAGAAGTTCCTCTAGGTATTTCTAAGGATCTGACTAATGGTACTCCATCCTGCACAGCTCCTCCTGGGACTGGCTTAAGTTAGGTGAAATCCTCTGTATGTTATCAGTGCATACCTGTCTATGATAGTTTTCTCTGTTTTTTACAAAGGCAATATATAGAAAATACAAATAAACCGATCACAACTGCTGTGGCCCCTAGTGCTGATCCCAAAACCAGGATTAGAGGTGCAATGAATAATTTTCCAGCACAGATTGACCCTTCCACTAATCTTTGCAAATGAGGTCTCTCTGGAAGGTAGTGATATTTGCATCCAAATATACTGAGGTTTGATGTGTGGTCTCTGAAAAAACAGAGCTGGCGATATCTCTCTCCACATCGGTAACAAAAATTAGTGTTACACTGTGAACACATCATGTGGTCACATCCTTCTGTTCTTTGGATATGGATCTTGCACTTTGGATACTTGTGGGCATTCCCCTGCCCATGCTCAATTTTGCTTGCCCAGTGACGTAATAATTTGTCTCCTTTTTTGTACTCCTTACAGTTAACACCTTCATGCCAAGGACAGTGGCACTTAAAACACCAGATGAACTGGCAAGTGGGGCACTGGATTTTGTATTTGCTTTCTGATCTGGAGGGGGTGGGAATATGTCCTTTTTTCTTAAAGGTTGTAAAGTGCTTGCACCGAGGACACGGCTTGGTGCTGGAGTCAATCCAGCCAAGTTCCAAGAAATACTTATACTGGATGGAGTCTCCATGGGTTAAATTGTAGAAAACAGTTGTTTCTTCTAGGAACTCAAAACACTCTGTGATAAGACATTTGATTTCTACTTGGCCAACCTGTACCTGGGCACTCGGGTAGATTTTCAGGCACTTCTCGCACACCACCTTCTTGCAGCAGGGCAGGGGCTTGATGGGGTTGTCTTCCAGGCACACCCGGCATGTCAGCACCATGAGTAGTGAAGAGGGATCTCCTACCCGACCCAGGCCAGAGTAGGGTGGTGCTCCTAACAGGCCCTGCTAGTAGAAAGTTTCCAGAGCCAGGTAGAACTCCAGCTGAGTTACTTAAAGGAGCATACTCAAGTTACTAGTGACTATTCCACTGGAGAAAATGTCTCTTTAACCCACAGCAAACATTCACTGCCAAAAGCAACTCAGTGAGTGGCAGGACCTCCTGAGTGCCTCCGCCCTCCATAAATGTTGACAGACCAGTCCTGTGCAGTTAATCACAGTTACTGACAGTTAAGAAATAGGATGCTTCTGATGTGCTGGAAGACCACATTGCTTGTGCTCCACTCCTTCCTCTGCCTCTTATATTCTCTTCCAAGATGTTCCTTGGAGGGAGTGATGTAGATGTCCTATTTAGGACTATGCATGTAACTACCACTTGTTCCCAGCACTTTAACCAGTTAATAACTTCAATTTGCAGTATCTTCAGTGGGAGTTTCTCTAAGCAGAGGGGGCAATAGTGGACCTTTCTGTTGTTTTTTCTTTGAGTTGTATTGTAGGTTATTGTTCTAGTTGTTCTTCATTGCTGTGACAAAACAGTCTGACCACTACCAACTTGGGGAGCAAAAGGGTTTATTCAGCTAACAACTCCCAGGTTGCAGTTCATCAGGGAGCCCAAGGTAGGAACTCAGGGCAGGAGCTGGAATACAGGCCATGGAGGAACGCTGCTTACTGGCTTGCTCCCCTGGCCCCTGCTCAGCCTGCTTTCTTATGCAACACAGGCCCACCTGCCCAGGGTGGCACCACCCACAGTGTGCTGGGCCCTCCCACATCACTCATCAAGAAGATGCCCCTCAGACATGGCCACAGGCCAGTCCAATAGAGGCAGTTCCCCAATTGAGGCTCCCTCAACCCAGGTGTGTCAAGTTGACACTAAAGCTATCCAGCACAGTTATAGATGCAAGTGTGTGGGTTTACTGGTTTTACTTTCTGATTCTAACTAGATAATCCTCTTAAAGTGACAAAGCAAACATAATCAAGAAAGTGGCAAGTCCCCTGCTTGTGAGTTGAGGGGCAATCCTCCCCAAACACTGAATTAAAAGCAGTTGATAAGCCAAGCTGTCTACCCATGTAGTGTCATTGATTTCCCTAGAAATACAACTAGCAATAATCCAAATATTGTGAGACAATTATCAATAAAAATAATTTTTCAACCAAAACATCTGGAGACTGTTGATGCTATATACAAAGTAAAGCTGAATACCTGGGCTGGGAGCCGGATCACTGAATTTGGTAAATACCAGGAACATTAAGATACTTAAATGTTTGCAACTCGTTTATGTGATTTGTACCTTTGCTTTGAAAATATTATAAACAGAACATGTAATATAGATATTACAAGTCACTCCCTGGAAGTCACATGCAGTCGTTGTGAGCCAGAGTTCACAGAGTAAGTCCTAGGGCCAGCAGCACCGAATACCTCCTGGAAATGTAGTTTCAGACCTCATCCTGCATCACCAAATGAACTGCTCAGGAGGCAGGGCTCTGCAGTCTATGAGTGAATAAGTTCTTTAGGTTATTGTGGGGTTTTTTCCCCCATCTGGGAACCACATATTGAGGTTGGAGATGTAGCTCAAGTGATAGAGGTTGCATGAGGTTGGGGGTTCAGCTCCAAGCAACACACACACACACACACACACACACACACACACGACATTTGAGAACCACATATAACTCAGTTCTAGAGCATAGAAATAAAAATAACTGGATCCATGAGTAAGTTTTCCTTCCTTCCTTTTCTTTTCTTTCTCTTTTTCTTTCTTTCTTTCTTTTTTTTTTTTTTTTTTTTTTTTTTTACAGGGTCTCACTATGTAGCCTTGGCTGACCTGGAACGCACTATGTAGACCACACTGGACCCCACCTGCCTCTGCCTGGGATTAAAGGTGAGTGCCAAGTTTAACATGAATCTTCTTAGGACCACAATATTGTAACCTTATTACTCAGCCAAGTCCAGAGACCAACAGTATCAGTATTCTAGGAGCTTATTAGAAATTCAGGGGCTGGAGAGATAGCTTGGCGGTTATGAACACTGGTTGTTCTTGCAGAAGACCCGGGTTTGAATCCTAGCACCCACATGGTAGCTAACAACTCTCTGTCACTCCAGTTCCAGGGGATCCGAAAGCCTCTTCTGTCTTCCATAGGCATTGCACGACATGGGTGCACTTACCTGCACACAGGCAATACACACATACACATAAAATAAAAATAATAAATATTTAAAAAAAGAAAAAAAGAAAGAAATTTAGAATCTACAGTCTGTGTCCCGATCTAATGGAATCAGAATGGGTATCTATCTTACCAAGGGTTCTAGGCAGTTCCTATGCATAACAACATTTGATAGACTTGGTTCTAGAAAACAACTTTGAAGATGTTTGATTGAGAATTAGTTTTCAAAATGATAGCTTGGCTTTTTTTTCTTTTGGACAAAGTTGTGTGTTGGTATGAGACAGCATCCATTAGGATTTTATTAGCTTCTGTAGTGCTGTTCTAATTTTTTATACCAAAGATAATTTGAAGGCTTCATTATATTCCAGAGGGCTTCTTTTCATCTTTGGCAATCAAACTATTTTCCTTTGAAGCACCCCTTCATCTTCCCTGTTTATTTTCCCTTAGTGGATGCTCCATAGGTCTAAAGCCTTGCTTGTCAACAATCTTTTTTATGACTCAATAGTTTTCCAACAATATGTTCATGGGCTTCATGAAATATACTTTGTTTTTTAAAAGCTCAGAATTTGTTTTCCAGGCAATTTCTATTACGGTGTGTGTATTTATATCAACACTCAGGGGCATCTTCCTGAGTTGACAGGATGGGTAGGAATGGAAGCCAGGGTGAAGTTGCAGCTGTTTGGGGGGAGCTGGATTTGCAAAGGTCATGTCATTAGTATGTTTGTGTTGTAGTGATGCTTTACTTTCTTCTTAACATCATAACTGAATGGTAGCTACAGTCTAAATATTAAGGGCAAATTTCTGTCTACAATGAGGCAATTTTTAGTCCTCTCTCTCTCTCTCTCTCTCTCTCTCTCTCTCTCTCTGTGTGTGTGTGTGTGTGTGTGTGTGTGTGTGCGCACATGCCTCTGAGTATGCACCCTTGTGGGGGCCAGAGGACAGTATCAGGTATCTTCCTCAGTCACTCTCCACCTTACTTTTTTTGTTTGTTTTTTGAAACAGGGTCTCCCTGTAGCCCAAATGGCCTGGAACTCACTATGTAGGCCAAGTTGTCCTCAATCTCACAGAGATCCACCTGCCTCTGCCTCCTGAATGCTGGCATTAAAGGCATGTGCCATCATGCCCACCTTACTTTTTGAGAACCTGTCCTTCTCTCACTGTACCTGGAGCCTGTCAATTCAGCTAGCCTGGCAGGCCAGTGAGCGCCAAGGATCCTTTTGTCTCTGTCCCTTTCCCTCCTCCCACTGCAGGTGCCCAAGCACCACCACACCTGGCTTCTATGTATTTGCTGGGGATTGAACTTGGGTCTTCAGGCCTGTGTAGCAAGCACTTTGCTGAGTTAGCCATCTCCCCAGCCCCTCTATTTCCAATTTTTGTGCTTATGTGTGTTTTCTAAACTTTCTAGAGTGAATGTTTACTATTTATGCAAACAGAAAACCTGCTGGTCAACAATTCTTAACATTGAGGTACAATTTGCATTCAATAAAATGTGCAGACATCTTAAGTATTTAGTTTGAAGTTTGGACAACTGCCATGACTTCAAGCAAGACATGAGATATTTCCATCATTCAGTTATTTTAACCCCTTTCAGCCAGAAGTTATCTGAATATAGCATTCCTTCTTAACATACACAATGTCTCTAAAGACTTTCTTGTCTTTAGAGTGTTTCTGGAGTGGCACATTACATGTGGATCAGCGAATATACATTTTCATCGGCTTCAAGTACTGAACTTAGGCAGAGAGGTAACTGAAACTGCATTCTGCACCTCTTTCCCAAACTCCGTGCCGGAATTTCTAGCTCATCCTACAAACAGAAAACAAGGGAAACATTTTCCTTTCATGATTTCCTCTCCCTCACAACCCTTTCTTTCTTTCTTTCTTTTTCCCTCTCTCTTTTCCCTTCTTAATTTGAAACAGTGCTGCCTGCAGAAGATTCTTTTAAAATGAAAACTTCACCCATCAAAAGCAGACAAAAGACTCCAAGCAGAGAAAAAAGCTGAGCCTTCTCATACCACACCCCCACCCACCCCACACCCACATCTGCCTCTCAGATGTCTTTCTCACTGCTCTGGTTTGTGGTCATGACAGAAATAGTAAAATAATAATAATAATAATAATAATAATAATAATAATGCTGACTAAAGATAATTAAGGGGCCAGGAGCATAGCTCAGTTGTAGAGCACTTGCCTACCACACACAAGCTTGTGGATTCAATCCCCAGCACTGCAAACAATAAAATAAAACAAAGCAAATTAAGTTTAAAGTACATAAAGTACTTTCATAAAGGTTTCTTCATTTTGTTGGCCTTCCATGCAAAACTTCAAGTTCTGTGAGAAAATATGAATACTCATTTATCCAGTTCATCCACTAATTCCTTTATTCATTCACACACAGCCCACATTTATATTTATAGAAACCATATGTTAGCCAAAATACTAGGCACCGAGTAACAATAACAAAAGAGGGTTAGTTCTTCGTAAAGCTTGCTGTCTGGTTGGGGAAACAGATGAGTGACTAGGCAATCATGATTCACTAGTTGCTGATTGATTATAGTGTGTATGAGTTTATCAACCGAAGTTAACTATACTAATGAGTAGAAGGAAGCAGCCTATCTCACAAATGGAAGGCATTAAATTACCACACAGATGCTCAATGGAATGTTTTATGACCATTAAAACTTCTTTGGGGGAGATCTATTTGAGAATCCAGTTATAACATAATTTAAACTGAATGTTTTATAGCGAGAAAAGAGTGAGAAAACAAGAATACTAACCAGAAGAAATATGTTAAATGTTAAAGGACTTATCTTTGTGAGGCAAGAGTTTTTCCTTTCGATGTTTCTATAGTTTCCTAATTTCCTATGACAAATATGCTACTCTTATAATCAGATAAAGAAATCATGCATGAATAGTACAAGATTGTTATTGGTTAGCCAGCATACCAGTCAGCACCCACCAATGCTAATTTTTATCTTCAAATGTAAATGTACTGTAAATAAAAATGAATTCTAATGGAAGTTTGATTGTGAAATGTTCCCTTCTAACTTTTCTTTTAATTTGTGATCCATAATTAGCTTTTTGGTTTTAAATTTTAATATTTAAAGAAGCATTTTCAAATAGATACTTATATTTGGAAAGCTATTTGCAGCATATTTATTTATTTATTGATTTTTTTTTTAAGATAGGGTCTCATGTAGCCTAGTCTATCCTTACCTATTATTTCTTTTTAGACAGGGTTTCACTATGTAACTCTGGCTGGCCTAGAACTCACTATGTAGATCAGGCTGACCTTGAACTCACAGAGATCCACCTGCCTCTGCCTCCCAAGTGCTGGGATTAAAGGCATGCATCATCGTATCAGGCAGCCAGTCTATGAAACTCTTCATCATCCTGCCTCTACTTCCCAAGTTTTGGGGTTATAGACATGCAAAATTACCATGCTTGACTTATTTCCAGTATTTTTATATATTATTTTATTTAATCCAGACAAGATCTCTATAGAATTTGTGTTGTTCCCTTTTTCAGAAGGAAACCAAGGCTCAGAAATATTAAGGAACTTAACAAAAACCACAAAATTAGAGGGTAGTTTGAAACTTGTCAGAATCAACATGGAGTTACTTGTGTCAACCATAAAACACACATGAGTAAAGAAAGCTGGAGGTGATGGAAGAATCTGATTGCCTGACAACACCTATTATGCAGTTTACCAAGGCTACTGCAGCCTTAGACGCCAAGCACTTCTGCAAGGACCCAGCCAAGCACTTCTGCAATGACACAGGCCTGCAGTTACCAATTCAACTCCAGACTGATGCCACTCTTGCTAATAAAATATCTTGTGTAATCCTCCTCATTTTGCCTTTAAGTTCTACCCTTCCCTTAACTTATTTGAATGTGCCCATAGTTCGCTACAGCACATATATTCTCTATTGCGATGCTCTGCCAGTCTCCCTGCAGTGCAAATACAGCTTGCTTTACTTCTATTTTATTCTCTTCCAGCTTCTTTGGGTTCACAGCAGAGCCCAAGCTCCAACAGAGTTTTATCTTAACCTCAAATCTAGAGTTTCTTGTATTTTACAATGATGCCTGTTAAATAGCTTTGAAAGGATTCCAATACCTGCATTTTGCTGTGTGAGTGACATATGATTTACTGTAACAAGAACAGGCTGTGTAATCCTTTCCCCATAAGAATATTATGTCGTACCTTTTTAGTCTATATACGTAATTTACTGGCCTCAAACAGTAGACTCCAAAACACACCTAAACTAATGGGCATGGTGGCACATACCTAGGATTCCAAGCACTCAGGAGGCAGAACTAGAGCCAGAAGACTTGCCATAAATTCAAAGCTAGTCTGTGTCAATAGCATCAGGCCAATCCTGTCCCCCAAAATGTAAAACTCGAACCTAACCAAACCAAAACACAAAACCAAGATTTTGATATATTATGAGCTTGGGTTCTGGCAGAGCTGTTTTCTTTCAGCCTTCAAGCCCTGTTGGCCAATGATGACAGTGCTAACCAACATAAGGGGACCTGTGTCATCTTGGGTCTACCCCCGTGTTGGTCAGTCATCTCTTCTAAGAACGTCTCATATAAAGCTATGCCTCTAACTTCAGGCTTTACATCCACAGAGGTCTGCTTGCATCCTAGTTGAGGGGTTAGATTTTAGTTATGGGACACCAGGCAAAGCTGAAACTTGCTATGTCGTTAATGTACTTGACCTGTGGAGTATATTCCCTGTGAGAGCTGTTACCATTATGTCCCTCCTATCTAAATAAGAAAAAAAATCATATGTCAATGAACTTTGTGAAAGAGGAAGTCATTACTTTGATGTTTTTGACATTTTTATTAGTATATATTATTATATTTATAACAACGGGTTTCATTATGACATTTTTATACATGTATATAATGTATTTCAATTATATTTACTCACACCCATTACTCGCTCTTGTCTGCCACCCATTCCTGTTGATCCTCTTTCTCTTCCCAACTAGCCCCACTACTTCCTACTTTCATGTTGTGTGTGTGTGTGTGTGTGTGTGTGTGCGTGTGCATGCGTGTGTGTGTGTGTGTGTGTGTGTGACAGAGAGAAAGAGCCAATGAGTTTTATTAGAGGTTTTTTTTTTTTGGTCTTTTTGAGACAGGGTCTTCCTGTAGCCCCAGCTGACCTGGAACTCACTATGTAGACCAGGCTGGCCTCAAACTCACAGAGATCCATCTGCCTCTGCCTCCCAAGTGCTGGGATTACAGGCGTGTGCCACCACACCTGGCTCATTAGAGTTTTTTATAGGAACATGGTTGAGGGTTTGTTTATAGGAGCATGAGCACCTTACCAGGGCCTATACCAGTGAAGGAAATGCCTCTTCCTTTCCCTTCAACCATTAACTCAATATAAATCCTCAGAGATGGGTAGGACCAAGAGCCCCTTCCCCTCAAATCTTTATTTAACTACACAGAGTCTCCTGTAGCCCAGAATGACCTTGAATTTGCTAGATAGCTAAGGATGACCTTGAACTCCTAATTCTCCTGCCTCAGCCACCCAAATGCTGGGATTACAGGCATGTACCACATGCCCAGCTTTAACTATCGAATTTATTTTCATAGTTGCTTCTTAGAATTATTTAATTGGGAAAAATTCCAAATTCTTAATAAGTGCCTGTATGTTGAAACAGCATGTCAGTGAGTTCAGTTCATCTTTGATCTATTTTTTTTTATTTTCAGTTCTTTTTTTTTCTTTTTTGTCTTTTTGAAGCAGGGTCTTCTGTAAGCCCCAGCTGTCCTGAAACTCACTATGTAGATCAGGCTGGCCTTGAACTCACAAAGATCTGCCTGCCTCTGCCTCCCAAGTGCTGGGACTACAAGTGCACCACCACGCCTGGCTACAGTTCTTATTTTTTATTTTTCTGGTTATAAAAGTAACAACTGTAGATGCAGAACATTTTAAACATGATTATTCTGTCATGTTGATCTAAAAACCTTTCTCCCCACTTACTTGATTCTAAACTACCTCCTGTTAGGAAAGATGAGAATTTAAGCCTGATTTACCTCCTTCCCATCACAAGTTTATTCACTTTCAGTTCTCATACCTCAAATATGGTTATATTATGGTTAATGATTAAATTAGTATTAATCACATTATTGGGAACATAAATGTGAACCTCATTTCTTCTACATGTGTATTGCTTTATATTTCCTTTATGGAGTAACTTTTCTCTATGAAGCCCCTATGACATGGCCAGCTGTATGGGACAGTCTGTGGCTCCCAGCTTTGCTTTGCTTGCTGCCATTGCTTCTCTCTCCTGTGCCAGCCTGGACTGTCACTGTCCAACCCTCTTCTGGGGTTCTTAGCTTTGCCATGGTCATCAGATATCCTTTGCCTTTCTCTGATGCTGGATCCCTGTTCTTCTTTTAGTTTACTCTCTTATTTTAGCAGACTCCAATAACTCTCAGGAGAGTGAGAGGAAGGAGAAGAGGCAGAGGCAGGTAGATCTCAGTGAGTTTGAGGCCAGCCAGGGCTACACAGTGAGACCCTACAAACAAGCAATCAAGCAAGCGAAAACACAAAACCCAAAAAACCACACAGTCTTTAAAATACCATGAGAGGCATGGAGACATGGCTCAGTGCCCTGGTTGCTCTTCCAGAGGACCCAGGTTTGTTTCCCAGCACCCACCTAGTGGCTAACACCCATTCATAACTCCAGTTCCAGGGGGATTCAATGCCCTCTTCTTCTGACCTCCACAGGCATTGCATACATGATATATTTACATACATGCAGGCAAAACACTCATACACATAAAATAAAGTTTAAAAATTTAAAAAAGATTCCTATAAAAACACTACAGACACACGGAGGGCCATGCAAACTCTCTCTCTCTCTCTCTCTCTCTCTCTCTCTCTCTCTCTCTCTCTCTCTCTCACACACACACACACACACACACAGTGTCACAC
>NW_008330777.1:399266-428203 GCF_000622305.1 Nannospalax galili
GGAAAGAGCTCAGGAGGGTGTGCTGGCAGCTTGATGGGACACAGGTGTATATCCTTGCTTGGGTGCATGGACCAATTCCTCAGGAGAGACCCACTGTGCTCCTCTTGGGGCAAGTGCCCTCTTGTACTATCACATCAAGGATGCATCCAGCCACCCAGCTCAGGTGATGGGGGGTGCTCCTCTGACAGGATAGCCCAGAGCTCACTGAGGCTCGTAGTCTGTGGCTGCTGTTCAGTTCACAGAGTATAGTGAGGCTTAGGATCCTTGGTCAGTGCACCACAGGTCACTCCCTGCAGGTCCCAGGACACTGTACAACACAACAGGCCACCTTGAAGACCAAGGCACTGCCATAGTGTGTCACTTGGGGCTAGAGTGGTGACTCAGCTACTAAGAGCACTGACTGCTCTTGCAGAAGTACTGGGTTTGAGTCCCAGCACCCACATGGCAGTTAACAACCATCTGTAACTGCAGTTCCAGGGGGATATGATGCCCTCTTCTGGCCTCCATGGACATTGCACACATATATATTTACATACATGCAGGCAAAACACTCATACACATAAAATAAAGTTTAAAAATTAAAAATAAAATACCATGAGAGAGATGTGAGTGACTAAAGTGATTTCTCAAGAAAAATTCTAGGAATAAATATTTTGTTTGTATCTTTGAACATAGCAGGTGAAAAATCTCAGCTTGTGACTCACCGCTGTGGTGAAGTGGCTTCGAAAAAATCAAAGTTGGGGGTTTAAAGCTTCCCCAAGTGTAGGTGTTGTTTCTTCCTTGGCATGCATTGTTTGTGACCAACTGTGAAGGAAAAATCCTGAGATGAGATTAAAAGTAATGATAATGATTTTAAAAGGAAAAGACAGCAGAGGCAGAACAAATTGGTTCTAAATCAAACTGGCAGAGATGGATACTGAAAAATCTGGTTGTTTTCTTTAATTATTTTGAAAATTTCACACTTTCACTTAAGGAGTGTCTTCCATTTCCCTCAGAAGAAAGTGATGGAAATGGGCAGGGGGGTGGTTAGGGAGAGGTGTAAGGGGAGGTGTGTGGAGGGCGTAGGTAAAGTTGCCCTCAAAGCAAGGAAGAGAAGGGGGAGCCCTGCCAGATCTTCCTGCTTTGGCACAGAGGTGCTTGTGACTCACCTAGCAGCCAGGATTGGACTGGGAATGATGGCAAGAGAATCAGGAGGTGGGAGGCTCTCATCTTGCTTAGATATTAGCACATGGTATTAATGATGATGAGGATGACAGGCAGAGATCTTTGATACAGAACATTTAACATAGAAGATAGAACAAAACAGCAGGTCTAATTGAATTTATATGCCCCCCACCCCTGTTTTACTAAGACAATTTTATTTTATTTTTTAAACTTTATTGCTTCTCAAAAAGGTTCACATAGCTAGCAAATATCTTCTTAAAAAATATTTTATATTGTTTTTAGTTGATGTGTATGAGTATATTGCCTGCATGTATGTGAGTGCACCTGTGTCGTGCAAAGGGTCATGCAATGCCATGGAGATCAGAAGAGGGCTTCAGACTCCCCTGGAACTGGAGTTAAGGACAGTTCGTAGCCACCATATGGGTGCTGGGAATCAAACCCAGGTCCTCTGCAAGAGCAGTCAGTGCTCTTAACTGCTGAGCCATCTCTCCAGCCTTGCAATTTTATTTTTAAAAAACATTTTATATTTTTATTTTATTTTGTGTAGGAGTGCATGTACATAAGTGCACCAATATCATGAAATGCCCATGGAGGCTAGAAGAGGGCTTTAGATTCCCCTGGAACTGGAGTTATGGATGGATGTTAGCTGCCATGTGGGTGGTGGGATTTGAACCTGGGTCTTCTGCAAGAGCAGTCAGTGCTCTTAACCATTGACCTGTCTCTCCAGGCCTGGGAATTTTATTTTTATTTCTGACAAGAGAAATCTTTCATATACAAAAAAAGGCCAAATTGTTAATATCACATCTGAGAGCAAGTCAGGGTTACCAGTATAGTCTCACCCTCAAATCCAGGTGGCAAATCTATAACCCTGACAGTCCAGTCAATCCCGTAGTGCCTCTGTTTTCTCATCTGAAGAATAGGAATGATAACAACATTACTTATTTCATAAATCTTGTGAGATTGAAATTAGATAATAACGGTCAAACACTTAGAATATCATTATCTTTGATGATCTAACACATGCAGTTGTCATTATCTTTTGAAGTCGAAAAAATGACCTTATACATAAGTATTTATTGCCTCTGTTTTACAAATGGAAGCTGTTAGACTTTCAGGACTTGAAAGACTGATTTGAGTTCCACCTTTTCAATGTTTGCCTTGGTCAAGATTTTAAAGGGCAACCCTACACTGACAATTAGGAAACAGTGCCTACCACCCAGACTTGCTGTTAGCACTGAGTGAGCCAGTGGATGTGAAGCACCGAGCGTTATGCCTGGCAAACGTCAGAGGGACTGCTGCTTTGTCCATCTCATGTTGTGACCTGTGTGAATGAAGCTCACATTGTTACCTGTGTGAATGGAGCTCACATTGTGACCTGTGTGAATGGAGCTCACATTGTGACCTGTGTGAATGAAGCTCACATTGTGACCTGTGTGAATGAAGCTCACATTGTGACCTGTGTGAATGGAGCCCTCATTTCTGTCCTGTCACTAATGTCCATATTTAGTAACATTTGACTTCTTTTGAATACTTTCGGTGATGAAAAATTTCATTACTTCACAAGTTAACTATTACTTTTGAGGGTTTTTAATTATTAGAAAGTTCAACTTTGGGGCTGGACATGTAGCCTAGTGGTAGAGGGCATGCTGAGCATGTACAGTGCTCTGAATTCAAGCTCTTGCACTCAGGGAAGAAAGAAGCTCTACATTAGCTGAAATCTGCTGCCTTCTAACACAGACCCACTGAGATTGGGCCCATTTTGAATTACCTTAAATGAGTTCAATAATAGGCCCTGTGTCCTTATGCTGAGTGAATGTGAGAGAGGCATAGGCCAAGAGTATTTACGGATAGATTTGAGGGGTCTGCAAACTTAAAGGGAAAGTTTTTACTTATCTCTAAATGTAGTTTTCCATTAATTATTGAATAGAGGCATAAACCACAGCAGTATTAACAGTCTCTATGACCTTATCTATAGCAGAAATCACAAGCCAGATGTGGTGGCACGTGCGTGTAATCCCAGCACCTGGGAGGCTGACAAAAGAGAATTGGCGTGAACTCAAGACCAGGCTGGGGCAGTGAGCACTAGGTCAGGCTGGGAGATGTATTGAATCTTTGTCTCAAAAACAGAGTAAAACAAAACAAAAATCATAGACAATTTTGTGCCATACCACAGCTGTATCAGAAATCTTGAAATATCATTTGAGGTCAATATAACTTTGTAATTTCAGAGGTTATTAGGCATACTGTTATGCCTTATTGTTTTTGTTAATTAAAAATATAAATGACCAGGAGTGGTGATGCATACCTGTAATCCCAGCTGGGAGGTGGAAACATGAGGACCAGAAGTTCAAGGTTAACTAGTCAGTTCAAGGACAGTCTGGGCTACATGAGACCCTATCTCAAATAAACAAACCAACAAAAAACCAAGTATGTTGCCAGGTGTGGTGGCACATACCTTTAATCCCAATACTCTTTAATCCTGGTCAGATTTCTATGAGATTGAGGCCAGCCTGGTCTGCGTAGCGAGTTCCAGGCTAGCTGGGGCTTCAGGGACACCCTGTCTCAAAAGAACCGAAAAAATACAACAGGAAACATATATGCTGCTATAAGACAAACTTGTTCTTAAAATATTCCAGTACTTGTATTTTAATATGACTGGTTTCTTTATAATCCTATAATTTATAGTTTACACATTATTCTAAAAGAGTCCATCAGTTTCACTGATCATCAAAGGGGTCCATGGCATAAAACTCAGAAATCTTGCTCAAATTCCTTGTTTATGGGTTAGGCCACTAAATATTTGAAAACAGCTCTGAGTATTCTTGAACTTTGTCCTTTGTGGACTGAAAGTCCCTAGTATTCTATTTTAGAACATAACTTGTCATTAGGAAGTTGCGGCATGGGAGGGGCCAGCACAGGAAATGGGATCCTCCTGCCAGAGTACCTCTGACAGGCTCAGAGCCAGATGCTCAAACAGCAGCAATACCATCTCTAGCAGAGCGTGGGTAGGGAAGAGAAGGTGAGCATACGGTATTTAAAGGGCATAAGCCATGTTCCTGGGTGTGTGAGAAGGTGTAGTTACTCCCATTAGTAGCAGAAGAGTCCCAGCTATCAGACAGAGTTCAGAAGGTGATGGAGCCAGGCTTGGTGGTACACCTTAATCCCAGCAGTCTGGGGAAAGAAGCAAATTGATCTCTGTGAGATCAAGGCCAACCTGGTGAGTTCCAGGCCAGCTGGATATACAGGGAGAGCCTGTCTCAAAAAAAGAGGGGTGGTGGTAATCACATGTGGCATTATGCTCAGCAATTTATACATGGTATTGGCTTTTAAACTCACAGTAAACCCTTCTGGTAGATTTGTTTTTGCTGTTCTATCTGAACAAATTGAAGTCCAATTTAGCTAACTCTAGTTCACCCAAATGCAAAACTAGACAGAGAGGTAGAAAGCATTTGTAAAACTCAGCTGCAAGCAGGCTTTGCACTGAAGTAAAGGGAATCAGGTGTTTGGTGGTGGGAGTGAGTGGAGTGTGTAAGAGCCAGGCACGACCTTAGCTCTCAAGCAGATTGGAAACTAGGGAAGAAGATACCAAGAAGCACTAGGCACAGCAGAAAAAAAAGCAGAAACCTCACAATCAGGTTTCACACTCCACAGGGAAATGAGTCTCCACCCCAAGGGCAACAGACCCTAGCCCTATCACCTCTATGCCTAAAAGACACTTTTCTTCTGACTGGTTCCCAAGAGATTTCCTATCCCTACCTTCTTCTCCTCTGAATAAACTGAATGCCTGTCAACATATCCTCTGTCTCCAGAGACCGCATCTGATTTATAATACTATTCCTTGCCTTTTCAACAATTTCCCCTTAACTGAGTGCAGTTTAACAAAGGCATGAAGAACCAAAGCATTCATCTTCAACTGAGATTTCCATCGTACCTACGGAACCCCAAATGACATGACTTTAGCATGCATATTAATGTCTATGTTCCTAATTCAGACTTGACTCACTTCCAGAAAAGAATATTAATACACAGTCAAAAATACTCAAAGTTTTTTTTAAAAGATGAATGTTTTCTTCATTCAAGTAATATGAAAGCTTATGTGCAAGCAAGTCTTTGTTTTAAAAACTTTTTTTTTGTTTTGTTTGTTTGTTTGTTTGTTTTGAGACACAGTCTTCCTTGTAGCCCCAGCTGGCCTAGATCTCACAATGTAGACCAGGCTGGCCTTGATCTCACAGAGATCTGCCTATCTCTGTACTGGGATTAAAGGAGTGCACCACCATGTCTGGCTTCTGCATACTTATTCTTTATGCAGAAAGTTTACTGGCATACATCAATGAATTGAAATGGTAGGGAAAAGTAATGTGATATAAAAGAAGCACTTATAGAACAAATGATATTAACAGGAGGTACCTGGGAGGTAAATCAGTAAGCAAGATATGCCTCCTGTCAAAGGACTTTCACATAGAGCACAGGGCCAGACAGAATGCAGGGGTGCTCAAGAAGGGTAATTTAAGCTCACTCAGTGTTACAGCAGTATCTGATTTCTAGCTAGATACAAGTTTGGGGACAAGAATTGTCTTTTTCTCCCGTTTCATTCCTCCTCCCCAGTGTTAGTTCTTAAAATCATTCAGAGCATCTAACATGCATGTTTCCTGTATGAGATTTCTAATAACTTTTAAGTGAATATGTTAAACTCAAGTATTTCAAGATGGTTAGCTTCTAATAGGCAGTATTTGGTGTGTATCTAGCTGAACACTGTATGCATCTTTTTGCAAATTTCGAATTGTTTATTCAAATTAAAAGATTATCCAAGATAATATCTTGGCTTAGTATGACAATGATGTCAGGCCTAACCTTAAGAGGCTGTCTGAGGATTTTTGCACTGGCTGGGCTGTTACAAGTTTGGTGTCTATGTTGATGAATAGCATTAATGGAGAGATCATCTCAAGATTTCATACAGCTTCAGCGATCCAGCACTTCCTTGATGCATATCGAGATCTTGTCTAATTACCCAGTTTCATAATGGTTATTTGCTTCCAAAACACCGGGCTAAGGAAAGTGTCAAGATATTTTAAGAACCTTACTATAATATGGCTTAGCATTAAGAAAGTGTCAGGGGGACGGGGCATGGTGGTGCATTCCTTTAACCCTAGCACTCAGGAGGGAGAGGCAGGAGGAGCTTCATGGGTTCAAGGTTAGTCTGGTCTACATAAGGACATAATGAGACCCAGGAAGGAAGGAAGGAAGGAAGGAAGGAAGGAAGGAAGGAAGGAAGGAGAGGAGAGAAGTGTGTGTGTGTCTGTGTGTGTGTGTGTGTGTATGTGTTTTACTGGTCAAGCCAGTCTCTGAAAAATACCGGTATAAAATAAAAGTCCTCCAGAACTTAAAAAAAAAATATTTCATTTATGATTTTTATTTTATGTGTATGCGTGTATTGCCTGCATGTAGGTAAGTGCACCCGGGTCGTGCAATGCCCGCAGGGAACAGAAGAGACTGTCGGATCCCCTATAACTGGGGTTACAGACAGTTGTTAGCTGCCATGTGGATGCTGGGATTTGAACCTGGGTCTTCTGCAAGAACAGTGTTCTTAACCCCTGTTCTATCTCTCCAGCCCCCCTCCAGAACTTTATTTGTTGATTATGCCAGAAAGCATTATTTGACATAATTCCCCAGCTTTTATTGAATTAAAATGATTCTCTTGCCTATATTAGCAGATAAACTTTTGACCCCATAAATGGAAATTACATTTATGTGCATTTTAAGATAGAGACTCTGAATATTAACACAGCATAGTTTTCATCTTTAGATGATTTAAACGTACATCATTATTATGAGTACTTTTAAAATAAAAGTTTCTTAAAAGTTAATTTCATTGAATTAAAACATTGACGGCTTTGGAATAAAATATACAGTACACAATTAAAGAGAGTTCTTTTGACTCACAGAATTTCACAAGTGCAAAATATGCTGTCAAAAGTATTAACTGTGGCTATTTGTGACAGTTCTGTAAGAGAAGATAAAGGACTTGAAAAAAAATTTTTCCTTTTATGGTTTTTTTCAGACAGCATCTCTCTAGAGCCCCAGCTGGCCTGGAACTTGATATGTAGACCAGGCTGGCCTCAGTCTCACAAGATCCACCTGCCTCTACCTGTGATTTCTGGGATTAAAGGTGTGCACCACCACACCCAGCAAAACATTTTATTTTGTTATTTTTATTTATTTATTTATTTATTATTTATTTATTTGGTCTTTTTGAAACAGGGTCTCCCTGTAGCCCCAGCTGTCCTGGATTCACCATGGAGACCAGGCTGGCCTGGACTCACAGAGATCTGCCTTCCTCTGCCTCCTGAGTGCTGGGATCAAAGGCATGTGCCACCACGCCCAGCTTTATTTTAGTTTTAAAAATTCAAGTTCTTTAAATATTGATATTGAAAGTTTCAGTTAAGTGGTTAAGTGCCATGTGTTTGAATTAAACCTGTCTTTTTTCTTTTTTTTAAATCTTTTTGAGACAGGGTCTCCCTGTAGCCCCAGCTGACCTGGAACTCACTATGTAGACCAGGCTGGCCTTGAACTCACAGAGATCCACCTGCATCTGCCTCCCTAGTGCTGGGATTTTTTTTATTGAATTTTTGTATATTTCATACAGAAAATCATCTTTATACCCTTTTCCCCTTTGGCACCCTCCCACAGCACCCCCACTGGAGCTCATACATTTTGTCATTTGTGTTAAGGCCTATCATGTAAAGTTAGTGTCCCCAGAAGTCCCTCAGTGTAAGTTCCTTCACTCAGACCTAGTTAAACCTGTCTCGCAAAGAAATTAGATCTGAGAGAAAGATGCAGGAAAAACAAAGCAGCCCAGCTGAGATGTGGAATAGTGACTAGGAGAGAAGAAGCCAAGCAGCTAGAGTCCCAGTTTTCACCTCCACCCCTGCATCCCCTGCCTCCCACTCCCCTTCAACATTCCCACACCCATCCTTCCCCAGTTCCTTCAGGACTTACTCCATGGGCCCCACCAAGACAATCCCCATCCTTGAGACCATACCTAGCTAGGATTGCCAGGTACTTACCTGTGCCTGTAAAACAGGGTGCTTGAAGCTGTAAAATACATAAATGTAATGATGACAAAGAAGTGTAATTTGTTCAAGTATGATTATGCCTTGGGCGTTAAAAAAATGTAACGACTTATAACTCCCTAGCAGGATAGTTCTTTGAGACTTGTGCACCTCTGTGCATGCTTGCCCCTTGTCATTTTCCTACTAGGCATCCCCAAGAGTAAAGAACCAAAAGAATTAAATTAAATTAAAGTGTTGTTCAAAGAGTATTAGTGTCCAATCATCTTTAGATGGACTAATAGCTCTAAAATAACAGTGTGACATAAGCTATTCTAAACGGGCTTGCAAATGTAGTTTATATAATGAAACTTTCTCAAAATTTAGAGTCCCAGTAATAACTACATACACTGTAAACTGAAGTAGATAAAAATAAAGCAGAGCTACCCCCCCTCCTCAGGTCAGTCCTCATTGCTGAGTGTGGTGTAATTATGTACACTAAATGGGCTTCAGCTTGAGCTAATAACACCATACTGAGCACTAGAAAGCCGTAATTATACAACAACACGATGTGCACTTGGCAAGATTTTCAGTGTTAGAGAATCTACTGTCAAATAGCATCTGGCAGAGTTAAAAGTTGAATTTGGGGGTTAGAATAATTGGTCTAGACTGAAGCATTTCAGGCCACTCTGGCTCAAGCAGAGTAAGCCGTGTCTATTAGACAGCCCAGCCCAATGATGACAAGTATGTCTGCCTTAGCATGTCGCCTTACTTTAAAACACAAAGTTTTTCCAAGGTTGAACACCGATTACATATCTGCACTTCAATGCATACAGAAGATTTTTAAATAATAAAAACTCAAAAAGAGGTCAAGAGGATCCTTCACTGTTAAGTGCTCATAGTGGTGCATATAATTGCGACACACAGTAAATCTGTGATGTCCAGAAATATGTATACTGTCCAACAAATTGACAATACCACCAACAGCCCTGCTACCTTTAAAAAGTAACTTTACCCTAAGCTTTATCTACATAACACATGGTAATTAAAAGTAACAGAATGGTGGAACTAAACTTCTTGGATGTTTAACAGCCGTACTTTGAGGCCTATACTAATCTGGTCAGAGGAACTTAGAGGACAGTTTTCGCTCCTTGCCCTCCAAGGTCAACTAAGTCCCAGGGAACTATGGAACATCTCTCAAAATGTCGTGTATCTGTGATCAGTCACCTGTCCTTCTGTTCAGGGAGGCGATGGAGACCCCACCAGATGGACTTGAACCAGTATCCAGTCTACAAAGAAGGGGGGTCAACTCAGAGGAAACATTCCCTCCATGCTTCCTAGTGAAGCCATCCATAGTTGAGGAGGACCTTTGATTTATCTTCACATAGATAGAACTAGTGAAAGAAAGGAGCCAGGAGCTCCTCCCAAGCCCATGTGACCCCTGAGGAACAGATCCTCCAACTGAAGAGTAAAAATAAATTGGTTTATTTGGGCCAACTGTATGGTCTTAAACACCCAAAAGGAAAGTATAACCAAAGATTAAAGTGCCAGTATATTTCTTTAAGACTTCAAGGGATTACACTTCCCAGATATCAGGCTTAAGTCCATATAAAATGTTAGACAATTATTTCTCATTGATGATTTTTGTTTCTAAGCAGAAAGTGCTGCTCAGATGTAAGACTTCAATTCCCACCTGTAGCTAAAGGAGATAACCCACTATTGTTCTTAAAATGATGGCTAAATTTGTTTTCTCCCCCTATCTAGAAGCCTTTGAGAGGAAACTGACACTGATTCTAGCCACTCCAATAGCTATCAAAATGCTTGAAAACAAATCCTGAGTTCATCACTCTTGAGTCCAGCTTTGGCAGACAAAAGGAAAATGAGGCGGAACCCAATAGAACAATGCTTTTGGAAGCTTTTCGTCAAGAAATCCCAGTGGACTCTGATATGAACATTTGAAAATTGCCCTTTTCTGACTTTTTCTAGTTCCCTGTCTAGAACTTGTAATGCTAATTACTCGTGCCTTTACTTCTCATTCACATTTCCTATTCAGGATTCAAAGACTTTCTTTTCCCCTTAGAGATAAGAGTTATGCAATTTGGGAGTCTTTTAGATAGAACCACTGAAGGGGTACTCCAACTGCATATCCTGCATCTCTGTTCAGCATAGAAGAAGCCAGAGTGGTCTGCATCCAGATTTCTTATTGATAATTTTGGTAGCCTCTTCAGAGGATGGAGCAATAAGACTAGGAGGTAGGAACTGGCTAGGCAGTTAGGGTAAAAAGACCCCAAAGAAAAGTAGCCAGTTTCTTGACTAAAAGCCAAGAAGGTCTTTGGGCCTTTTAGCAACATACTCTGTTCCAAGGGCCAAAGATGTCAAAACTATTTGGGAGCTTTTATCTAATCCTTAAAAATTTTAGGGTTACCTCTTCAGAGGGGGGAAATGTTAGAGCAAAAAGCCCCATAAAAAAAGAAAGAGAGAGAGAGAGAGAAAGAAAGAGAGAAAGAGAAACAGAGAGAAAATACACAAAGTTGTCAGAAAAAAAAGTGATGGGAAGATATGGGAGGAGTTGGAGGGGAAGGAGTGGGTGCGGATTTGATCAAAACACCTTATATGCATGTATGAAATTCTCAAAAGTTTTTTTTTTAAGTAACCTTACATTAAACCATTACTCTATTATTTTGTTTGAAACTGTTTTCATTAAATCTCAAGTTTTCTGATAGAATAACAGAGAATTGTCCTCATGAAGTCTTTTCTTGTTGAAGGTTCTTATTTTTGATAACCATTGTATTTTCTACTGTGCACTGCCTGCTCTGAGGACAGTAAAGACTACTCTGTCATTGCAAACCTGTCTTTCCCTCTGCTCCATTGACACAGAGAATTCTATTCCCTTCAATAAGGGTTAATCGTAGTGTTTTGGTTCTATGATCTCTGAATTCCATTTGTCTTATAAAAAACTTTTTGTAGAAATTTGTTTGGTAGTGTTTAAAGTATGTATGCTCAGATTTCACCAAATACCATCCAACTATTCTTGTAGAAATTACTTATGAATCTAGTGCTTTTTGAAAGACTTTCTAGGAATGAAGAAATTTTCAATCCAAGTGATTTGGTCTCTCTCTCTCTCTGTATCTGTATCTCTGTCTCTCTCTGTCTCTGTTTCTCTCTGAGTGCTTGTTCATGTGTGCAAGCACCTCTGTGTGTGGGTGTAGGTGTAGGTGAGGGGGGCAGAGGTAAACTTTGTATGTCCTTCCTCAGGAGCTATCTGCCTTGTTCTTTGAGACAGTCTGTCATCTCAGTAGGACTTGCAAATTAGGCTAGGCTGACTGGACAGCAGCTCTAGAGCAAGCATCTTATAGACTCCATCCCCCAACCCTCTGATTTGGGCATTTTAAAGAACTTGTTTTTAAGCAGCTAAATTTCTTGTGAATATTGTAAGAAATATCCAACTTCTACATATTTGTGTAGAAATCTTTTCCAAGTTTTTTTCTGACAGAGAATAATTTAGTTTTGTACATTTTGTTCAGTTCAGGAAATGATGTTTATATTTTGACGCAATTAATGTCTTTGGACTCTTACTAAGCAGTGAATTTGGATCATCAGGCAGCTACAGTCAGTCACTCTGACTTAGCCATTTTTGATAAGTCATCATTCCAGAAACTGCTCAAGAGATCTTCCCCCCCCCCCCATTTAATACATGTGCTTAAATTTTCTTCCCATTCTGAGTACTGGTGAGGGTGTTGAGAAGTTAAATATGGCTATTCAGAAAGTCACACTAGAGAACACTGCCTACTACTGTGCTTGCTGAGGTCAAATCACACAAGTTCTTCCACCCTTTTGTAATATAACATTCCAAAAAACATTCCAATTATACACCCAAAAGGAATCACATATGAATAAGAAAGCAAAAGGTAATTATAGGTATGCATTTGGCAGAACTGATTAAGCTAATAATTGAAATGTAAAGCAGAAACTACCTGTGCCATTAAAGTAGACCAAGTGGTTATTAGACTATGCTCCACCAGGATTCAATTTTCTGTGGCTCTTCTTGTATGTGGACTAGATTGATGACTTCTGCCATGTATTTCAGAGTGAGCACACAATTTCTATTTCTTTTCTGCTCCTTCCCTTCCTCCCTTCCTTCCAGTGTTCCTCCCTTCCTCTCTCTCTCTTACTCACTTTTTGAAGTTGAGATAATTTCATCAGAAAGGCTATAGATCTGTTAAAAGAATTCAGCAAGAATACCCAGATATATGATCCACTCAGAAAAATCAATAATGTTCTTCTGCATCAGCAATAGTCAGCTAAGACTATAAGGAATTCTATGATGCCTCTCACAATAGCATCTTCCCAAACAATCCCAAAATGGGACAAAGGTTAAGAGTACTGGAGAAGAGATCATTGAGTCAAAAGACCAGGGTATTAAAGGGATGATGAGTGCATTGATTTCTTCAGAAATCTTCCAAAAATTAGAGAGGGCAATCTAGAGTTTACAGATGATTTCAACAAGGAAGTGTCATTCAATGGCACTAGCTTTATAAACAAGGTGTTTAGGGAGGAGAGGGAGAATATTAAGTAGAACGAAGTTTGAAAGACTCTCCTCCAAGGGCCTCTTAGGTTTTTTGCATGCCTTGCAAAGAAGGATGCATTTTTTTAGATAGGCTCTTCAAGGATGTCCTGGAGAGAACACTTCTGGAAGACAAAATAACAAAGGCCATACTTGTTTCCTGCACATTATAGTCAAAATAAGGTCAATGATCCTTGCTATCACTTGCCCTTGATGACTGCTGAGTTCCACTGGCTACTAATCCTTGATGCTTCCAATTATAGGAGATGCCAGCTCTGCCAGTGATACGTTTGAACTGTCCTTTTCCTTGTAGTCCTTACTATCTCACCAAGTTTGAGTGGAAGAACCCCTGGCTTTACTGTAAGCTTCTTTCCCCCAGCCACCAGCTGAAATGTGAGTCTGCAGGGTCCAAAGGAATGGCGAATCAGCCAGAATTGCCCCTCCAGGCCTATGGCTTTGACATCTATTCCCTTTTCTGGTTATGATTCTCTCCTCCTTTGCTCAGCAAGTCGATTTCCTGAAGAAATCTTACTGCTCACCAGAAGAACAGAGAAATGTCTAAATTCCACTTGCATTCAAAGTGGGTCACTGTCCAACACCAGGTTGAGGAAGGAGGAAGAAAAGCACTTCCCGTTTCCTGATATTACTTCTGAGTCACAGCCACCCCACCCTCAAGCTAGCTGCAGAGGAAGTTTTCTTCAGAGCTTTTCTTGAAACTCTGAAGCCCATCTCTGTGTTGTTTTGGCACAGAACAATGATTCAGAAAGGAACTTTCCAGCGAGAGTTGAGAACTACTCCCCTTTTCCACCATTGGTTGCCTTCCCTGCCCCTTTGTTATTCTAACTCCAGGAAAGCAAGTGTCTGCACAGTGCCTGTCAGACAAAAAGAGGAAATAGCTACTTCTGTTTTGGGTGAAGAGTAGAGGAAACAAAGGTTACACCATCAAGGGGAGTGACCTGGCAAAATAAGAAAAAAATTGTTCATTTAGTGAACCAACCAAGGCTAGGGGAGGTATGAAAGCAACAGATTTCAAAAGTCTATTCTTTGTTTGTTTTTTTAAAAAAAAATATTAATGGGCTGTAACTGAGGCAGCTCTCCTCTGAGATGATCATCTATTGTGGTTCCAGCCAAAGCTATTGCTATCTGGCTCTTGCCTGGAGCCTACCTTGATACCCCTGCTACTAGTTTGAGTGATGAGGTTAGAATGAATCCACATTAGTTTAAAAACATAGTTTCATGACTTTTTGTTGTTGTTATTGTTGTTGTCTTTTTGAGACGGGGTCTCCCTGTAGCCCCAGCTGTCCTGGAACTCACTAAGTAGACCAGGCTGACCTTGAACTCACAGAGATCCGCCTGCCTCTGCCTCCTGAGTGCTGGGATTAAAGGTGTGTGCCACCATGCCCGATGGTTTTATGACTTTTTCCCAGCAGCATAATCATGCTGGCAAATAAAAATTACTCATTTGCAGTTGTTAGTCAAGGTAGTCCAAGAGACTCCCAAAATAACACAGGCTATTGCCACAGCCTTTGATGGCCTCCCAGAACTTGAAGGTAAAACCCTACTGCTGAAGACAGACCACACATTAGATTTGGAGCAACAGAGCTCGAACTGACCTGAAACCACTTTCCCTGAGGGCTAGCTCTTCATAGCTTTGGAGAGAAGGTATCAAGGGAAAACATCAATCGAAGGTCCAACACCAGCTTTTAAGACCAAAAAACCACATCAATGGCCAACATGGCATATATCATTGGTGCAGTAGTGGCACTTTTATCTTGGGGGCAATCAACAGCCACCTCATTGGACTAAAAGCCCACTCAGTGAGAGGAAACTCAAGTGTGGGTCTGTAAACATAACCAAATACACATGGCTAGAGAGGTCATAGATCTTAGAGAAAACACCAAGACTGTCATACACAGACTAATATAATTTCTTGCTTTGTGCAAAATATGTATCCTTATATTTACAGACAAATATCCCAGTCACCACTCATCAAAGAAGCTTATTTTGCACCAGTCAGAGACTATTACTAAGTACCACAACTGGTCACACACAGACATTATCTATGAATTTCCCAGGTCTAAGGCTACACATCTACAATGCAACCTCTATACCTAAGGTACACGGAACATAGAAATAAGGGTAATGAAGATGACACAAATGAATCTCTCAATTCTCATTAATGAAGCTCCCTCATGCAACAGAGGGACAGGAACACAAAAAGGTCACAAATGGCCAAAATGTAGAGATTAAGAGTCTGAAGATTACTGGTCCATGGACAGGACTCTTATATTAAACTTCACCCACCCAGGGCTCAAGTACCATCTCCAAAGAGGGGCAGAAAGATTGTAAGAGTCAGAGAGGAGGTGCATGACCACACGGAAAGAGTCCTACAAGCTCCTGGGACCCTACTCATATGATTCTATGACAATGGTGTCGGCCTATACAAGTCCCATGTGAACTCAGGCAGACAAAAACCCAGCATAGAACTGGGGAAATGAACGCAGACCCCAGTCTTAGCTGAGGACACATTGGCAGTTGATTACTGCTGGGTGAAGAAGGGCTGATCTTCCTAAAACAAGAGACTCTAGATAGGCTGACTAGACCTCAGTGGATGGACTTGCACAGGGGAACATCTGGGGACACTGACTTGACACATTGGGCCTTAACACGGAGGACAGAGTATATGGGTTCCAGTGGGGTGGGGGGTTCTGTGGAAGTGTGCTGGTGGGGACGGGGGTATAAAGATGATTAAGATTCTTTGAGATATTCTGTATAAAATACACAAAAATTCATTAAAAACAAATTTTAAAAAAAAGAAATTTCTGGGACTGGGGTTCTAGTGCTATTGCTTAGCATTTGTGAGGTCCTAAATGCAATCCTCAGCATGACAAATGATTGAATAAATAAGTAAAATGTGTCCAAACACCGACATATTTTATTTTGCCCTCCTTGGTGAATTTGCTTAAATTCATACCTTGTTTTGAAAATGAAAATCTAGAGTTGTTTTTAGTTCTCGTTAAAATCTAACTGCAATACAAATAAATAAAATTATGTAAAATACATTATTCATTAAAAGGAAGCTTAAAAAAAATGACTCATTTGCTTAGATGTTAGAAATGACTTATTGGGAGAGTGTCAGCTCCCAAGGGCGGCCCATTATTTTTGTACCAAAAAACAACAGATGCTGGCAGTAAATTTCAAAATGACTATGCAATCAGCTGTGAGTTTGTACAGGCCAGCAGGCTAAACCCCTTGTACTTCTGTACACATTCTTTCCAAGGAGATATTCCATGATTCATTTAGCAGATCAGGGCAACCAGGAGCCTTGGCTGAAAGGAAGTAAAGAAAGACTTAAGCTATTGTCTTACTCCTGGTGAGGAAGAAAGGCACTGCATTAACGAATTCAACATTCGACATTCGGTGCTGAATTCATAATGCCCCTCATGGAAACAAAGAACAATAAAAGCAATTTTACCTGTTCAGAAAGCTTTGCTTTCTTCTTCCTCAGAGGATTATAAAAGATTATAGGTTTTTTTTTTTTTTAACCAGATAGGGAAATCTGAATCCTTTAAGTAGAGAGACGAGATAATGATCTCTGAATTCCATCAGCAATCTATATTCCCGAAATAGATTTTTAGAGCTGCTTCCTATAAAGAAAAATGTGTACTGGATGGAAATTTTATTACCTGGATATTGAATTTAGTGACATCAAGGGGATTTCTTTGCAAAGGTTCTCTTACCCAAGTTTGGTTTCTATCCTTTTACTAACTTAAATGAAATTAAACAATGCTTTTTAAAAAACATTTATAGCCAGGCGTGGTGGTGCACGCCTTTAATCCCAGCACTCGGGAGGCAGAGGCAGGCGGATCTCTGTGAGTTCGAGGCCAGCCTGGTCTACATAGTGAGTTCCAGGACAGCTGGGGCTACAGGGAGACCTTGTCTCAAAAAGACCCAAAATAAATAAATAAATAAATAAATATAAAAAACATTTATTTATTTACTTTGGGGGAGGAGTGTCTGCCACGTGTGGAGGACACAGCACAACTTGTAGGAGTCTGTTCTCTCCTATCATATGGATCCTGGAGATTGGACTCTAGTCATCAGGCTTGGTGGCAGGCCTTTGCCTGATGAGCCATCCCTCTAGCCCTACACAATGCTTTCGAAGTATTATCCAATTATTTTCTATGAGATTGCTTAGTCTTTTTTTGTGTGCCATTTGAGGCATTTCTTTCGGGGTATCACTTCTTTGGTACACATTTTCCTTCTTTGCCTTCTATTAAGCAGATTTAAAATGTGTTCATCAAAAAGAAAAGAGTGAGCCTAGATATTGGGAATGGGGAGATGGGGAGTAACCATAATACAGAAGGCTCAGCCCTTAGATGCTTTTTTATTATTTTTTGAGAGAGGATCTTGCCATATAGCCCAAACAAGACTTGAACTCAAAGCAGTCCTCCTGCCTCAGGCTTCTGGGAGCTGAGATTAAGGGGTGTGACATCAGCCCTGGCTTGAACACAGGTTTTCATCTAGACATCAGCACTCCTCCCAGCATTTGTTCATCAGTCTCAAAACCAGTTATTTCAGGGGCTAGAGAGATGGCTCAGAGGTTAAAAACACTGGCTGCTTTGGTGGAGGACCCAGATTCAGTTCCCAGCACCCACATGGCAGCTAATAGTCATTTATAACACCAGTTTCAGGGGATCATCTGGCCTCTGTGGACATTGTATGTACAGATGCATTTATATACATGTAGGCAAAACACTCATACACATAAAATGAAAATAAGTATATTAAAAACATTTTTTGAAACCAATTATTTCAGTATCCTACATACTGATGAAAATGAGTCACATTCAGAGAAAGAATTAAGGAGGCACAAGGTCAGAGTCTGCTTTACCTCTAATGCCTCTGCCATCTTTCCTCCTTTTGCACCGACAAGCTCCATTGTCTGCCTTTTCCTTAGTATTGGTTTAGTGACTATATAGCAGAGATGATTTACTCAGGTTTTAGTTATGTTTTGATTTGACATAGTATATTTTCCCCTGGAGATACCCATTTTGTCTTGCTGAGGGAAGCAGGGAGATTAATCAAGAAGAAATTAATATTCCATGTGTCTTAGTTTGTTCTTCACTGCTGTGACAAAACACTCTGACCAGTACCAACTTGGGGAGGAAAGGGTTTATTTGTCTTACATCTCCCAGGAGATGGCAGGAACTCAGGGCAGGAACCTGGAGGCAGGAGCTAGAGCACAGGCCATGGAGGAACGTTGCTTACAGGCTTGCTCTCTTGGCCCCTGCTGAGCCTGCTTTCTTATGCAACACAGGCCCACCTGCCCAGGGGTGGCACCACCCACAGTGGGCTGGGCCCTCCCACATCACTCATCAAGAAGATGCCCTTCAGACATGGCCACAGGCCAGTCCAATAGAGGCAATTCCCCAACTGAGGCTCCCTCAACCCAGGTGTGTCAAGTTGACACTAAAGCTATCCAGCACACCATGTACATGTTTTAGAAAAATAGCCTAACTGAATTCACAAAACACTTAAATTCTTGTTCAACTAATAAAAGATTTCTGATATTCCTTTAGCTGCCTATAATTTCTATCCTCTGTGTGTGTGTGTGTTGTGTATGTGTGTGTGTGTGTGTCTGTGTGTGTATGTGTGTGTGTGTGTGTGTGTGTGTGTGTGTGTGTGTACACATTCCTTGGGCATCATTCACTTTATTTTTAGATAAGGTCTCTCACTGGCCTGGGATTGCTGAGTAGGTTAGGGTTGGCTAGTGAACCCCAGGCTTCCACCTGTCTCTACCTCCCCAGCACTGGGTTGTAAGCTCATATCACCATGCTTTTTACTTGGATTCTGGGGATCAAACTCAGGCCAAGTACTTTTTGGGGGTGTTATCTCCTCATCCCTTATCCCTTGGGTGTTAGTCAGACGTATTTGAAATCTACTCCTTTCATGCCTCCCCTTGCCCTCCTTGCCCACAATGTAAATTGGATATGAACCTTATATTTTCTCTTATCGAGATCTTCTCTCTTCAGGGTTTTTAAGATTCCCTCCAGAGATCACAAACCATTCATTTATACCATGCCTGTGCTTCTGTTGTCCCAGTGAAGCATATTTGCTTTCTTTTCTATGTTTCTGTTTCTTTTTCTGTCCCTTGTCCTTTTCCTCCTGTACTTCAGTCTCTGAGAACTGTGGGTTGCTATGCCTTTCATCGCACCCTGTTCCTACACCTGCTCTCCTCCTAGGCACTCTACTGACAGCTTTGCAGCTTTCTTCCAGCTGTGTGGGATGCCCCAGACATTTCAGAGAGACTGGACTACATGTTGCTTCAACAGAAAACCTTGTGATTTTTGTCAAGAAATGGTAGAAATCTAAGGTATATCCCTCAAAAGAGGATCCAGCATGAGAAAGAGAGCTCTGTAGCTTCAAAATATTAAACCATTAGCTGGGCGTGGTGATGCACACCTTTAATCCCAGCCCTCGGGTGGCAGAGGCAGGTGGATCTCTGTGAGATAGAGGCCAGCTCAGTCTACATAGTGAGCTCCAGCTCAGTTGGGACTACAGGGAGACCCTGTATCAACAAAATAAAACAAAAAACACAATTTTTTTTTTGGTCTTTTTGAGACAGGGTCTCCCTGTAGCCCCAGCTGTCCTGGAACTCACTTTGTAGACCAGGCTGGCCTTGAACTCACAGAGATCTGCCTGACTCTGCCTCCCGAGTGCTGGGATTAAAGGCATGTGCCACCACGCCCAGCAAAACACAAAAAATTTTAAACATTAAAAAATTTAAAAATAAGTCTTATTGGTAAAATTGGCTTCTGTTAAACAATTTCAAGACAATGACTCTACCACTGAGCTGCATTCATAGCCCTGTGTTTAACATTTTTTTGAGCTTAGCTCTGGAGAGCTCTTTTAGTGTTAACCTCTTATTTCAGTGAGCCCAAGCCCATATGTCGGTCCCAGGGCCTCTGAGGGAATGCGAACAAAACCTTATTTTTATTCGAAATCCATATAGCATGAACGCCTCAATGTGCCACACCTAGTCAAGATCTAGAGCTATCTATCGCAGGAACTCAACTGTATTGATTTCCTTTAGCCAGATGCATCCAAGGACACTTAGTTGTGACTTCCAGATATATGATGCCACTTTTCCTCTGGCATAGGGAGCAGCTGAATACAGGCAGGAAGGAAATTTTGCTTCCTTGCTTTCTCCAATGAATTCAACCTGAGTCCTTTGAGTACAGGAACTAGGCTCGGTAAAACCGTCTCCTTTCTGGGTTTTGGTGCTGAAACTGATGAATTAAAATGCATACACAGGGCCCACAAGATGGCTCAAGGGGGTAAAGGTGCTTGTGGCACAAGCCTGGCAATTTGAGTTCGCTCTCCAGAACCCATATAAAGGTGGCAGGAGAGAACCAACTTCATGAAGTTGTTTTCTGATCTCCACACATACTCATGGCAATTACACAGTCACACAGTCTACACACACTCCCTGCATGTGCGTGCACACACACACACACACACACACACAATAATAATAAATAATTATTTTAAATGCATACACAACAGAGGTGAAGCCTGGTCCCAAAACTTCAACAGCCTGTGAGGTTCCTGGTACCAGAATCTGGCTACAGAATGAGCCTTTGCCAAATCTGTGCCAGAAAAGGACTCCTCTAGTGTGACTCTACAGTGGCTCTGGGGCTGGGATTGGCCTAGCTACAAATAAAACAATAAAGCAAGGAGTTGCTCTGGTACTTTGGTCTTTGCAGTCAGTACAGAGATTAAGAATATGGTCTTTCCCACACTGAGGGACACTTAGGGACACAAATTAGACTCTAGACTCTATAGACTTTATTATATATAATAGAGTACATTAAATTGGGTGGGAGGGGGTAATAAGCAGAGGTGTGGATAGGGGAGGGGATCTAAATATCATCAAATTATATTGTATGAAAAATCACAAAATTTCAGTAAAGAATGTTAAAAAAAAAAAAAAAGAACATGATTTTTTTTTTTTTTCTATGCTGGGTTACTATCTGGGAATCCCTTTGGCCACCCTGGCCAACAAGTCAAAAGAAAGTATTGCCTTTCTGGCATTGTTGCTTGTTATGTAGTCTTTAGCAATACATATGGACTCTTAAGAAATTATATTGGCCCCTTTAATCTTTGGTTATACTTTCCTTTTGGGTTTAAGGCCATACAGTTGACCCAGATAAACCAATTTATTTTTACTCTTAAGGTCATTTGAGGATCTGTTCCTCAGGAGTCACAAGGGCTCTGGAGGAGCCCCTGGCTTCTGGCTCCTTTCTTTTACCAGTTCTGCCTATGTGAAGATAAGTCAAAAGTCCTGCTCAACCATGGTTGGCTTTGCTTGGAAGTATGGAGGAAATGATTCCTCTGTGTTGACTCTGCCTCTGCCTCCCAAGTGCTGAGATTAATGGCATGTGCCACCACGCCTGGCTTTTGCTATAGCATTCTAAATAGATTAAGACAGCACTACAGAGGCTGGAGAGATGGCTCAGAGGTTAAGAGCACTGGTAACTCCAGTTCCAGGGGATCTGACACCCTCTTCTGACCTCCATGGGCAATGCAGGGCATGGATGCACTTACATATATGCAGGCAATACACTCATGCACATAAAATAAAAACTAAAATATTTTTAAAGAAGACAGCACTACAGTCAAATATACAAGCACACTTGCAAATAAATACTATAAAAACAAGTATGCGCAGTCACATTACCAGAACCTATATGCACATTCATGTTTGCCTTATCAGGTGAGTTATCATGAGTCACTCATAAAGGAAGCACTGTGACCAATTGAAAGTTTTAGATAATGTCTAGTGGAGTAGGTGGGTCAATCAAGCAAATAAGACTGAAGACGGCAAAAGAGAGTAAGACAGATGGGAAGAATGGCACACACCTGTAATCAAAATGCCTAAGAGGCTGAGGAAGGACAATTGCAAGTTCAAAGCCAATCTAGACTACATATTGAGTTCCAAGCCATCCTGAGATACATAGTAAGATTCTGTCTCAAAAAACTAAAAGGACCTGGATCCTTAAATTTGCAGACAAGAATCCCAGTCACCACCCATCAAAGTATCTTCTTTTTCAACAGACAGAGATTATTAGTTAGACCACTGGTCACACACAGAGATTCTCTATGAATTGCCCAAGCCTAAATGGCACATCTAAAATGCAACCTCTACACCTAAAACTCATGGAACATGAAACAAGGGATGAAGAGAATACTAATGTGTCTTTCAATTTTCATCAATGAAGTTCCCTCATGCAACAGACGGCCAGGAACACAAAAGACCACAAATGACTAAAACACAGAATTATAATAAGAGTCTGCAGAGTGTTGGTCCTTGGACAAGACTCCTATATTGAGGTCCACCCACCCAGGGGTCAGTGACCATTGCAGAAGAAGGAGCAGAAATACTGTAAGAGCCAGGAAGGAGGTTCATGGCCATACAGAAATAGTCCTACAGGTACCTGGGACCCTTCTCATACAAACTTACAGCAATGGTGTCAACATGCACAAGACCCAAACTTAGACAGACAAAAACCCAGTACAGAACTGTGGAAATGAACAGCTAGCCCCAATTTTCATTGAAGTATTATTGGCAACTGATTACTGCTGGGTGAGGAAGAGCTGATCTTCTTGAAGGGAGAGACTCTAGATAGGCTGACTAAACCCTGGTGGATGAACTTGCACTGAGGGACATTTGGAGACAATAACTTTACATAGTAGGCCTTAACACAAATGACAGAATGTATGAACTCCAGTAGGGGGAGGCTATAGGAGGGTGCCAAAGGGGAAGGGGGGAAGGGGGTACAAAGATGATTTTATGTATGAAATATACAAAAATTCAATAAAAAATATTTTTTAAAAAACTAAGGGAAAAAAACAAAAAGAAGGTAGGAGATTACTGCTGTCAGGTTTCATCTATTCAAAAAATATCCTCTGAGTGCCTACAATAAACCAGGTACCTTTGTAGGCACTGAAGAAATACCTATGACAATTGAGGTTCTTCTGTCAAAGAACATACATTGTAGTTCACTAAAATGAAATATGTGAACAAACTCACATATAATATAATTTCAGGCGGTGTTAGGTGATATTCAGAAAATGGCACCAGGTGCTAAAAATAGAGTGGTGACAGTGATTAACACAAGGAAGGCCCTCCTGAAGGGGAAGCCTATGAACAGAGACCCCAAGGACAAGAAGAAAGCAAGCCATAGGAACCAAAAATTTAAGGTAGAGAGGATAGCAAGAGAACCCTGCACTGTGCTTTCTCAAATCAAAAAGTAGATCAGTGTCAGGCACTAAGTGATAGGAAGGTGAATCTGGAGAGGCAGAGTGTCCACACCTCCTATGTCACCATAGGCCGTGGTAAGGAGTTCAGATGCTATTGAAAGTGTGATAGAAGCTACTGCAGATTTGGATGCAAGGGCAGAGCAAGGAACCACAGTATGATCTACATTTTCAAAAATTCACTCATGTGATTGAGTTTTTCAAATATGTTCAGCAATAGTTTCCAAAAAAGGTGGTATAAGCTGGTAGTTTGGGCAAGATTTCAAAAAGGCAATGCCTAGCTAGAGGAGACTAGCTGTGCTGACTTATCTCCTTCCTAGTCTGTAAATTCTCCCGTGGTTTATTCATCTTCAACCCCCCAGTGAAATCTTGTGCCTGGCATACAGAGGAGATGAAGCATTCATTCCAAAACTGCCCAAGTTACAAATAGCAGCTGAGCCATTTGTTCTTGGGTGGCAGCCCAGAAACTCAGTCTCTGAAAGGATAATGTTAAGCTATGGGCTCTGATGCCACAGAGGATAGTGAAATTGGAGGTCTTTCATAGTCACAAATGAGGTTACACTGGAATCATGACAGTTATGAAATAGCATTTATTTGTTTTACCAATGCCTTTTGCCACAGTCTGGGTAATTCTGTGTTTGTAATTCAGTACAAGTTTATCACCACTGTTGGAAATTAAATGCAAAGAAACATATACAGTGCTTGCATTATCATCATACACAACAAGGTAGTGTGTTAATAAGTATCAGGCTTTTGAGGTGATTGTATTGAGAACTACCAATAGAAGATTCTATTCCTATTAAGGCAAACTCGTCCCATCAAAACACACACACACACACACACACACACACACACACACACACCTCTAGGAAGCAATTACGCAAAGAAAAAAAAAGAGAGAGAGAGTTTAGAATTATAGTTAATAGTATAGCTTTAAAGAGCTGGGAAGGTGGTTCAGCGGGTAAGACCGCTGACTTTACAAGCAAGAGGACATGAATTTGAATCCCCAGCATCCATGTAAAATGTGGTTTGAGCTGGGTGTGGTGGCACATGCCTTTAGTCCCAGCACTCAGGAAGCAGAAGCAGGCAGATCTCTGTGAGTTCAAGGCCAGCCTGGTCTACACAGTGAGTTCCAGGCCAGCTGGGGTTACAAGCCCAAGCTTTATCTACATGACACATGGTAATTAAAAGTGCCACACTGGTAGAATTAACCTTCTTAGATGTTTAACAGCTGTGCTGGATAGTTTTAGTGTCAACTTGACACACCTGGGTTGAGGGAGCCTCAGTTGGGGAATTGCCTCTATTGGACTGGCCTGTGGCCATGTCCATGGGACACCTTCTTGATTGTTGAGTGATGTGGGACGACCCAGCCCACTGTGGGTGGTGCCACCCCTGGGCAGGTGGGCCTGTGTTGCATAAGAAAGCAGGCTGAGCAGGGGCCAGGGGAACAAGCCAGTAAGCAGTGTTCCTCCATGGCCTGTGCTCCAGCTCCTGCCTCCAGGTTCCTGCCCTGAGTTCCTACGTTGGGCTCCCTGATGAACTGCTACCTGGGAGATGTAAGACAAATAAACCCTTTCCTCCCCAAGTTGGTATCAGTCAGAGTGTTTTGTCACAGCAATGAAGAAAGAGACTAAGACAACAGCCATACTACGAGGCCTATACTAGTTTGGACAGAGGGACATAAAGCATAGTTTTTACTCCTTTCCCTCCTAGTCGACTAAGTTCCAGTGGACTATGAGCATCTCTGAAAATGTCCTGTAACTGTGGTGAGTTACCTGTCCTCTTGATCAAGGAGTCCATGGAGACCCCACCAGATGGACCTGAACCAGTGTCCAGTCTACAAAAAGGAGGGTCAACACAGAGGGAAAATTTATTCCATGCTTCCAAGTGAAACCAGCCATGGTCTAGCAGGACCTTTGACTTATCTTCACATAGACAGAACTGGTAAAAGAAAGGAGCCAGGGGCTCCTCCTAAGCCCGTGTTACCCCTGAGGAACAGATCCTTAAATGACCTTAAGAGTAAAAATAAATTGGTTTATCTGGGCCAATTGTAGTTCTTAAACACCCAAAAGGAAAGTATGACCAAAGATTAATGGGGCCAATATAATTTTTTAAGAATCCACATGTATAGCTAAAGGCTACATAACAAGAAATGATGCCAGACTGGAGATACCTTCCTTTGAGTTGGTGTCCAGGGTGGCCCAAAAGACTCCCAGACAGCCACCCAGCATAAAACTGAGAAAATGAACAGCAGACCCCAATCTTATCTAAAGGAATATTGACAACTGATTGCTGCTAGATGAGGAACAGCTGATCTTCCTAAAACAAGGATCTCTAGATAGGCTGCCCAGATTCAGCAGACGGACAAGCACTGGGGAATGGCTGGGGGCACTGAAAACACAGTGGACAGTAACAGGGATGACAGAGTATATAGGCTCCAGTGTGTGTGTGGGGGGGGAAGGCTATGAGAGGGTGCCATTTGGGAAGTGGGTATATAGATGAATAAGATTGTGTGGGATGTTCTGTATGAGATACACACAAAAAATCAACAAATTTAAAAAAAAGACTTATTAAAAAAGTTTTAATTTTTATTTATTATTAGTGTTCATTTATGATTGGGGGTGGGGCATGTCCCACAGAAGTCAACTTTGTGGAGTCAGCTGTCTCCTTCCACCTCTATGTGGGTTCCAGAGATGGAGCTCAGATCTCCAGATGCCTTTACCTGCTGAGCCATTTCACCCGCTATTTTATATTTGACCAATGTTTTCACATAGATTATAGAGATCTGTGGGAAAATATCTAATGGTAGAATATCAAATAAATATCTCTCATTTCTGTAATTATAGAAAGATTCCAAGTTATGTATTTGTATCTTCTATTGCAACTATATTTTTTGAGAAGTTGCACAAAAGTGATAAAGGCAGAAGGCCCAATACAGGTATAATATTTGTCTGATTATATCATCTTACAGGGGGAGAGCATCCCAATACCCATCTGGTTTAAGTGTGAGAAAATACTACTGCTACTCCTAGCTACCCCTAAGTAGATAGGCATAGATATTCTTCATTAAGCATTATAGTGGCTGTAATGAACATGTATTTGTTACTTTTCCTGTCTCTGTGACAAAATACCCAACAGAACAATGTAAGGAATTACTTCTTTTGGCTCACAGTTTTAGAGGATTCAGCCCATGGCTGCTTCACCCCATTAACTTGGGCAGACCAGCCCAGTGGCTAGAGCGTGGCAGAAGAGTCTGTTCTCACTTCCTGATAGATAAAAAGCAGAGAAAGGGGAATACAGAAAAGGGTCAGGGCAAGATATAGCCCCTCAGGTCATACCACCAATAATCTACTTCCTCCAACTAGGCTCCTATTTCTTTCCATTAGTTCCAAATAATGCCATCTTCTTATGAATCCATCAAAGGATAAACCATTGATTATTTCAGAGCCCTTAATGTACTTGTCTCTGGAAATGTCACCATAGACACACCTAGCAGTGTGCTTCACTAATCTCATAGGTATTTCTTAATCCAATCAAGTTGATAATCAAAATTAGCCATCACATATTATTCTTATTTTACTAATGAGAAAGATAAAGTCAGAATCGGAAGTTGGACTTTGGTTTGAGTTTTAATTGGCCTTTTCAGGAAGCACTTATGAATTGATGTTACAGCCAATTTGTTTTGTTTTTACTACTTAAAAACACTACAATTTCTTTTTATTACAACTCCGATAAATTATCAAATCAACTTTGGGTTTTTTTGTTTTGTTTTGTTTTTGAGACAGGGTTTCCCTGTAGCCATAGTTGGCCTGGAACTTACTGTGGAGACCAGGCTGACCTCAATCTCACAGAGCTCCACTTCCCTCTGCCTCTTGAGTGCTAGGGTTAAAAGTGTATGCCACCATACCTGCCCACCACTTTCTGCCTGTTCTTTATTACATTATTTATTATTTTTGGTCTGTTTGAGACAGGGTCTCCATGTAGGCCCAGCTGGCTAGGAACTCACTATGTAGACCAGATCTCAAATTCACAGAGATCCTCCTGCCTCTGCCTCCCGAATGCTGAGATTAAGTCATGTACCACCACGCCCAGTTGGCAAATCAGTATTTTTTTTAAAACAAAACCATCTTTCACTCTATTTTCTTTTCATAAATAGGGCAATATATTCACTGGGGTTTTGAACTTATATTGCTCATTTGATGCTTCTTTTAAAAAGTAATTTCAGGGGCTGGAGAGATGGCTCAGCAATTAAGAGTACTGGCTGCTCTTGTGGAGGACCCGGGTTCAATTCCCAGCACCCACATGGTGGCTACAAACCATCCTTAACTCCAGGTCCAGGCAAATCCAAAGCCCTCTTCTGACCTCCGTGACATTGCACAACATGGGTGTGCTCACATACATGCAGGCAATACAATCATGCATATAAAACGAAAATAGTAAATAAAATAATTTTTTTTTAAAGTAAGTTCAGAGCTATTTGGAGCCTAATGAACACCCCATAAGATGCATCACTGAAGATAGTGGCTGCCTTTCCCTGGAATTCATCAGTAACCAGTACTTCACAGGGAGTAACAGGGTCCCAAAAGCCCCTCCCCAATCCATGATGGACTGTTGATGGACCCAGTCTTGTGTAGGCCCATGACAGGCAGCCACAGCTGCTGTGAGCTCCTGCCATGGCCGGAAGTCAGCATTTCACAGTTCTTTCTAACTTCCTACATCCTTTCTGCTCCCTCTTCCACAATGACTCCTGAGTCTTAGAGATGGTGGCGCCTGGTCACACAGATGATCCTGGTTAAAGTCGGTAGGGCTCTCTCACATACAGAAAAAGGAGATATGAATGTTTGAAATGTTTGAAAGAGAATTCTGGGGAAGAGGATTAATAGAGGTGAGAGGGAAGTTAGAAAGGCTGGAGGTTACAGTAATCAGAACTTTACACATGTATGAAATTGTCAAACAACAAAGTCAATTATTTAAAAAAGTAAGTTTGGCCACCTTAGGCTGCTCTATTCAGAACCTTTTGCAGCTTCTCTGTTAACTGAACAGAAAAGCTAAAGTGCCTGCCATGGTTTGTAGAAAATTATGATCTGGCCCTGGTCACTCTTCTCAGGCTGGGCTGTCCTCAGGACCTCTGTGTTTTCACCTTTGCACTGGCATATTCTCCATATGGCTAGTCTTCCAGTTCTTTCATGCTTCCTCTGATGTCAACACATAAGAGAAGATTTTCTGATACTTTTTCTAAAACAGCAGTTCTCTCTGTTCATTGTACCTTATCTTCAAGACCCCATCTTATTTGTCCATATAATATTAACATTACCTGCTACATAGTTATTTACTGACTTGTTACTATCTTCCCCTACCCCGTTACAATGTAGATTCCATAAGGACATTTACTGTTTCTTGATTGAATGAAAGTGGGGTGCTAGACAGCTTTCATCTAGATAAGCTTGGAGACGCTTATCACTTATTTCTATTGAACTCACCAGTGAAGACCCTATGGGCCCCATACCTGGAGATTGCCTAAGTCTAAAGGGAGGACCTAAGAATCTTTATTTTAAAAATTTGTGTGTAATGCCAGGTGTGGTGGCTCCCGCCTTTAATCCCAGCACTTGGGAGGCAGAGGCAGGCAGATCTCTGTGAATTCAAGGCCAACCTGGTCTACATAGTGAGTTCCAGGACAGCTGGGGCTACAGGGAGACGCCTAGCGTACTTGACTAGTTCCAGGCCAGTGAGAGATACTGTCTCAAGAAAAAGGTAAATGGTGCCTGAGGAACAACACCCGAGGTTGACCTCTGGCTTCCACATGCATGTGCACAACATGTGTACATGCCCCTGCATATATA
>NW_008330777.1:428374-434999 GCF_000622305.1 Nannospalax galili
ATATATACACACACACACACACACATGAACTTCACCACAAACATAAACATGCAGGGTTTTTTTTTTTGTTGTTGTTGTTGTTCTTTTTGAGACAAGATCTCCCTGTAGCCCCAGCTGGCCTGGAACTTGCTTTGTAGACCAGGCTGACCTTGAACTCACAGAGATCTGCCTGCCTCTGTCTCCTGAGTGCTGGAATTAAAGGCATATGCCACCATGCTTGGCTACAAAATACTGACTTTCAAGAGCTTATCTCAGAGAAAGATAAATGGGCAGCATTTTTTACAGCTTGGACATCTCTTCGCCTAAGAGTGCTCCTCACTGTGGGGTTGGCATATTTGACTTCTTGCAACCTCATTTCTTGCTGCTTTTGAAATTTTTACTCCCATATTTGAGGGAAGAAACATAAAAATTTGCTTCATGTTAATTAGTAGAGGTGAAAAACATTATCATTGAAATCTACCTGACGACCTTATATCCATGCTCAGGTGCCAAGGATCTCAGAAAGTAACCAACTATGATGACTAGTAATAATCAGGTATATGGAGATTAGAGACGCATGTGCAAACATCTAAGTGTTAGCTACATTAAAAATGGGCTTTTCTGTATGAAAAAGTATATTTTAAAATGAAATGGAGATTTTTTTTTTGGTCTTTTTTGAGACAGGGTCCAGTAGCCCCAGCTTGCCTGGAACTCACTATGTAGACCAGGCTAGCTTTAAACTCACAGAGAGCCGCCTGCCTGCCTCCCAAGTGCTGGGATTAAAGGTGTGCACCGTGATGGAGATCTTTTTTAAAGGTTAAAACCTTATTCAATTTTATGTCTTATAGGGTTTATACTGAGTATAATATTGTACAATTTTATTAATTCAACTGTGAACCTGAAAATTTACAGCCAATTTTGAAAGAGATGCATCTTTGCTCTGGAAATTGTTATTGAATATGTCAATGTTGTTGTAATGAAATGCTTCTTCTAATCATGTGGTTATTAAATAAATAATTTTTAAAGTAAAATATTTAAACAATTTAAAATAAATAATTTAAAAAGTAAAATATTTTTTTAAAAAGAAATTTTTGCTCCCTATGATAGTCCAGAGATGGTGAGGTGGCAGCTGTCACTAATTCAAGTCCCCAGTATGTAAGTGGACTAAGCTCCTGTACTGGGGTGGAGAGCAGGAAGATTCAAAGGGGAGTCATTTATAATTATAGAGAGTAGTCCCAGGAACTGAAGGATAGCAACAACTTTGGGTTTTTGTTTGTTTGTTTGTTTTAGAAAAGAGTTTTAACAATTCAGTTATAATACATTAATCTTTTTTGGGAACATCTGTGTTTAGCATTAGTCATTCTGCAGAGTGATCATAAAACATGGAGATAGCTCTGTGACTTCCTAGTGTGTTCTGTAATTTGCTAGAGTCAGATTTTAATAGCACTAAAAATATGTTGCAAAGTTGGTTTGTTTTTCCTCTGCAGATTTTCTGTGAAAAATGAACTGTAAGCAGCAGTTTGGAAGAGTGAACTAACATTTTATAATATAGAAGGATGAGCATTCAGAAATTCTGATTCTGCTCATTTTTCAATGGAAAGAGAACATGGACTTCCACTCAAATGAAGTGGAAATTCAGCCAGCATTTCTTGTTTTTTTCTAAATACATTACTCAGAATTGTCACCACTACAGAACACTTGAATTTGAATTTTTTCATTTTGATTTTTTTTTTTTTTGGTCTTTTTGAGACAGGGTCTCCCTGTAGCCCCAGCTGTCCTGGTACTCACTATGTAGACCAGGCTGGCCTTGAACTCACAGAGATCCGCCTGCCTCTGCCTCCTGAGTGCTGGGATCAAAGGCGTGTGTCACTACACCTGGCAAATTTTTTTTTTTTTTGTCTTTTTGAGATGGGGGCTCCCTGCAGCCTCAGCTGGCCTTGGAACTCACTTTGGAGACCAGGATGGCCTCGAACTCACAGAGACCTGCCTACCTCTGCCCCCAAGTGCTGGGACTAAAGGCATGGGCCACCACGCCCAGCCTGATGTGTTGTTTTTAAAAACGACAGAAATACCAACAAGAGATTTCTTTGATCATCCTAGAGAAAAATCCTGATTTTTTTCTAGACTATCTCTTGGTGTGCAACCCAGGTTGTCCTTTAGTTCAAACTGACAATCCTCCTGCCTCACATTCATGATGCTGTTATTACTGGTGTGCACCACCATGCTGAGCTAAATTCTGAAAAACTTTGAATCCTTCCAAATATTGATGCAAGCTGAACTATGAATATCATCTTAATGCTTTAAGAAATGGCATTTAGTTAATATTTAGCATTTACAATTAAATGAAATACAATATTTAATTAAAGTTAGTGGGTAAATGAGTTATATGCTAACAAGTGAGATCATATGTAAATTGATATAAATATATACACATACCCTTACAAATATTTGGTATTAATGGTGATCAAACTTTGTACTTAATAAAGTGCTACTAGCAAAGTTGTCAAGATAGAGCAGAATATAATGAAATAATGACATACTTCTAAGTAAGTCCAATTCAATAGTTTAGTAGCTTGAAAAATACTTGCATAATGATATTATAACTTATTGTTTCAAAAATTACAGTAACTGGGGCTGGAGAGATGGCTCAGTGGTTAAGAGCAGTGGCTGCTTTCTCTGAGTGGCTGCATCCCCCATAACTCCCTCTCCTGAGGTCCCAAGTTGTGCATGACAGTGGCTTTACCTCTGCATTAGACTTGTGCTGGTGGCAGAGGAGGTTACTGTCATTTGTAGTTTCTAATCTTGGGAGGGCTGATTCTCAAGAATGGACTTTTCACCTCCCTATGGTCTTGATTCCACACATAGTCCTGGGCACCCAGGTTCCAAAACTGGAGCTGTCCCAGTCCCAGATACCAAGCGGTTTTCCATAATTTTTCTATTACTCTTTTACATCCTCAGTGTATCTTCACCTGTGCTATACAGAAGATGTTATGCACCTAATTGAACTTCTAGAGATTAGAAAAATGAATGAACAGAAAACCAGCACTTGGGAGGCAGAGGCATGCAGATCTCTGTGAGATGGAGGCCAGCCTGGTCTACGTACCAAGTTCTAGTCCAGTTGGGCCTACAGGGATACCCTGTCTCAATAAAACCAAAAGAAAGAAAACAGAGAGAACAAGAATGTTACACAAGGCGGGGAGTTGGAGTTGGGAGGTGAGCAGTAAATACATTAAAAATATCCATGTATGAAATTCTCAAAGAATCATTAAAATAACTACATTACTTAAAAAAAAAGGGACTGGCTACTTTTGCAGAGAACTGGGGTTTCATTCCCAACAACTGCACCTTAGCTAACAACTGTTTGTAACTACATTTGCAGGGGATCCAGTGCTACCTTCTGGTCTCTAAAGGCATTGCACATTCTGGTGTACTTACATGCAGGCAAAAACACTCATACACATAAAATAAAAATAAATTCATTAAAATTACAAGTGCTGGCAAGAAAACTTGAAACCAGGTATGACGGCCTATGCCTAGCTTCTTGAGAGGTTGAGCCAAGAGGATTCTGAGTTCCAGGCCAGACTGAGATCCACAGCAAGATCTTATCATAAAAATATTTTGGGCTGGAGAGGTGGCTCAATGGTAAAGAGAACTGACTGCTCTTGCAGAGGACCCGGGTTCGATTCCCAGCACCCACATGGTGGCTACAAATCATCCTTAAATCTAGTTCCAGGGGAATCCAACACCTTCTTCTGACCTCTGCAGCATTGCGAGACACTGGGTGCACTCACATACATGCAGGAAATACACTCATATACATAAAATGAAAATCATAAATAAAAATAATTTTTAAAATATTTTAAATTTGCTTTGCTTCCCTGGGCCTGAAAAACCTGCAGGCCTCTCTCTGGGGTAAGTTGATCACACCCTCTGCACCTTGACTCTCCCAGCCTCATTCACCTTCCCATCTCTCCTGCCCATCTCTCCTCCTAGCCTGGGTCCTGTCCCATTCCTTGTCTTGATGCCCCAGACACCAGGGGAACCACCACTGCTTCCTGATCCTTGCATCCAGACCGACCCAGCTCCTTCTTAGGTACCCAGGAGCCCTCTGAGCCTGGCCCCCGCCCTCATCTCCCTCTGCTTCCCTGGGCCTACACAACCCGAAGGTCTCTCTCAGAGGTAAGTCCATCGAGCCCTCTGCCCCTTAACTCCCCTAGCCTCATTCACGCCCCCATCTTCCCCAGCCGTCTCTCCTCCTAGCCTGGGTCCTGTCCCATTCCTTATCTTGGCACTCCAGACACCGGGGGACCTACCACTGCTTTCTGATCCTTTGCATCCAGACCAATCCAGGTCCTTCTGGGGTCCCCAGGAGCCCTCTGGGCCTGGTCCCACACTCACTTCCCTTTGCTTCCTTGGGTCTGCACCACCCAGGCCTTGACTCCCCCAGCCTCATTCCCCACCCCCAGCCTCATTCCCTCATTCACAATCCCTCCCCTCCCCCCACCCACATCTCTCCTCCTAGCCTGGGACCTGTCCCATTTCTTGTCTTAGCACCCCAGGCACATGGGGAACCACCACTGCTTCCTGATCCTTTGCATCCAGACCAACCCAGTTCACTCTGGGAACCCCAGGAACCCTCTGGGCCTGGTCCCACCCTCATCTCCCTCTGCTTCCCTGGGCTGCACAACCTTTCCTCTTCCTGATCCTTTGCATCCAGACCAACCCAGTTCCTCAGTGCAGTCCCCAGGAGCCCTTGGGGCTTCTTCCTGCCCCTATCTCCCTTTGCATCTCTGGGTGGCACGGTGACCAGCTGCCCTTGACCAGCATCTTTCCTGGGCCCTGCTCCAAGAGCAGTCTTAGCACCCAAATTCCTGAGGCCAAAATCTTTCTTGGAGGGATCCAGACCTTAGAAGAAAGCCTGAAAGCATCTGATCCTCATCTGACTTGTTCTGCTGTGGGAACTCCTGAAGACAAAAGCAATCTGGCCACTCCAGTATAAAATCAAAAGAGAGAACCAGAAGCTTAGATGAACCAGCTTTTCATGCCCAAAAAGTAAACCACAAAGACACATAAAGTTTACAAAAAGAATCAGACCTAAACTTGAAGGCTTGAGTATCACACAAGAATCAGAAACTACAAAAGAAATTCAGATGTCAAAATCACAGAGAAAAAATAGCATGAAAAACCAAAATAACATATCCCCATGAAATACCAATAATCCTCTAGAGGAGTACAAGGAGAACCCCCTAGAGATAATGCAGGACATGGAACTCAAAAGAACAATTATAAACATGATAAAAGAATTCAGTGAATTTAAAGAAAAAGATTGATGACTACTCAGGCTGAAATGAAGAAGGAAGTGAAACACTCAGGAAATGATAGGAGAAAGCCTCATCAATAGGATGAATGAAATGGAAAACAGAGTATCAATATTGGAAGATAAAGTGGACAAACTAGACCACTCAAGCAAAGATTATGAAAAAATTTAAGAAATCACAAGAATGGAATAGGCAGGAATTGTGTGACACCATAAAAAAAATCACACTTACGAATCATAGGCATACAGGAAGGAGAAAAATCCCAAGATAATGCCATGGACCAAATCTTCAACAGAATCATGGAAGAAAGTTTCCCCAAATTAAAAAAAGACATACCCATACAAATACAAGAAACGTATAGAACACCAAACAGACAGGACCAGAAAAGAAACTCTGCACAGCAGATCATAGTAAAAACACTACACATACAAAACAAAGAGACAATACTGAAAGCTGCAAAAGAGAAACAACAAGTCACATATAAAGGAAAACCCATTAGGATTACAGCTGACTTTTCAGTGGAAACTATGAAAGCCAGAAGAGCCTGGACCAAAGTATTCCCAGTTTTGGGGGTTTTTTTGGTCTTTTTGAGACAGGGTCTCTCTGCAGGCCCAGCTTTCCTGGAACTCACTATGTAGAACAGACTGGCCTTGAACACACAGAGATCCGCCTGTCTCTGCCTCCTGAGTGCTGGGATTAAAAGTGTGTGTGCCACCACACCTGGCCTATTCACAGTTTTAAATGACCACAGTAGCCAACCCAGATTACTATACCCAGTCAAAATGTCTATTATAGTAGAAGGGGAAAGAAAAATCTTCCATGACATAGATAGGCTGAAGGAATTCATGTCCACAAAATCAGCCCTGCAGAGAATTCTGGAAGCAATACAAAGAGCTGAAGAAAGGAATGACTATACCCAAGGGACTGCGGAAAGAAATCCAATGAAGGTATAACTGTGGAAAAGTACAGCTATATCATGAATGTAAACAGAAATAAAAATGACAGGATTCAATACTCATCTTTCATTAATAACTTTAAATATTAATGGACTGAACTTCCCAGTCAAAAGACACAGACTAGGTGAATGGGTTAAGAAACAAAACCCATCTTTTTGTTGTCTGCAAGAAACTCATCTCATTTTCAAGGACAGACACTATCTTAAAGAGAAAGGATGGAAAAAAAATATACCAAGTAAATGGTACTAAGAAAAAAGCAGGCATTGCAATTCTAATACCTGACAAAATAGATTAAACTAATCAGAAGAGAGAAAGAGGGCCACTTCATTCCGATCAAAGGAATGATAAACCAAGAAGATATTACAATCATGA
>NW_008330777.1:436205-436737 GCF_000622305.1 Nannospalax galili
CTGTAGACCCACATCCTTAATAAACATAAATGCAAAAATTCTCAAGAAGATACTTGCAAACTGCATAAAGACACACATCAAAAAGATCATCCACCATGATCAAGTTGGCTTTATCCCAGAGATTCAGGGCCGTAAGTCAATAAACATCATAAATCATATAAATGGGCTCAAAGACAAGAAACACATGGTCATCTCAATAGATGCAGAGAAGGCCTTTGACACAATTCAACATTCATTTATGTTCAAAGTCCTAGATGGAATTGGACTGGAGGGAACATACTTCAACATAATTAAAGCGGTTTATAACAAACCCACAGCCACCATCATTCTAAGTGGAGAAAAACTGGAAGCATTCCCATTGAAATCAGGAACCAGTAAGGATGTACACTATCCCCACTCCTTTTCAATATAGTGCTTGAAACTCTTGCTAGAGCAATAAGGCAAGAGAAAGAAATTAAAGGAGTACTAATTGGAAAAGAAGACATCAAATTATCTTTTTGGCAGATATGATATTATATCTAAGACATGTCAA
>NW_008330777.1:436852-438037 GCF_000622305.1 Nannospalax galili
AGAGAGAAAGAGCACATGGAAACACTCCCCTTCACAATAGGTGCAAAAAAAATCTCGGAATAAACATGACCAAAGTCATTAAAGAGCTCTACAATGAAAATTTTAAATCTTTAAAGAAAGAGATTGAGGAAGACATCAGAAGATGGAGGATCTCCCATGCTCATGGATTGGAAGAATTAATATTGTGAAAATGACCGTCCTATCAAAAGCCACTTTTAGATTCAATGCAATGCCAATCAAAATCCCCATGACATTTTTCACACAATTGGAAAAAACTATCCTAAGATTCATATGGAAGCACAAAAGACCTAGGATAGCCAAAGCAACCCTGATCACTAAGAGCAAGGCCGGGGGGATTGCTATATGTGATTTTAAGCTGTATTATAGAACTCTAGTCATAAAAACAACATGTTACTGGCACAAAAACAGACCTATAGATCAATTGGAAAAAATTGAAGACCCAAATATGAGTACATGAAATTTCAGCTACCTGATATTTGTCAAAGGGACCAAGAATATTCACTGGAAGAAAGACAGCATGTTCAGCAACTGGTGCTGGTAAAACTGGATCTCTACCTGTAGAAAAATGAAACTAAGCCCCTATCTTTCACCTTGCACAAAAGTCAGTTCCAAATTGATCAAAGACCTCAATGTAAAGCCTGAAACTCTGAAACTCTTAGAAGAAAACATTGGGAAAAACCTACCAGATATAGGTGTAGGAAAGGATTTTCTAAACTGGACATCAATTGTTCAGGAAACAAGGGCAAAAATTAACAAATGGGACCTTATTAAACTAAAAAGCTTCTTTACATCAAAGGAGGCAACCAGGGAAGTGAATAGAAAAACGACAGAATGGGAGAAAATCTTCACCAGCGACACATCTGACAGAGGTTTAATATCCAGAATATATAACGAACTCAAAAAACAGAGACTCAAGACAAGAAGTAACCCAATTAAAAATGGGCTAAGGAGCTGAACAGAGATTTCTCAAAAGAAGAAGCAAAGATGGCTATGAAGCATCTTAAAGGATGTTCAACATCACTAATAATTAGGAAATGCAAATTAAAACCACTTTACGATTTCATCTTACCCAAGTCAGACTGGCAAACATCAAGAAAATAAAAGATACCAAATGTTGGGGAGGATGTGGAGAAAGGGGAACACTCATCCACTGCTGGTGGGGCT
>NW_008330777.1:438198-460059 GCF_000622305.1 Nannospalax galili
TTGTTGCTTCATTTTTCACAATAGTTAAGAGATGGAAGAAACCTAAGTGTCCCTCAATTGATGAGTGAATAATGAAAATATGGTTCATTTATACAATGGAGTTTTACTCAGGGTAAAGAAAAATGAAATCATGAAATTTGCAGGTAAATGGATGGAACTAGAAACTGTTATACTAAGTGAAGTAACACAGACTCAAAAAAAATTGACATATGTTCTCCCTCATATGTGGATCCTAGAACCAAATGCTGAAAGTGAGTATGTATCCCAACATAACTACAGGAACCAGGATAATGGAAAGAAACAGGGAGGTAAAGGAACAGAAAGAACCTGAAAAAGAAGAACAGTAGGAAACAGACCTTAATAAGGGAGATATAGATAAAAATTGGGTTAGTTTAAGGGAGGGGGGAGGGAAGGGTATACAAGGAACCTAAGGGATAAAGGGAAAGAAGGCACTCAAGAGAGGTAGGACTGTAGTAGAAGGGTATTATTAAGGGAGATGGGGGGAAATGGGGGCACCTTAATTGGGAAAACTATGGTGGAGGGGTGAGACAATGTGAGAGATAAATAATGCCTAGCTACTTTTGAAAACCAGAGGGAACCATATTATTCCTACAGCCTACTGACAAATTATACATAGCAGATCAAGAAATATATGTCTAGGTAAGGTTTATCTGAGAACAACTGGTCTTTGCCCAAGGTTTATTTACATGACACACAGTAATTAAAAGTACCAGACTGGTGGAACTAACCTTCTTGGATGTTTAACAGACATACTTTGAGGCCTATAATAATTTGGTCAGAGAGACATAAAGGACAGTTTTTGCTCCTTGCCCTCGTAGTTCGACTAGTTTCAGGGGACTATGAGCATCTGTCAAAATGTCCTGTAATTGTGGTGAGTCACCTGTCCTCTTGATCAAGGGGGCTGAGGAGACCCCACCAGATGGACTTGAACCAGTGCCCAGTCTACAAAGAGGAGGGTCAACACTCGGGAAACATTTTCTCCATGCTTCCAAGCAAAGTCAGCAATGGTCAAGCAGGACCTTTGACTTATCTTCACATAGGCGGTACTGGTAAAATAAAGGAGCCAGGGGCTCCTCCCAAGCCCATGAACCCCTGAGGAAGAGATCCTCAAACGACCTTAAGAGTAAAAATAATTTAGTTTATCTGGGCCAACTGTATGGCCTTAAACACACCCAAAATGAAAGTATAACCAAAGATTAAGGGGGCCAATATAATTTCTTAAGAGTCCACATGCATAGCTAAAGGCTACATAACAAGCAACAATGTCAGATAGGAGATACCTTCTTTTGAGTTGTTGGCCAGGGTGGCCAAAGGCACTCTCAGTAACCGAGCACAGAACTGGGAAAATGAACCTCACACCCCAATCTTATCTAAAGGAATATTGACAACTGATTGCTGCTAGATGAGGAACAGCTGACCGTCCTAAAACAAAGACCTCTAGATAGGCTGACTAGATTCACCAGAATGGCAAGTAGTGGGTGCAGACTGCAGAAAAAAAAATGGCCTTTTTAAATCTTTTGTCTGTTTGGCGCGAGCCACCTTGAACTTTCAAGTGCTCCGCAGGGACTAGTTAATTTAAATTCTCACCTAATTGGTTTTAGCTGTGGTTTGAGTGCCCTGGGGGCAGGATAAGAAAACCGATTAGGGAAGTTTATTTTAGAAGGAGGAAAAGAGAAAAAGAGACAGCCAGGCCCCATGAGTGGGGTGGCTTGGAGGCACAGCTGCCTTTTAAGGAGGAAAAGAGAAAGACTGCCAGGCCCCACGAGTGGGGTGGCTTGGAGGCACAGCTGCCTTTTAAGGAGGAAAAGAGAAAGACTGCCAGGTCCCATGGGTGGGGAGGCTTGGAGGCACAGCTGCCTTTTTAGTCTCCTGATGGGAGACGAAAGAAAGAGAGATTTCTGATGCTCTCCTGGTGGGAGAGGTACTCACGAATTCTGTGTTTCAGGGGGTGCCAGCTGCTGGCTGACGTGGAGTTCGGAGGCCCCATGTTGGGTGCCAGCTGTGGGCGCGTGGGGATCTCGGAGCGCCAGCTGCTGGGCATGGCGCCAGTCTCTCGCGCGCCGCTGGGGTGCGGCAGGTTGCGCGCACCGCGTTGCTGTTCGGGTCCCTGCTGTGCAGGTCCCTGGCTCTCCGTGGCTACCGGGAGTTGGCGGCTCTGCTGGCCACTGTCAGCTGCTCAGGCGGGTTCCGTTCCAAGCTACCGGGCACTGCCTCTATGTTTCGCGATCCATTGGCCACCGGGTGACGAGGGGAGGTGTAAAAACGGCGAAAGCAAGATCTTCGCGAGTGGTTGTTTACGAAGGGACAGCCCCCTCCGGGGAGACTGAATCGTAGGCAGTAAGACACTGAATCGTAGGCAGTAAGACACAGGATACAGCTCAGTCAGGTACAGCTCCTTTATTCAGTGATTCATCTCAGCTCCAGATCTTAGTGATTCAGCTCTGATTTATTAGGGGGAAACCAGGATATTTATAGTGTGGAGGCAGTAGCAAAAGCCTTAGTTGATAGGTGCTTTGTAGGATGCCCCATTTACGTGTGGTGGTGGGCTTCTGCCAGGCTGTCAGACAGTGCCTGATTATCACACAGGAAAACCTGGCAGTTTCATGCCGGAGGACATGTATCTGTGATGGGCACTTCAAAAGGTGAGTCAGAAAGCGAGCAGGAAGGCGCCCCGCTGAGAAAGGGAGTCCTTCAATTCGCACCGAGCCGGCCTGCGGCTATCCGGACATGGAGAGACTGCTACCTTAGACAGCAGGGTTCCCCAACAAGTGGGGAATGGCCGGAGGTGCCAACAACACAGCAGACAGTAGCAGGGATATCAGAATATAAGAGCTCTAGTGGGGGGAGGGAGGCTATGGGAGAATGCCAACTGGGAAGTGGGTATATAGTCGAATAAGATGGTTTGGGATGTTCCGTGTGATAAACACACAAACAAAAAAAAATTAACAATTTTTCTTAAATGTATTATATTTGAGGAGGAAGAATGAAAATTTATGTCATGTTAATTAGTAGAGGTGATAAACATTGCCATTGAAATCTACCCGATGATTTTATTGACATACCCAGGCGCCAAGGATCCAAGTGCAACCAATTATGACTAGTAATAATCAGATACATACAGATTAGAGATGCATGCTCCAATATCTCAGCGTTAGTAGCAAAAACAATCTTTCTGAAAGGAGCAATATATTCTAAAATGAAATGGAGATCTTTTTTAAAGGTTAAAATCTCTTTCGATTTCATGTCTTACACGGTTTATACTGAGTTCAATATTGTATAACTATATTAACTCAACTGTGAACCTAGAAACTTACAGCCACTTGTGAAATAGATGTACTCTTGTTCTGGAGTGTGTTACTGAATATGTTAAAGCTGTAATGAAATTGTTCTTCCAATCATGTAGTTATTAAAAATTATAAATAAATAAATATATAAAAACTTTTTTAAAAGGCAGGAAGTTGGGAGGAAGATATGTTGGAGATATGAGGGGATGTGGAGAAAATATGGCATAGATAACATATTTTATTGTACACATGTATGAAATTCTCAAGAATAAAGAAAAACAGAAAAAGAAATTTGTACACATACATATTGGTATGCATGTATATTGTAACTAGTGTATGTATTTATATATTGTTTAAATGGAAGTATGTTTGGCTTTCACCTGTCTCTGTACTTGGAGTTTGGCCCAAATCAGTTTCTCTGTTTTTTGAACTATAACCTAGCTTGATGTGTAAACAAATTGCTGAAACATGAGTACACCCTTGTAACCAAGCAACCAAATCTCATCTAATCATAGCAGCAGAAGCTCTAGCCAATCAGAGGCTGAATGTGGCATAGACTGGATCACATAAAATAAATGTCAATCTCAACCAATCAAAAAAATTTCTTTTTTAATTTATTTGTTTGTGTGTGTGTACCTGTATATGTGTGGGTGTGCATGCAGAGAACAAATGAGAACTTGTGAGAGTCAGTTCTCATCTTCTTCTACCTGTGAGTCCCTGGGATCAAGCTCAAGCTGTCAGACTTTGTGGCAAGTGACTTTACCCACTGAATCATATGGCTAGCACTCATTTTTTTTTTACAAATACCACACACTCATTAAGACACACACACATACACACACACACACACACACACACTATTTTGATACCTATGCTAACTTGTATGTACCATCAAAGAATGTATAGTAGTAGACAGTGAAAGATCTGGGTTCCTTATGTGTGGTAAAAGACTTTGGAATGCTGGGAAATTTTTATTTCATTGTTGGATTGCATCCACCTTTTAGAGTGCTTCATAGCCTCACTTAGATCCCTCTGTACCACAGGCTTTCATTCTATGTGACTGCTGTTAACTGTTAAGTTATCCGGCAGAGTCTTTTCTTTGTTGCTCTTCTTCCCAAAAGTTCACTAAAAGCTTCCTTTTTGGCAAATCCCGTTCTTTATGTGATATTCTCCTCACTCTTTCTCTAGCTTTCAAGTGCTCATCACTTCCTTCTTTTCACTTTGTCTTTCAAAAAAGCTAAATCAGAGCTACAAACTCCATTGGGCAAGTCTTTCTGTCTGTCAATTATTTCTCTTTCTCTGGCTGGCTAACTTCCTTCTTGTCAGTTGAACAGGTAGTCTCCACGTGGATGGGAACACAGCTCGAGGCAGCTTGGAATTGTATCCTTAGGATTACAACCACACCCCGTCAAGTGTTCTGTCTCCAAGTTCAGGATTAAAACAATATCTGGATTTTTCTTCTTCTTTTTTTTTTTTTGCTATCCACACACCTACTCTGCACATACACAAAGTAAATAAATATTAGTTATTATATCTCTTTATAGTTATTCTGCAGCTTTTTTTTTTGAGGAAAGTTCTCACTACGTAGCACTGGCTTCCCTTGAACTCATTACACAGACCGAACTGACCTTAAATTCATAGAGATCTACCTGCTTCTGCCTCCCAAGTGCTGTGATTAATTATGTGTCTTTAATCTATAGTTATAGCTATTCTTTAGACTGGATGCTAATGGTCTATGTTTTTCAATAGGCTTCTTTGCTGGAAAATTCCTTCATACTTAATTCTTTAATATATGGCTGCTAGAGATCCTACTGAGTTGATTGTGTGTTTAATAAGTGTGAAAACCTGGATCAAACAATCTTCTAAAATAAAAGTCTCCTCCAGAGATTAAACCATATGATAGAAAATATGACAAGAGAATGTCATTATTTTTATATTTTTTAAATATTTTATTATTTTTATTTTATGTGTATGAGTGTATTGCCTTTATGTCTGTAAGTACACCCATGTCATGCAATGCTGGCAGAGATCAGAAAAAGGTGTCCAATCCCCTGGAACTGGAGTTACAGATGGTTGTTAGTGCGTAGCCACTATGTGGGTGCTGGGAATTGAACCCGGGTCCTCTACAAGAGCAGTCAGTGCTCTTAAACCGCTGAGCCATCTCTCCAGCTCTGAGAATGTCATTATTAAACATCATTCTTGCAAGTTTAGAACCAACATGCAGTTACAGTAGTGGGAAAAAGTCCCCAGTGCTGCCTGTGAAATCAGTTTATTCTAAGTTCTCAGTGTCAGTCTTACGCATGCATCCTTCAGCAGTAGGTACTCTGGCAAGTGAGGTGGCTGTAGACCGGCAGACTGCAGGAACAACAGGCTCTCAAGGTTTGACTTCTGAATTTGCGCACCATAATCCACCAAAATGGTACTGACTACCCCATCTCACTTATTCATCTTTTACTTAGCCCCCTAATGTCACATATGTATTTGTTATTAAGATTTTATTTTGGGGCCAGGCGTGGTGATGCACACCTTTAATCCCAGCACTTGGGAGGTAGGGGCAGGCAGATGTCTGTGAGTTCAAGGCCAGCCTGGTCTACATAGTGAGTTCCAGGACAGCTGGGGCTATAGGGAGACCCTGTCTCAAAAATACCAAAAAAAAAAAGATTTTAATGATGTGTTATACTTGTGTGTGGGTATGTGCATGTGAGTGCAGGTGTCTAAGGAAGCCAGAGGCATTGGATCTTGTGGAGCTTGAGTTAGAGGTAGTTGTGAGCCACCATGCATGGGTGCTGGGAGCTGAACTCGGGTCCTCTGGAAGAGCAGTATGTGCTCTTAAGTCCTGGGCTATCTCTCCAGCCCCCACAAACTTATTTTTGAGATCCTTTTTTTTTTTTTTCTTTAACTACTTGATGTTTGCTCTGTTTTGCAGTGCTGATTCAGCTGAGAACCTTGTACAAACTATGTGAGACTATGCACGTGCTCTGCCAGTGAGCTGTATGTGGTCGTTTGAATGAAAATGTCCCCCATAGGCTCCAAGTATTCGGACATTTTGTCTTCAGTTGGTGACACTGTTTTGGGAGGTCTTAGAAGGTATGGCTATCCTGGAGGAAACACGTCACAGGGGGTGGGCTTAGAGAGTTCTTAAACCTTGCTGGATCTTGAGTTGCTCTTGTTTCTTGTGCTTGCTTGAAGATGTGAGAGCTTAGCTTCTGCTCCTCCTCCAGCCACCTCTGCCACCATGCCTCCCTACCACAATGGACTCTTGCCCCTTGGAACTGTAAATTCAAATAAATTCTTCCTTCTATAATTTGCTTTGGTCAGTGTTTCTCTCACAGCAACAGAAAAGTAACTAATACACTATATGTATAGCCACTAGTTATCTTTTTCTTTTCTCCTCCCACACCATTAAACAAAATGTAAGCCATATGCCCTAGCATTAAGAAAACAGAACTAGCATAGAAAGCCAGAACATTATAGGGACAACAGAAATTGTGGACCATTGTGCTTTGAATGTGAAATGTCCCCCATAGACTCATGTATTTGACTACCAACAGCTGATGGTACTATTTGAGATGGTTATGGAACCTTGCTGGAGGAAGTATATCATTAGGGGTGGGCTTTGAGGTTTTATAAATTGACCCTACCTCTTATTCATGCTTTGCTTCTGGACTATGGATACAATGTGATGGGTTAGCCTCGTGCCATTGCTGTCATGCCTTCTCCATCATGATGAACTGTGCCCTCCCTGGAACTGTAAATCAAAATAAAATTTTTCTCCCTTAAGTTGCTTTTGTCATGGTATTTTTTCACAGCAATAGAAACAAAACTAATACAAAAACTGAAAGCATATAAATTAGAATGATGGTTTCTGTCTATATAGGGCTATAGCTTGACCTGACTAGAACCATCTTGGTCATAGCTTCCATTTTGCCTACCAGGTGATTAGAGGACAAAGTCATTAAGTGTGGTATGCTAGCTACTGCTGCTGCTGCTGCTGAGACTGTTTCTTAACTGATGCTGGGCATGTTCATAGTTTTTGAGAAAGGCCAGCTACCTTCCATTTGGCCATAGCCGCCTTGTCATGCTTACCATATAAACCTATGTGGATGAAGCTCAAAGCCTTTTTCCACATGCTTTCAACAGTGATGGATGGATATACATGCTGTGCCCTGCACAAGGGCAGTGGGGCTACAAGGAAGCAAGTGGAGGCTGCCAACAAGATTGTCTTCTGCCTGTAGAGCTCTGTACCTTGAAAGAGGCTGAAGCAGCTGACAGAAAGAGATGCCAGAACTCCTGCACAGTCTTGTGTTTGTCTTCAGTTTAGTAGCAGCATGATTCTTTTAGACTTTTGGGTAGGATTAACTAGTTTAAAGATCAGACCACTATGGTGAAAAAAGAAGACTTCAAAGGCACTAGGAAACATCGAAGCCCAGCATGTATTCCCTGGCAAGCATAAACCTGCCCAGAATGCTTCTTTTCATATTTACTCTTTATTGGTTCAAATTAGACACCAAAGATTTTATACTGGGCAAAAACTATACTTACATAATGAGGGTGGAAAAAATCTTTCAATCAGAAGTCAAGTCTTAATTATGGGAAAAATATGGAAGTAAACTGTTAGGAAGGTAACAGGTATGAAAACCTTTGATTACAGTCTTGTGTAACACCAACATTCAAGCTGGGTGGAGGAGGGAGGGAGGAGGGTGCCTTACATGTGGTAAGGCTTCCAACATTGGCCAGGGGTCTCTGCTCAGCAGAGATCCCATGTCCAGTTAAATGTGCAGTGAAGCAATAAATCTGAAAACAGGAAGACTGTAGAATGGAAGATTTCCATTTGGATTCAATATTCTTTAGTAAGAATAAATCCCACATTTTTCTAATTATATTTGATCTTAGTAAAATGCCACCCAGAAGTGGTAAAGGCAGATGGGAAGCCTCTTGCTACTCAAAGACTTTTATTTTTCTAAATATCTTTTACTCAAGGCACAATCTCTTGCCTTCCCTGATGCTGAATCTATTCTAGAAATCATTTGTCATTCCTTCATCTTAAGAACTTAAGAATCCATTCCTTTGTCCACTGACTGTTACTTTCCTCTTTAATCTTTTTTTGGTGTGTGTATGATGTGTGTTATATGTGTATGAGTATATGAATGTGTATGCATGTATGTGAGTGTGGGCACACATGTACCAGGTGTGTATGTGGAAGACAGAGGACAACTTGGCTCTTGGTTCTTGCTGTCCACCTTGTTTGAACAGGGAACAGGGTTTCTTTTTGGTCACTGAGTATGCCAGGCTAACTGGCCTGAGAGTTTCCAGGGCTCTTCCTATCTGCCTCCCATCTTCCTCTAGGAGCACAGGAATTATAGATGTGTGCTACCATGTCCAGCTTTACATGGGTTCTGTCAACTTGAGTTCAGGTCATCGTACTTTCTACATCAGGTCGGTGAGTGCTTTACCCACTGAGCTTCCTCTGCAGCTGGCTTTGACTTTCTATTATCATTTATTTATTTTTATTCTATGTGTATAAGTGTTTTTGCATGCTTGTATGTAAGTGTGCCACATGTATACAAACCCATCGAGGTCAGAAAAGGGCATCAGAGCCCTTTGAACTGGAGTTACTTGTCTGCTGCTATATAAGTACTGGGAACTGAACCTGGGTCTTCTGGAAGAGCAGCCAGTGCCCTTAACCTCTGAGCCATCTCTCCAGTCCCGACTTTGACTTTTCTTAATCCCAGAATTGGGGATAGGGGGTGAGAGCTGAAGTAGGAGGATCCCAAATTTGAGGCCAACGTCAGCTACACAGTGAGGTCGAATGGTGTTAAAACAAAAACAAAACCTCTCTTTCAACCTTCCTTCATACTTCATTCACAATATGCTCCAGCTCTCAACATATAAACAATTGCTTGTTTGTTTATTATTGTTACACTTATATAATGAGGGTAGAAAAATCTATCAAGAGTCAAGTCTTAATTATGGGAAACATATGGGAATGAACTGTTAGGAAGGGATCATTAATTTTTATTTAGTTGTTAGTGAATCAATGGATATTTTTGGAAGTGTTAAGAGGAAATGTTTCTATGTAGTTGCATATTTTCAGAACATTTGAAACTATAATAAAGTGAAGAAAAAAATAAATTAGTAGTTTTTATTAAGCATTGCTAAGAACTAGTGAGACCTGATTCTTTCCCCTAAACATAGTATAACAGTAGGGAAGATAAAGTATATAAATTATTAACTACACAGGGAGGCAGGAAGAGTATATTCAGTATGCCAAGAAAGATAAAGGCAATGTGTGAGGTAGAGCAGGTGAGGAGAGAATACTTCCTGCTTCAGGTTGGGACTCAGGACATCAAAGAGCAAATCTTGGCTGTTTGACATGTTCATTTTATCTTTTAAAATATTTTACTTATTATTTTTATTTTATGTGTATGAGTATATTGCCTGCATGTATTTAAGTGCTCCTGTGTCATGCAATGCCCATGAAAGTCAGAAGGCATCCAATCCTCTGGGACTGGAGTTAAGGATGGTTGTTGGCCACAGTGTGGGTACTGATACCTGAACCTGGGTCCTCTGCAAGAGCAACCAGTACTCTTGACCACTGAGCCATCTCTCCAGCTCTTCAATATTTTATTATAATTAACTTAGCAGATGGAATGCAAAATTAAAATGTGTGGGAACTATCTGGAAGATAAAAAGGTTCATGAAGTTTTTTAAAATGTATTTTCTAGAAACATACATCATTATTGTCTTGTTGGTTCCTAACCATCTTCACTAACACATGTATAAATCACTGTAGGTGAAAACACATTGTTATAAATATTGGCACCCACATTAGGACATAAACTTGTATGCATCAATAAATTAGAAAGATGTAACAAGAGTGTAAATGTTTTATCAATTATGGTTTAAATGAGGTTTTATAAACATGAACTCTATAACTTCCCACAAGATATATGCTCTATTAATTAGAGTAGTGACAAAGTAAGTAATGGAGAAAAGTTATGGACAGCATTACTAGAAAAGAGCTACTTACTTGAAGCTTTAAGAGACAGATACAGAATGTTTTCTCCATGAACAAACTGAATGTAAATTTTACATGGGAAAGAAAGCAATGTTATTGCCCAGGTAAAGTTCAAGTTTCCTTTTGGAAATAAAATGGAAGGTCATGTCATAAATTAGATGAATTATAGAAGAGACAGTCTAGTCAGGCATTCAGATAGATTGTTTCTCAGCCCCCTTTCCAATTAGATAATGGCTGGGTGACTGAGTTCTAGTCACAGTTGGTATGATCTATGCCATCTCCAGGACTGGTCCACAACCCCCGCCCATGTTCTTTCTTTCTCTTTCTTTAGCTTGATACATGTGTGGATATACTATACTATTTGGAAGGGAAAACAAAAAAGGGTAGTTTTTTTAAAAGGTATACTTTTAGGAATAATTTTACAATATGAACAAGCTCAGTACAAATGACTTTTACTTTACCTTACAACCAAAAAGTTAATCTATCTTAGCTAATTTATAATGAAAATAAGCCTACTAGGCTTTGAGGTCTTCTTGCAACCTAAAGCATATAACTTTAACTCCTTTGACCTTCCTTGCCCTTGACCCTCCAAAATGTAAGAATATGTGTGGATGTTTTGCATATTCAAGAAAGCAAACAACAAAGATAGGAAGATTATCCCATTTGTATTGCAAACAATGGATGGGATTAAATTTATAACAGCTGTTTGTGGTTCTGTGTATGCTAGGCCAATAGGGGTTAGAAGGGACACTGTCCTCTGATAAGATGTTTCCATTTTTACTTCCCCAGTTCATACTGGATTACTGTTTCAATGAAAGAATGAGCAAGCCCTTCTTCTGGAGCAGAGTTCTGAGAGAACTCTGAAGGAACAGGTTCCAAGCAGTTTTGGTCTGCTCCTGGCTGAGCTGTACACTAAGAGTCGGGCTGTTTTTAATTAAGCATCACCATAATATGTCTTTGCATAATAAACACTACATATACTAATAAGCTCATATATAGCATACACTTTGTGTAAGTCCTTTGAATCCTACCTCAAGATATGACACATTTTTAATGTAAAATAAGTCCTTAGATGAGTAGTGTCCACATGTAATCCTAAGAGAGACTGTTACCTTACAGGGAAATCTTAAAGTTTTATTTTTTCATTCTTTGAATATTTCTGCGTGCTGTTGTTACTTTGGTGTGGTTTTTTCGTTTGTTTGCTTTTGAGTTTTGGTCAACACTAATATACTTTAAATTTTAAAGAATCTGGTTCTCATTTTCTTTGCATTCCCCTTTTGGATTCCACAGTGAGGTCTCTAAGAACTATCTCTCTTGGAACTCCTTGAGGATAGTCTTACAAATTGGGTTCAAGGGACCCTATCCTTTCCTGGTGGTCTGTGGAAAAAGAAACATCTCTCAAAGTTTCCCCAATTCAGGCAAAAGTTCCAATTTTCATTGTAGCTGAAGTACACACTGAAGAAGAGTAATGAGGCTGGTGAGTCTGCCCAGCAGATTAAGGTACTTGCTGCCAAGCCAAGAGACCTGAGCCAAATCCTCGGGGCCACATGGCAGAAGAAGAGAAACTAATTTCCACAAGTTGTCCTCTGACCTTCACACATGTGCCATGGCACACACGCATGTCTCTACACACATAAAAAATAAAAAAATAAATAAATAGATTTTACCTGGGTATGTGCATGTCTTTAATCCCAACACTCAGAGGCAGAGGCAGAGGCAGAGACAGAGGCAGGTGGATCTCTTTGAGTTCCATGCTAGCTAGAGCTACACAGTAAGACCCTGTCTAAAAATAAATAAATAAATAACAATGTATGATTTTCCAACCTAATAAATACTGTTCTGTGTTTGATAATTACTTATCTGTTTTTCTAGCTTAGAGACATGACTATCATTTAAAAAAAAAAATGCCGGGCGTGGTGGCACACACCTTTAATCCCAGCACTAGGGAGGCAGAGGCAGGCTGATCTCTGTGAGTTCAAGGCCAGCCTGGTCTACACAGTGAGTTCCAGGACAGCTGGGGCTAGAGGAAAAAAATGCCATTTTAATTTTGAAAATTAGCTAATACCAAACAAAAATTAAGAACAAAGAAAATAACTAATGACAGTTGAATATTGTGTGGCAGGTACTGCTCAAAGAAATTTAATTCATATTCTCTCTCTCTCTCTCTCTCTCTCTCTCTCTCTCTCTCTCTCTCTCTCTGCCACACAAATAACCCAGGCTGGTCACTATGCAGCTAAGGTTGCCCTTGAACTCCTGATCTTCCAGAGTGCTGGGCTCACAGGTGATTATCACCAGGCCTGGCTTGCTATATTCCTTATCTTCTGAGATAAATGAAAGTATTTTTTCTCCTAATCCATGTATTTCCCACTATTTTTTTACACATCACTACTATTGATTCAGGTGTTCAAAGTCTGTAAGCCATCCTAAGGTTCCTTACTGTTTTTATACCTCATATCCAATCCATCAGCAAATTCTTTAGGTTCCCTCCACAACATGTAATCCTGCCCTCCCATTCCTTTGTGGTCACCACTTGAGCCTGTCTGGCTCCATAGCTCTTGCCTAAACCATTGCCACTGTCTCTGCTATTCCTATCAGTCCACTAAAGCATATTCCTCACATAGCAGTAATAGTGATGCTGCTAAAATATAAAACAGCAGCTGGAGAGACCTCCATGGGCATTGCACAACATGGGTGCACCTATCAATATGCAAGCAATACACTCATACACATAAAATAAAAAAATAATAATAAATAAATAATTTATTTTAGCTGTGCGTGGTGGCACATGCCTGTAGTCCCAGCACTTGGGAGGCAGAGGCAGGTGGATCTCTGTGAGTTTAAGGCGAGCCTGGTCTACATAATGAGTTCCAGGACAGCTGGGGCTACAGGGAGACGCTATCTCAAAAAAAAAAAAAAAGATGAAAAAAAAATTTTTTTTAAAGAAGAAAATAGCTGCTTGAGCAAGTGTCTATCAGAGAGGGACACCTGACCCAGAAAACACAGCTAGCTCCCTGCCTGTGAGGGTGGAGACAGGTGGCAGGACAGAAAATAGCGATGGACCCATGTCCCCTGTGAGCCCATCCAAGTGATGCTCTGCCTACTTGCGAAGCACCCATCCCTCTGCTTCCTGAGCTCCAGGTCCCCTGCCAAGCCTTCAGAATTACTGGTCCCCCCTCAGAAGCTAGGCACTCTTTTAATCTCACAGAGCTGGGCTTTCTGATTTCCTGGTTACCTTTATCTGATTTCTTGTCCCTTTTCTTCTTCTGTCTATTTTCTTTCCCTTCTCTCATAGCAGTTTAACGATGCTAATTTTTAAAAATTTTTATTTATTATTTTTATGTGTATGTATGTATTGCCTGGATGTAGGTAAGTACACCCATGTCGTGCAATGCTCATGGAGGACAGAAGAGGCTGTCAGATCCCCTGGAACTGGAGTTACAGACAGTTGTTAGCTGCCTGTGGGTGCTGGGTTTCGAACCCAGCTCCTCTGCAAGAACAACCACTGTTCTTAACCACTGAGCCATCTCTCCAGCCCCTAACAATGCTAACTTTGCATACTTAAATATATGAAATTCAAAAATAAAGTGTTAACTTGTTAACATTTTCATTTTAGGCCACCAGAGAGGCAGGCTGGTTGACATATCAGCCATGTTGGTAGAGCCTAGAGCCAGGGTCTTCATCATTTGTCTCATGGGGCAGCTCTGGAGGCCAGGGGAACAAGCAAAGGCCAGGACTCTTAGAATTCTCTGCTCAAATACTGCCCTACCTCTTACCTAGTGTCTTTTGCCAAGTTTCTTATCTTATCCTGATCCCTTATTTTTAAAACTGGAACAGCCACCAAAATCTTCCTTGCAGTTTTAACGAGGGTTACAGATAATACACATGAAGACGCTGGCACATATAATGGACCAGAACAGAAGGGAACGAAGGGAATGGTTTTCTCTTTTTCACTCTACTGCATGAAAGCATGGTAACATCCAACAGTTATTGTCTGAGTACATGTGGAAATGATTTATGCAATTCATTTCATAACATACGTATTTCCAATTTTAAACATTTTTGTCCAAGTACCTATTTTGAAACATTTTTCTTTAAATATAGTTTAAGTCAATACACTGCTTCATTCTATACTTGAATTTTTATTTTATTTATTTTTATTATTATTTTTATTTTTTGGTCTTTGAGACAGCGTTTCCTTGTAGCCCCCACTGGCCTGGAACTTACTATATAGACCAGGCTGGCCTCGAACTCACTATGTAGACCAGACTGGCCTCGAACTCACAAAGATCCACCAGCCTCTGCCTCCCAAGTGCTGGGATTAAAGGCGTGCGCCACCATGCCTGGCTATACTCGGATTTTTTTTAAACTTTAAAAAAAATTATTTGGGGGTTGGAGAGATGGCTCAGCGGTTAAGAGTACTGACTGCTCTTGCAGAGGACCCGGGTTCAATTCCCAGCACCCACATGGTGGCTACAAACCATCCTTAACTCAGTTCCAGGGGAATTCAAAGCCCTATTCTGACCTCGGAGGCATTGCACAACACAGGTGCACTCATATACATGTAGGCAATATACTCAATACATATAAAATAAAAATAAAATATTTAAAAAAAATTATTTATTTTATTTTTTTTTATTTATGTGTATGTGTGTATTGCCTACATGTAGGTAAGTGCACCCATGTCGTGCAATGCCCACGGAGGTCAGAAGAGGCTGTCAGATCCCCTGAGACTGGAGTAAGGACAGTTGTTAGCTGCCATGTGGGTGCTGGGAATCAAACTCAGGTCCTCTGCAAGAGCAGTCAGTGCTCTTAACCACTGAGCCATCTCTCCAGCCCCTATACTTGAACTTTTTAAAAGTCAAGACTTTTATAAAGATGAGAGAACTTGGGCTGGAGAGATGGCTCAGTGGTTAAAAGTACTGGCTGCTCTTACAGAGGACTCAGGTTTGAATCCCAGCACCCATATGGTGGCTAACAACCATCCTCAACTCCAGTTCCAGGGGATCCAATGCCTTCTTCTGATCTCTGCTGGCATTGCATGACACGAATGCACTTATGTAACATTCATGCATAACACTCATACATATAAAAATGTTTTAAAAAGAGAGAACTTGTCTGAATTTAAATGTAATCATCTAACACTACACTATGATCATCCATTTACACTCACACTGATGGCCACCACCATTTTGCCCATTAATCAAAACACAACATCACCCTAGAATCTATCCTACTTTTTGTTTTGCTTGTTTGTTTTTTGAGACAGGGTCTACTTGTAGTCCCAACTGGCCAGAAACTCCCTACATAGACCTGGGTACCCTCAATGTCACAGAAATCCACCTGTCTCTTCCTCCCTAGTGCTAGGATTAAAGGCATGTACCACCACACCCGGCTGGATCTATCCTTTTGATTGCCATAACCTCTGAGTCTTCCATATATAATTTGTAATTGATAATACTCAGTACTTAGAAGGGTGCAGAGAAACACTCAAGCATTCTGATGGAACTGATAGTTCTATGTTTCTTGACTGAAGAGAGCTCTGTAAAAGTTTACACCTTAGTTCCAATAACTCCCATTACAGGAATGTGTTGTAAGAAAATAATCAAAGTGTGTTTGTTTATTTTTAAAATTCACATATAAAGTATCAGGTTTCGTTATGACCCTTTCTTTTTTTACTTTATTACTTTTATTTTTGTGTGTACAAGTGTATTGCCTGCATGTAAGTACACCCGTGTCGTGCAATGCCCAGAGAGGTCAGAAGAGGGCATTTGATTCCCCTGGAACTGGAGTTATGGATGGTTGTTAGCCACCATGTACATATTGAGAATTGAATCCAGGTCCTCTGCAAGAACAGCCAGTGCTTTTAACCACTAAGTCATCTCTCCAGCCCTGCATTATGGCACTTTTCATATAAAATTTGTTTTTGGTGATTCTTCTCCCAGCCTCTTCTCCCTCATCCTCTGTCTTTTCTCTCCCATCCTCTGGCTCTTCTCTCCATCCCAGTTCTTCTCCATCCCTGCCTCTTCTCCATCCCCTCTCTCTTCTCCCCTTCTCTGTCTCTTCTCCATCCCTGCCTCTTCTTTATTTCCCTGTCCCCCCCTTGTATCCTTCCCTGGTATCCTCCCTTTTCATTCCTTGTCCCATGTGTTCTATTACCTGTCTCCCTTTCTCAACACCTCTTTTCCCCCTCTGACACCTGCTTTCTACTTTCATACCTACACTCGCCCTCCTATTTATGTATAGCTAGGTCAACATATGACAGAGAACATGCATATTTGTCCTTCTGATTCTGGTTCACCCCACTTAATACAATAATTTCCAGATTCATCCATTTTCCTGTAAATTTTATCATTTCATTTTTCTTTACAGTTGAATAAAATCCCATTGTGTATATGTATCATACTTTCATTATCCATCCTTCTGTTGATAGACATCTAGGTTGGTTCCATTTCCTTGCTATTGTGAATAGTGTCAATGTGTCTTTTGAACAAAGATGCTTAAAGCATGACTTTAAATTAGAAAACATTGAGAATGCTCAACAACAAACTAATTAGATAGGATAAATAATATTAATCCATAAAAATAATTTTATAAGAAATCATTTAATGACCAGCACAGCAAATGACATTGGTACAGTAGTAGCGCTTTTATCTTGGGGGTAATCAACAGCTACCTAATTGGACTTAAAGCCCACTCAGTTGGAGGAAACTCATGTCTGGTACTGTAAACCTAGCCAAATACACATAGTGGGAGAGGTCATAGATCGTAGTGAAAACCTCAAAGCTCTCATATTCCTATGCAAATGTAATTTCTTACTATGTGCAAAATATGGATCCTTAAATTTACAGATAAGTATCCCAGGCACCACCCATCAAAGTAGCTTCTTTTTTCAACAGACAGAAATTATTACAGATTATTATACCCCTGGTCACACACAGAGATTCTCTGTGAATTGCCCAAGCCTAAGTGGCACATCTAAAACGCAACCTCTACATCTAAGACTTATGAAACATAGAACTAGGGATAAAGGGAACACTAATGCATCTTTCAATTCTCATCAATGAAGCTCCCTCATGCAACAGAGGGCCAGGAACACAAAAGGCCACAAATGGCCAAAATGCAGAGAATAGGAGTCTGCAGAGTGTGTGTCCTTGGACAGGACTCTTATATTGAGGTCCGCCCACCCAGGGCTCAGGGACTATTGTGGAAGAGGGGGCAGAAAGATTATAAGAGCCAGGGAGGAGGTGCATGACCACATGGAAATGGTCCTACAGGCACCTGGGACCCTTCTCGTACAAACCTACAGTAATGGTGTCAGCATGCACAAGACCCATACAAACTTAGGCAGACAAAAACCCAGCATAGAACTGTGGAAATGAACAGCAAGCCCCAATCTTAGTCAAAGAATTATTGGCAGTTGAATACTTCTGGGTGAGGAAGAGCTGACCTTCTTGAAGGGAAAGATTCTAGATAGGCTGACTAAACCCTGGTGGATGAACTTGCACTGAGGGACATCTGGGGACAGTAACTTTACATAATAGGCTTTAACATAAATAACATGAACTCCAGTGGGGGAGCTATGGAGAGGTGCCAAAGGGCAAGGGGTATAAAGATGATTTTCTGTATGAAATACACAAAAATTCAATAAAAAATTAAAATTAAAATTAAAAATTAGAAAAAGAAATCATTTAATGGCACTAGAACATTTTCTATAAAATTGTAAGCTAACAAAGCAGAACAGCATATAATAATATATAACATGACTGCAAAATAATGTATAAAACATGTACTATATCATATTAATCTCTAAAGGAAAACTATACATATAATAGAAAGAGGAAGGGATGACAAGAAGTATAGCAAGATCTTAATGACATTTATATCAGGGTAGCAGGAATTTTATTTTCTGTAATTTTCCAGATTTCAAATTTTAATGTAATTTTCATATTATAAAAATGTTATTTTGGGGGACTGGAGAGATGGCTCAGTTGGTTAAGAACACTAGTCGTTCTTGCAGAAGACCCAGGTTTGAATCCCAGCACCCACATGGCAGCTAACAACTGTCTGTAACCCCAGTTCCAGGGGATCTGATGGCCTTTTCTGTCCTCCACAGGCATTGCACGACATGGGTGCCCTCACTTAGACACAGGCAATACACTCATACACATAAAATAAAAATGATAAATAAAATATTTTTTTAAATGTTATTTTGATAATCAGGAAAACAGTATAAAACAGAATGAATTATTTTTTTTAAAAAATCAAAGAACTTTAACCTCCTTTAAGTTCTTCTGATTTTTTTTTTCTTTGCTGAGCTGGGTATCTAACCATTAATTTCCCTTTTTTAAAAAATCTTTTGGAGACAGGTTCTCCCTGTTATTGCAGCTGGCCTGGAACTCACTGTGTTAGACCAGTTTGGCCCTGAACTCAGAGATCTTCCTGCCTCTGCTTCCCAAGTGCTGTGATTAAAAGTATGTGACACCATGCCCAGCTAATTTCCCTTTTTAACTACAGATTTTAAAGACAGATCCAAAGGCAAGTTGGATCCCCCTACAAGCAATTAAGAAGCTTGATGCTTTTTTTTTTTTTTTTTTTAGACAAGGTCTCACTATGTAGCCCTACCTGGCCTGGAACTTGCTATGTGGACATAGATGCTTTTTTTTTTTTTTTAAAGTATCTGTGCCTTCCTTTATTGCTATCCTCTAGTCTCAGGGGAATCCATTCAAATTTATATATACTGTAGATTAAAGCCAGAAGAGTTTCTTGGGTTGGCTTCTGTTATGGTTTTAATGTGAAATGTCCCCCACAGGCTCATGTTTTAAGCATTTAGTCTCCAGTTGGTGACATTGTTGGAGTTATTGAACCTTTGGGACATGTACTTAGCTGGTAAACCTAGACATGGGTATTGGAGTGCTAGACCCCAGGCCTGCTTCCAGTCCGGCTCCCTGCTTCTTCATCCACCAAGATGTAAGGAGATCCACCAAGACATGAGAAGACCCACCAGAATATGAGGATATCCACCATGTTGTGTGGCGATCCACCATGATGTGAGGAGATCCACCATGCTGTGAGGGGATCCACCATGCTATGAGGGGATCCACCATGATGTAAGGAGGTCCACCATGCTGTGAGGGCATCCACCATGATAAGAGGTCTACCATACACTCCTGGGCCACAAAACTGCTTTATCATGCCTTCCCTATCATGAGTTATAATAAATCTCTCCTCCCTTAAGTTATGTCTGTTAGATGTCTTGTTCCAGCAACAAGAAAATTAACAATGCAGTCTCCTAGACCCTCTGTATCCTTGCTATTTGAATAATCCTGGTCTGAGACACAGTTTCAAGGTGCCATTGTCCCTTGACTAGACCTGCCTGGTCTCCTGACTGTGCTTTTTACTTCTAGCCTTGCCCTCTTCTGTCTATTCTCATCACAGAAGCCAGAACAATTTCTATAAAACACAAGTCGGATAATGTCACTCCTTTACTCAAAACCCTCCAATGACTGTTCATCTTTTAGAGTTAAGCCAGAGTCTTTAGAGTGCCTAAAAGGCCTTACACGATCTGCTCTTGGCTTCCCACCAGAATCTAGATGCCATTTTCTGTACTCACCTCCCAAACTTATTGTGCTGGATAGTTTTAGTGTCAACTTGACATACCTGGGTTGAGTGAGCCTCAATTGGGGAATTTCCTCCATAGGACTGGCATCTTCTTCATTGTTGAGTAATGTGGGAGGGCCCAACCCACTGTGGGTGGTGCCACCCCTGGGCAGGTGGGCCTGTGTTGCATAAAAAAGCAGGCTGAGCAGGGGCCAGGGGAACAAGCCAGTAAGCAGTGTCCCTCCATGGCCTGTGCTCCAGCTCCTGCCTCCAGGTTCCTGCCCTGAGTTCCTACTTTGGGCTCCCTGATGAACTGCGACCTTGGAGATGTAAGCCAAATAAACCCTTTCCTCCCCAAGTTGGTATCAGTCAGAGTATTTTGTCACATCAATGAAGAAACAAACTAGGACACCCGTCATATTCCTCTTTATCTAAAGACAGCATAATGTCATGTCTATGATCCTAGGTGTAACTTTGTGTTATAACAAAGTACCAGAGGCAGCTAATTTTATAGAAAGAAAGATCTATTTAGCTCACAGTTTTGGAGGCCCAAAGGCATGGTGTTTGCTTTGGCTCAGTGCTGTTAAAGACCTCATGCTGAATAGTGGTTGACAATGGTACAGGCATATGTAAGAATGAGAGGGCCCATCTTGAGCCAGGAGCAAGGAGAAAATTGATGAGCAAGGCTAAGCTTGTCCTTTTTATAACAACCCTCTCATGAGAATACTCAAAAGAGAAATAGCTCATGTGTGCCAATGACTTAAAGACCTCCCACAAGACCTTACCTCTCCATAATTCCATTACCTCTCACAGTGCCACACTGGGGACCAAAATTTTGGCCACAATTGGCACTTGGAGGGCAGTCAAACCATGCCCAAATCAAGTTACAGCTCCATGTTATAGAGCCAAACTGTCTGGATTTGATTCTTTGGTTCAATCACTGAGACTTTGCTTGTCTCAGTTTCCTATCTAGAAAATGAAGATAACAAAAGTGCCTTTCTCATTTTGTAGTAAGAACTAAATAAAACAACACATATAAAAGGCTTGGAATCTAGCCTGGCACATAGAAAAGGCTCAGTAACTGTCAGCTGTTCTCCTGTGTAGTGGGCACTGTGTTCTTCCAAGAATCCTTAATCAAGCAGAGGCTAAGAATATCAGCTACTATCTGCTGGCAGTGCCACTGAGAGCTGTTAGCTTCAGAACACTGCTTGCTTAAGTCCCAGCCCCCTCTCAAGTAGATGCCAATGATTACCTTTTCTCTTTGCCTTCCTTACATGTGTCTGCTGAGACCACTTCCCAATAAATTTCCTCCAGGTAATTCTGCCTCAGAGTCTGTTTCTAAGGACCCTAATCCAGAGGTTGGTATGTGTGTGTGTGTGTGTGTGTGTGTGTGTGTGTGTTGAAGCTTGTGCATGCTAGGCAGGTACTCTGCTACTGTGATACATCTCAGTCCTCTTTTTTTCATTTTCAGATAGTGTCTCACTAAGTTTCCCAGAATGGCCTTGAACTCATCTTTTTATATTTATTTATTTATTTATTTATTTATTTATTTATTTATTTATTTTTATGTGTATGAGTGTATTGCTTGCATGTGTATAAGTGCACCCATGTCATGCAATGCCTGCAGAAGTCAGATCCCCTGGAACTGGAGTTACAGACGATGGGAACTGAACCCAAGTCCTCTGCAAGAGCAGCCAGCGCTTTTAACCATTAAGCCATCTCTCCAGCTTGACTTTAACTCTTTTTAAAATTTATTTTGGTCTTTTTGAGACAGAGTCTCCCTCTAGCCACAGTGAGCCTTGATTTGTCATGGAGACCAAGCTGGCCTCGAACTCACAGAGATCCGACTGCCTCAACCTTCCGAGTGCTGGGACTACAGGCATGCGCCACCATGACTACCTCCCACTTTAAGTTTTTTTTTTTTTCTGCCAACAGGCTGTT
>NW_008330777.1:462549-465690 GCF_000622305.1 Nannospalax galili
GGGCCAGGACCAGAAGTGGTGCTCCTGGAGCCCAAGAAAGGGACTGGGTTGCTCTGGGTGAGAAGGGTCAGGAAGCAGTATTGGTTCCCCAGGTGTCTGGGGCCCCAAGACTAGGAATGGCGCAGGGCTCAAACTAGGAGTATAGAACGGCGAGGGGGGGTGATGGAGGGGTGAATCTGGCTTAGAGTCCCAGCGCATGCGGGCGCGGAGAGCTGCGCTATAGACTTACCCCAAGAGGCCTGAGGATAGTAGTCCACTTTAAGTTTTTAATGGAGTGGGAGGAGAAAAGAAAAAGATACCCAGTACAGCAGGCCCCACTATCACAATAGGATAGGGTCAACAGTGGCAACTAAAATCAAGAGAGGAGCAGATAAGGCATGGGAATCCTTGTTATAAGTGTTCTCACAGGAAGTGTTTGAGATTTTTCCATAATATTTACTGATATGAGTTAAAATTGGAAGATGTTTCCATAACAAATGGAGGGGCAGAGTCTCTCAGCTTTCTCAGATAGCTTCTGTATCCTGAGTATTCCAAGGCTCTAACGTCTTGAGCATTTTTCATAGCAAATCTTGCACCTGGAGAAGAAATGCATGAGTTATGAGTTGGAGGGGGGTCGGATTTGTTTCTGCATCTTTCCTATCCTTAGTTTAGGGAAAACCACACCAACATCAGGAAATGTATGGTTTGGTGGCTGATGTTTGTGCATCCATCTACTAATTAATGAACACTCAATAGCTGCATTTGGGGTATTGTAAATTAAAATTTACTAATATGGCACCTAAGCCAGCCTGACAAGTGCTACAAAAGTATCATAATAGAACAAAGCAGCCAGATCGCTCTCTCCTCTGCTAACAAGCATATAGATAATAAAATAAAAATAATTTACTGCATCTTGCTCAACACAACCTGGTGTGCTCTTCCAGGAAGAGTACAGAAGTGGGAGCTGTAAGTCTTATGATCTAGTAGCCACTAAATATCTGTGACACTAAACAAATTTGCAGTTGCTCTGCCTAAGTTTTCCCATCTGCAAAATAAGCTGATTAGAATAGACAGATGCCTCATGGCCTTCCCAATTTCAAAAATCTCATTGGGCTAATTGTGCATTTCAGAACAGGTGGATAAACCATTATTTACAGATGAATACCTATTATTGGAGTAGCTGAGAAAAAAATAAGGACTATTTAACCCCCAAAAGTATAAATTTAAAACAAACCCCAGTTTATTAGAAGTTGCTGCAGAGACAATAGTAGCTTGACAGAATCAAGAAGGAAGAGTGGACAGTTGTACAGGATTGAAGGGACCTGGGCTTTAATGGATGGGTTTAATGGCAGGTGTCTCACTGTGGGAAAGGATTGGGGTTGGGTAAGTTTTGGACATAGTTGTGGGTTGATTGGCATACTGAAGTGAAAGTCTTAAAGTGAGTCTTGATAAATAAACCATGACTTGATAAGGGAGTTTTCATAGGTAAGCAGACTGTCCTCTCAGATAATCTGATTTGCAAGGATTTCCTGAAGCAAACAGTGAAGTTATTTATTGGCTAATGGTCTTATCTTCTCTGGGCAAATTTTCCTGGAACAAATGAACAAGTCATGTTGACACAGGTGGTCTCAGGTGACTGCCATTCACCGTCATGAACTTTGTCAGTGTAGAAGGAAGTGACCTGAAGTGAGACATGCTCAGTGGAGGCTCCATTCCTGGCCTGTCTTGAGCTCTGTACTCAAACATTCTGCTGTCTACTTGTCATCTCTTGGATTACTGTATTTCTCAAATTCCGGATAGAACACATAACAGAGTCTAAGAAAACTTCTGCTTATACTCTCGATGTCAATAAATGTAAGACTATCTGCAACTTAAGCTAAAAACTTAAAAGTCCTCTCTTGTCTCACACCCCTACATGCTGACAGGTCCAGTGGACTGCACCAAATTCAAGCACTTAACAGGATTAGTGTTAAAACCCTAGCTGAAGGGGCTAGAGAGATGGCTCAGCAGTTAAGAGTACTTGCAAAAGTTAGCAAACTGTAGGAAGAGAACTGTTGCTGATTACAAATTTCCTTATTGTTTTCTTTGAATCAAGGTTGAAAACTGATTAGACAAAGAGAAAATGAAAGCTCAACGAAAGAATTTGGGTTTTTATTTCTTCCCTGAAGTGTTACACTGCAGTTTTTGGATATCCAAACAAGCATTTAAAAACCCCATTCCTGCTGGGCGTGGTGGTACACACCTTTAATCCCAGCACTTGGGAGGCAGAAGCCAGTGGATCTCTGTGAGTTCAAGGCCAGCCTGGTCTACGTAGTGAATTCCAGGTCAGCTGGGGCTAGGGGGAGACCCTGTCTCAAAAAGACCAAAAAAAAAAAAAAACCACAAAAAACAAAAAAACCCATTCCTTTGTGCATATGGTCAGCACTAATTGGACTAAGGGAATGATTAATAATAATGATATAAAAAAGAAGACATGGTCCTACCCTCAGGCCTCTCTTGGGGTAAGTCTATCGCGGAGCCCTCCGCGCCTTGACTCCCCCAGCCTCATTCACCCTTCCATCTCCCCCGCTGTTCTCTACTCCTAGTTTGGGCCTTGCACCATTCCTAGTCTTGGGTCCCTGGACACCTGGGGAACCAATACTGCTTCCTGATCCTTTTCACCCAGACCAACTTAGTGCCTTCCTTGGGCTCCAAGAGCACTGCTTCTGGACCCGGCCCTGCCCTCACCTCTCTCTGCTTCCCTGGACCTGCACCACCAGCTAACTCTCCTAACCTGCTCTCCTATCCTCAGGCCTCTTGGGCTAAGTCTATCGCACAGCCCTCTGCGCCTTGACTCCCCCAGCCTCATTCATCCTTCCATCTCCCCGCTGTTCTGTACTCCTAGTTTGGGCCCTGTGCCATTCCTAGTCTTGGGGCCCCAGACACCAGGGGAACCAATACTGCTTCCTGAACCTTTTCACCCAGAACAATTTAGTGCCTTCCTTGGGCCCCAGGAGCACTGCTTCTGGACCTGGCCCCACCCTCACCTCTCTCTGCTTCCCTCGACTGCACCACCAGCTAACTCCTAGCCTGCTCTCCTACCCTCAGGCCGCTGTTGGGCTAAGTCTATCACACAGCCCTCTGCGCCTTGACTCCCCCAGCCTCATTCACCCTTCCATCTCC
>NW_008330777.1:466346-466516 GCF_000622305.1 Nannospalax galili
GAGACAATACTGAAAGCTGCAAAAGAAAAACAAGTCACATATAAAGGAAAACCCATCAGAATTACAGCAAGTTTTCAGTGCAAACTATGAAAGCCAGAAGAGCCTGGACCAAAGTATACTGGATTACTATATCCAGCCAAAATGTCTATTATAGTTGAAGGGGAAAGAAA
>NW_008330777.1:479114-519845 GCF_000622305.1 Nannospalax galili
AAGAGGTAGTGGGGGGTGTGGATATGATCAGAATACATTGCATACACGTATGGAAGTTTAAAGGAATAAATTAAATTATTATTATTATTATTATTATTATTAGGGCCTTTTATGAAAGAGTCTCCCTGTAGCCCCAGCTGGCCTGGAGCTTGCTATGTAGATCAGGCTGGCCTAGAACTCACAGAGCTCCACCTGTCTCTGCCTCTCGAGTGCTGAGATTAAAGGAGTGTGCCACCATGCCCAGCTAAAAAGTTTTAAGACATTTTTATATTAACTGTCATCTCCCAGGCAAGACACAGTCTTTGCAATCACAAACTCTCAACAACTGCAGATGACTGCACTGGGTCTGTACAAGAATGGGCCCATCAACAGCCAGGAAAGGATGGGGAATGGGCTCAGGGGTTCCTATCTCTCACTTCTGAACTGGGTCCTACTGACAAATTCAGGGGGGAGGGAGGTCATTGCCTTCAGTTGTGTACCCATTGTTGATCCTACGAGGCTTCAAAGTTAGTCCCATGTTTCTCTCTTATAAGTTCAATTATTTTAGGTCCCACATATAAGTGAGAACATGCCCAGCTTTCTTCATTGAAATTAAGAATTGAAATGAACAATTCTTCCTATGTTGACAGAATTTTCCTATAAGGCTAAATGGTATTTCATTGTGTATACACACCACACTTTTCACATCCATTTGTCTATTGAGTGAAGGCTGATGCCACACTTGGTTACATGAAAAATGTTGCAAAGAAAGCAAGAGTGCAGCTCTCTCTCCACCAAGCTAAACCTAAATTTGTAGGAAAGATACTCAAAAGTTTGCATGCTAGATCGAGGGCTTAATTTTTATGCTATCTTTATTAAAGAGTTATATAATCCAGAAAATAAAGCATGACTTCTTTAAACAGAAGCAATTAAATAATTTGCTCCTAAAAATTGTAAAACTGATTGTCATAGCTAAATGTTTAATAGATGAGCTGAAAAATAAAATGAATGTAGCCAAATTCCTAGCAAAGTTAACGTACATTCATTTGAGAAAAAAAGAAAGGGTCTCCTAAGTTCATATACACACAATGAAGTTGTGCGTGTGTGTGTATGTGTGTGTGTGTGAGAGAGAGAGAGAGAGAGAGAGAGAGAGAGAGAGAGAGAGGGAGAGAGAGAGAGAATCAGATTAGCAATTTTGCAGCTGAGACATTGGAGGCTTAGAGAACCTACACAGTTCAGTGCTCAGCAGCCCTCTGGCTGTGTCTCCCAATCTACACCTGTTGCTTGCATCTGACATCTGATTATCCCCCGCTGTGTGAACATGCCTCTACCTTAAATCCTGCTTCCATGGATAGTGTCAGCCCTGCTGTGGTTCTTTGCCCTCCATGATGGACTGAAATCTCTCTGCAACCATAAGTTAAAATAAACCTTTCACTACTTAGGTTGCTTCTGTCAGAAATTCACCCAGGAGTACAGTATACTTCAATATATCCATCCCTCTTCTACCCTTGTCTTTCCTCGCATGGCCCCCACATCCCCTCTCAAATTCATGTCCTCTTTTTCTACTATATATACCAAAAATGATATGGTAATATTTATTATTTATTTATTTACATTCTTCTGTGTCCAATTAATGTTGGCCATATGTACATGAGTATAGGGCTGACCAACTGGGTCATGGACAATCTATCAGAGGGCTTGTCCTTGAATAAAACTGACTCTTCTTCCCTCAGAGCAGCCATGGGCTGTCTATAGCTTTTCAACTAGGGGTGGGGCTTCGTAAGTTCTTCCCCCATCCCTCTGGAATGTTGACTAGTATGGTCTTGTGCACATCTTGTGCAGGCAGCCATAGCTGTTGAGAGTTCTTAGGTGCAGCATCCCTGTCATGTCCAGAAGACACTCAAATAACCAAGTTTTTGGCAACCTTAGAAGCTAAGTTTTCAAGTACTCATAGGCTATAAACCACAAAATTTGTCCAAATAAGGCAAATGTTGAACAGTTCCTGTCTGCCATTTCCTTCATTTGTCTGTAATCACTGCCTGCTCATGCTGCTGGGTGGAGCTGCCCAATCCATTAATACTATCTTTACTCAGATAGATCCTGTGTGGTGGTTTGAATGAGAATGTCCCCCATAGTCTCCAAGTATTTGGACACTTGGTCCCCAGTTTTGCACTGTTTGGGGAGGGTCATGGAAACATTAGGAGTTATGGACATGCTGGAGGAAGCACATCACTGGGGTGGGTTTTGAGACTTCTTAAGCTTTGCCAGACTTCCAGTCACTCTCTGCTTCCTGTGTCACTTTCTGCTCCAGCCACCTCTTGCTGCCTTGCCTTCCCTGCCATTATGAACTCCTACCCTTCTAGAAGTATAAGCTGAATAAATACTTCCTTCTATAATAAAACAAAACAAAACAGAAAAGTTAGTCCCAAGACAATGGTCACCTAGATAGCTCTGGGAGGGAAATAAGAGGGTTAGGGGCAAGAGTAATCAGAATGCATTATATGCATGTATAAAATTATCAAATAATTTGGCAGGGTAGCTCATGTCTTTAACACCAGCACTGGGGAAGCAGAGCCAGGCAGATCTCTGTGAGATCAAGTCCAGCCTGTTTTACATAGACAGTTCCAGGTCAGCTAAGGCTACAGGGGTACACTGTTTAAAAACAAACAAACAGGCTGGCATGGTGGTTCACACCTTTAATCCCAGCACTTGGGAGGCAGAGGCAGGCAGATCTTTGTGAGTTCGAGGCCAGCCTGGTCTACATAGTGAGTTCCAGGACAGCTGGGGCTACAAGGAGACCCTGTCTCAAAAAAAAAGACAAAAATAATAAATAATAAATAAATAAATTAAATAAATAAATAAAAGCAAACAAAATCAACCAAACAAAAAGAACTAACATGATTAATAAAGATGTCTCTACTTAAGAAAATTTTTCCAAAACTTTCACTACCAAGATTGTATGTGCGATTAGAAGTTAGTAAACTGTAGGAAGAAAACTATTGTTGATGACAAATTTCCTCAGTGTTCTACCTGAGGTCTTGAAGTTAAAATATCTAAGAAAAAATGCTAAGGCTATCCATATTTTTTACATGTGTACACTAGGTAAACTCTGTGAGGTTGGTCAAGTATAACTCTAAAATTTGAAAGAATGCTGTAAGTCAGAGTTTGTGGGGAGCAATGCTAACAATACCCACATTAGTTTTATATAGAGAAGCTCAAAATATCCATATCAGAGATAGTTATACTCACATTCTCTAAAGAGTACATTCTAAAAAAAGTACCCTTCAATTAGACAAATAATTACATCCAGCTACTTCTTTGAAGTGTCAAGGAGTTTAAATAGACCTTAAAATAAAAAGGGTTTTTTGTTTTGTTTTGTTTGTCTTTTTGAAGCAGGGTCTCCCTGTAGCCCCAGCTGTCCTGGAACTCAGTATGTAGACCAGGCTGGCCTTGAACTCACAGAGATCCACCTGGCTCTGCATCCCAAGTGCTGGGACTACAGGCATGTGCCACTATGCCCGGCATTAATAAAAAGGGTTTTAAAGTTACGAGCTTACTTTTTAAAAAGCCAAGAAAGGGTAGCTGGGTGTGGTGGCGCATGCCTGTAGTCCCAGCACCTGAGAGGCAGAGGCAGGCGGATCTCTGTGAGTTCAAGGCCAGCCTGGTCTACATAGTGAGTTCCAGGACAGCAATAGAGCTTTCTGTGTTATCTATAAGTATAGTAGAGTGAACTTTATTATTGTTAAATATCTCACAATTCACAGTGGTTTTCCTCACCAAGACATACTTACTCAAGATCAACGCATGCTTGTATCCATTTAGATCTTGACCAGAGTTTTTATCATTTATGAATTATTTCAATTGTATTTTTTTAATATTTATTATTTTTATTTTATGTGTATGTGTGTAATTGCATGCATGTAGGTGAGTGCACCCATGTTGTGCAATGCCTGCAGAGAACAGAAGAGACTGTCAGATCCCTGGAACTGGAGTTACGGACAGTTAGCTGCCATGTGGTTGCTGGAATTTGAACCTGGGTCTTCTGCAAGAACAGTCAGTGTTCTTATCCTCTGAGTCATCTTTCTAGCCCGTCAATTGTATTTTACAATGGTATGATTTTGTAAGTTTTCATTCATTAAAAATATTTTCCTAAATAAACATTCAGACATTTATAGAATTAGTTTCTTGGCAAAACACTAGGATGATAGTCAAGAGAAGTTCATGAACTTGGAAAAGGGTTATGAGCTAATTATAATTAATAAGAAATTTATGAGAAATAAATGTACTTACAGATATGCAAAATCATATTAAAAGTGATTATGCATGGAAATCCCTGGCTAGTGTCTAAGGAGTATACTACCCTTTCAAAAGATAAGGATTAATAAGCATATAAATAAATGGCAAAAAAAAAACAAAACAAAACAGGCAAGATCTGTATTTAGTTTGTTTCAGTCCATACAATGCAGGCTCTGTGCTCAAGTACAAAGTCTGTGGGGTCCTGTTGAGCAGCTCTAGAACTTTCTGTGGGACATGGGCAACCATCTTCCACTCCATCAGCAGCCAGGAGTTTAACTCAAAACTGTGTTTGGAAATAAGAACATAATTTCATTCAAGTTCACTGGTATTTGGGCTACTTTAGGGGTGCTGAAGGAAATTTGGAAGGCTAAAGGGCTCTCAAGCCATTTTTAGGTGTTAGTGCTGACTGTTCTTCTACTGTAAAGCAGAATGCCTTAGTACATTGAGGGATCTAGGAGAGAAGAGTATGCCTAGGTGTCCAGTACCTACTCTTTCAGTTACTGGCATGGTAATTCCCTAAATTCTCTAATCTTTCTGAATTTCAGTTTGCTCATCTGTCAATGGGCTGGAAAGATGGCTCAGCAATTCGGAGCATTTTCTGCTCTTCTCTTAAGAACCTGAGTTTGATTCTCAACACCCAGTTTGGGTGACTTACAACCATTTGTAACTCCAGCTCCAAGGCATACAGCATCCTCTTCTGGACCCTGAAGGCATCTGCACTTACATGCATATACCTGCATGCAGACACATACATACACAGAATTGAAAATAGTAATAAAAATAGATCTTTAAAATCTCATTCAAAAGTTTTGGTTATAATAGCTTAATTCATTAAACACTTCATTTTGTTGACCAGTAAATATTTCTTGAACACTGTATTAGTTTCCTATTGCTGCTGTAACAAATTAACACAAACTTACCAGCTTAAGATAAATTTATTATCTTACAGTTCTGAAAGTCCAAAGTCAAGAATGAGTCTGTATTACTTTTCCCATTGCTGTGACAAAATACCTTGACAAAAGCAACTCAAGAAAGGTAGTGTTTATTTTGACTCACAGTTCAAGACATAGTCCATCCCAGGTTCTGGTCTGGGTACCCACATGCCGCTCACAACCATCTGTAACTCGTTCCAGGGAATCTGTCATTTCTTCTGGTCTCTGTGAACACTGAACACAGGTGGTATACATGCATACATTCGGGCAAAATACTCATATGTATAAAATAAATCATTTTTTTGAAGGGTAATCACCCCATTGGCATGCCCAGAGGCCCAACTCTCAGGTGATTCCAGAGCTCATCAAATTGACAATTGGGATAAACCATTACAAAGTCTTCCTAGTTTAGAATCAAGATATTAGCCACTGAATTCTTTTCAGTCTGTTTCCTGGCATTTTTTGACTTCTCAATACTGCCCTTGGTTTACATAACCAGCAATCACAGCACTTGGACCCCTGTCTCAACTTCTTCTCTGATTCTCACCCTTCTACATGAGGACCCTTATAATTGCATTTTGACTACTGGGTAAACCTGAACAATCCTCTCCTCTCAAATGGTACATGGTTGTAATCCCAGAGCTGGGGAGATGGAGACAGGAAGCTCTCTGGAGCTCACTGGCCAGTCAACCTCACCTACTTGGTGAGCATTAGGCTGATGAGACTTTCTCTCAAAAAAAAGAAAATGTGGGGTTGACAAGATGACTCAGTGGTTAAGAACACTTGCTGTTAGCCAGGTGTGGTGGCACACGCCTTTAGTGCCAGCACTTGGAAGGCAGAGGCAGGTGGATCTCTGTGAGTTCAAGGCCAGCCTGGTCTACACTACAGGGAGACCCTGTCTCAAAAAGACCAAGAAAAACAACAACAAAAAACAAAAAAACAAAACACTAGCTGTTCTTCCAGAGGACCCAGGTTCGATTCCCAGTACCCAGCTAACAAATGGCAGCTAACAACTATCCCTAACTCCATTTCCAGGGGATCTGACACCCTCTTCTGGCCTCTGCGGGCATTGCATGCATGTAGTGCACGTACATACATTCAGGCAAGGCATTCATACACATAAAATAAAAATAATAAAATAAAGGAAATGTGGACAGCATCTATGACATCTTAGGCTGTCCTCTGGTCTCCATGAGCACATGCACATATGTGTACACACATGCACATACATCTGCATACACACATGCATACACATACAAGCTTCTATATATCCATGTATACGTATTTATATGTATATGTTTGTGTGTATACATGCATGTATATGTTCATGTGTGTGCCTATATATATGTATGTAAGTATAGAGAGAAATAATAAGGAACTGAAGTTGTGGTAGATAACAAGTCCAGAATCTATCATGTAGGCAACAAGGCCATAGACACCCAAGAGAGATCAAGAGAGATGAGTACAGTCCCAGCCCCAAGGCCAATAGGCAAAGTCTCAGGAGAGAGACAGAGACAGAGAGAGACAGAGACAGAGAGATAGAGAGGCTCTCAGCCCTTCATGCTTGCTTTTTGATTTTTGTGGTTAAGGAGCTAAGGCAGCTAGCTTGTAACCAAGATGATAATTTTAACATGAGGTTAGAAAAGAGGCTTGGAAACCTATATCATTCAGCAGCTGGACCAAAGATGCTGGGTGGAGGCCTGTGCAGATTCCATGTTAGATACTTGCAGAGATGATCTGCAAGATAGTAATACTTCTAGATTAACTTCCTTTATGTGATTTATGTTAAAAAAGATCTACTTATTTCATTGTGGTCTAGTGTGCAGGACTCAGAGAATGCCAGAAGAAAGAAAAGTCCATCCTGAGAAAGCACACATTCATTTTTAACCTTTCTAAACTTTATGTGTCAAATGCTAAGGTTTATCTTAGAAAACAAGGGGAAAATCACCTCTTCTAACACATTATTCCCTTCTTCCCTACAATTTCTAGAATATTCTTTTTCTAATTAGACCCTATGTACCAAGAAAATGCTTTTACTTGTAGTATTTAGTGCTTACCCATTAGATTTGAAAGAGTTCAATTGTGCACAAAATTGTTTTTAAAGAGATGCAGAGATTTTTATATTTATAAACCATATGGCTTATGGTTTTCCTTTGGGTTTTGGTCCATTCTTACAAACAGGACGTTAACTCCTTGAGGTTGAGGTTTAAACACATATAGCTTTAATTAGCATGGATTTCATTGTTTGGAATAGCACCCCACTGAATAAGGAACTAGAGAATATACTTAAAATGAGTACTCTTGTTTAGTACCTTTCTGATCTTTTAAAACCCATTCTTACTGCTACTAAGGCACAGTAAGTGCTCAGAGCCACTATTGTGCATTCTTGCATCACATATTGATTTATAGCACATTTACAGAGCACTTATTCTCACTGTTGTGGAGTGCTTGTGCTCTGCTCACTCAACATGCAAAAATTTCAAATTACAGTACATTAAGATGTCAACAACAAAAGAGAATGTTCTACAAATAAAGTGATTTTTAAGCATTTTAAAAATGACTAACTCCTCCTTTCCCAGTGAACACACTCTGTAGTCCCTCAAGGGCTCCTTAGCTCTTAGGAAACAAAGCTGGTGGCTGGTGAACGATGCCTCCTGGATTTGTCAGGGTTTGCTTTCATGGAGTCAGATGCACTTTTCAGACAAGGAGAGCCTTGCCATACACGAAAATAAACTGACACACACTTTGATGACCTCAAAAACCTTTCATCTGCACTAATGGCTCAACATACACATTTGTCTAGTATCTTTAGACTCACAGCAAGTCTTTCTTAGGCATGAAGGAAGCCTTCGAGAGTGCTGGTTTTATATGCTAAGAAAATGTATTTCATATTTCTTTGCTCCTACCACAAACTTAACATCAAGTTACTACTTCTTTGTCCCACCATAGCTTGAAAAGTTTCTCTGAGGTGTCTATGTATGGACTATGAATTTCTTTACCGTTTTAGAGGGTTGCTGGATTTGATAAAACACTCTCTTCTGCATGGCTTATGTGATTACTGTTCAAGGCAAGTTGGATTGCTGGAAGGCCCAACCTTTGGATCTCTCTGTCTCTGTCTCTGTATGTGTGTGTGTGTGTGTATATACTCATGTATGTACATGCCATGGCATACTCAGGTCATCAGGCTTGGTCAGAAGCATCTTAACCTGCTGAGCCATCTCACTCCCCTTGGTTTTCTTTTCTTGTTTTCTGTTTTTTGCTTGTTTGTTTGTTTTTACGTTTTTTTTGTCTTTTTGAGACAGGGTCTCCCTGTAGCCCAAGCTGGTCTGGCATTCACTATAGACCAGGCTGGCCTTGAACTCACAGAGACCTACCTGCTTCTGCCTGCTGAATGTCTCCCAAATGCAGGGATTAAAGGCATGCAACACACCCAGATCGTTTTCTGTTTTTTTAAAAACATTTTATTATTTTTATTTATTATTTTTATGTGTATGAGTGTATTGCCTGCATGTAGGTAAGTGCACCCATGTCATGCAGTGCCCACAGAGGACAGAAGAGGCTGTCGGATCCCCTGGAACTGGAGTTACGGACAGTTGTTAGCTGCTATGTGGGTGCTGGTATTCGAACCCAGGTCTTCTGCAAGTACAGTCAGTGTTCTTAACCACTGAGCCATCTCTCCAGCCTGTTTTCTGTTTTTTAAGACATGGTCTCTCTCAGCTGGGCGAGGTGGCACACCACTTTATGGACAAGTTCTCCTTTGCTAGAAACAATGGGATCAAGCTGTGTAATTTCAGTTGTATATCAATCAAGCTTTCCTCAGATTATGCAAGAAGAATAGAGCCTCCCAAAGGTACCATGCCTCTGAGACAGCTTACATTTTTTCTGGCATGCTTTTCAGACGTGGATATCTTTTCCTTCAAGTTGCTAAAGACTCTTTCCCCTGTCGTTCATTCCTGATCTGTTCATACCCTCCTATTTCTCTACTTACAAACCAGAGGACATTCAGCCATAATACATGATGCGTGTCTCTGAAGGTGTAGCAAACGTAGTATCAGGGAGTCCTCCTGATCTTGCTATGTGATTTCAGTTGTGTATCTCCCCAGCTTGCTTAGGAAAAATTGTGCCTCCAAATGTCCTGGCTTCTTCCAGGGCCAGGATAAGAACTGGAGAAAATTTCATATACTTGTCTTATAAAATAGTACCTACTGACTTAGCCAAGATGACAATAGTAGAACGATAGGATTAAGTGGGGCCTTGAAGACAAGATATGCAAATAGACTCACTATTGACTGTTAAAAATACAAGTTCATACAATAAACTTTGCTTTGATATAAAATATAATTTTAACACTCAGTTCTATTACTACTCATGGCACCTGAACAAATTAAAAAGTGACTAACCTTTCCTTTTTTTCTTGAGACAATTTCACTGTGCAGGCCAGGCTCGAACTCCTCAAATAGCCCAGGCTGGCCTAAAATCACAGTGATCCTGCCTCAGTCTCTTGAATGTTGGGATTACAGGCATGAACTATCATGCCTGCTCATGTCTCACCTTTAAATTGTACTTTTACGTATTATTAGGTATGTTGCTCTTACTTCAAGTTTTTAGCATTCTAAAATAGAACCTACTGAAACAGTAGTTTGTAAGTTTTCATTACTGACTAATGTTATACAAGAACTTAATTGTATTTTCTTTTGTGTTTGTATGTGTATGTGGTATGAGTGTGTAGATGTTTGCATGTGCGTACACATGTGCATGTTGGTGTGCATGTGTATGGAGACCAGAGGTCAATGTCAGGTGTCTTTCTCAATCACTCTCCACCATTAAATTTTTTTATTATTTTTACTTATGTGGGGTGGTATGTGCATATGAATGTCAGTGCCCATAGAGGCATTGGATCCCCTTGAGCTGGAGTTACAGATGGTTGTGAGCTACCTGACATGGGTGCTGGGAATTAAACTAAGGTCCTCTGTAGGAGCAGCACTTGCTTTTAACCACTGAGCCATCTCTCCATCCCTCCCTCTAATTTTTTGAGATACTGTATACCCACTGATTTGGTTATGCTGGCTGGTCAGCAAGCTCCAAGGAGCCACATGTCTCCATCTTCCTAGTGCTGGGATCACAGATGTGTACTGCCAGGCCCAGCATCTTATAGGGTTTTGGGGACTCCAAACTCAGGACCTCAGACTTGTATAGCAAGGACTTCATAGATGGAGTCATCTCCTCAGCCCTAATGGTATTTTCTAATTTAGTAAGGATTATATAGTAGATTGTGACTGAATTGAAAACATATTTTGTTATAAAAGTAGTGTTTGTATAAATACCAATAAGTAAGAAATACAAAGAAAAAGTCAAAAAGAAAGAAAATTTCTTCTCATTTAAACTCCACCCCCCACCCAGGTATGATGGCTCCCATCTTGCCATAGTTAAGGACAGTTATCAACTTGACATACCTAGGGAGAGGGAACCTCAATTAAGGAATTTACTCCATCAAATTGGACTGTGGAATGTCTGTGATTGTTAACTGATGGGGTGGTGCCCTCTCTAAGTCCATGGACCTGAGCTGTATAAGTAGCTGAGCAAGCCAGCAGGAGCAAGCCAGTAAACAGTGTTCCTCCATTCCTCTTTCCTCTTGGCTTCAGTTCTTGCCTCCAGATTCTTGCCTTGAATTCCTGTTTTGGCTTTTCTTGATGATGGACTGTAACCTGTAAGCTGAAATACACGCCCCCACCGACACACACACATACACAAGTTGTTTTGTGTTTATCACAAAACTAGACAAGGCAACTAAGACATACTTGTAATCCTATCACTGGAGAGGCTGAGACAGGAGGGTTGCCATAAGTTTGAGGCCAACTTGAGTTATATAGTGAATTCCTGAGCTATAGAGTGTGACCTTGTCTTTAAAAAAAAAAAAATGTCCATTTTTCAGAAGTAACCAGCATTTCACCTGTCATTCTAAAAACAATTATGGACATTATTTTTTACACAAATGAGTTTATCATAACACACACACAATTTTTTTAATTATTTATTTAATTTTTTATGTGTATGAGTGTTTGCCCACATGTATGTAAGTGTGCCATGCATGCAACACCCATGGAGGCCAGAAGAGGGTGTAAGATCCCCTAGAACTGTAGTTACACAAGAATGTTAAGCACTATGTGGTGCTGGGAACTGAACCTGGATCCTCTGCAAGTACAGTCAGTCCTCTTAACCACTGAGCCATATTTCCAGTTCATATACACACAATCTTAACTAGCTTTTTGCACTTAACAATCTGTCCCTGCCAGGCAATTCTTTTGTGACATGAATGTACTGTATTAAACTGTTTCTCTATTGAAACACAATTAGAGTGATTTTAGATTTTCACTATGACAAGCTGCCACAACAAATAACTTCGTAAGATAGGCTCTTTTATGCTTCTGTGATGAATCTGTAAATTTCTAGAAATAAAATTTCCAGGTCAGAGAATACATGTGTTTGAAATTTAGACAAAGACTATAGAAATGCCAACCAAAGAAAGAGCTTGTGCTAACCTGTATTTTTACTAGCACCATGTGTTGGAAAGGGTTTGTTCTTGCCTTTGCCAATCTGTAATAAGAAATAGCATAGCATTGTTATTTTAATATGCATTTCTTTAATCCTGACAGAGATCCAGTACCTTATCATTTGTAAATCATTTATATATCTTTTTCTCTGAACTGTATTTTTTTCATGGCTGGATTATTTTATATTGCAGATAACTTCCCAGAAACAATGTACATGTTTTTAAATTTCATATAGACTTCTGAAAATTTTAACACATGCAGTTGAACTAGAATTAGATTAGCAACAAGGTCATATATAATGGATTTTTCATATAAGAAAAGATGCTCGATTTACATTGGTATCCATGGAGTCTGCCTTTTCCCATCACACAAAGCTGCAATCTACTTGCATCTTCACTGTTTTTCTTAACATTCATGAACTGTAATCTCAGCGATTCATATTCTTTTAAAACTCACCACTTCTCAAAAAATACTATACAACAATATGGTTTATTGTAGCCTTGAGGCTCAAAACCATGAGAATTATAGAGAATGGGTTGACTGAATGTCAACAGCAGAAAGCAGCTTATGAGAGGTTATATAAGAAAGAAGACACAAAACGATGATGCCACATGTGTCAAACTGAAAGGCTGGGATTGGCCCAGATCATGAGTGCAGCTGTGAAAGAAACAAAAGGCAGCAGTCATGTGCAAAGAGAAAATCACTAGCAGTGGGGAGAGCCATGTGAGGACTAAGCAAAGATTCTATTTAAGCTTCGTTTAAATCCGATGACTACATCTCCAACATGGTGTAGATCCTGAGGGTGACAAACCACTGGTTTCAGTTTTTGTGTGTGTTGGTGGCGATAGGTTCTGTAGCAAGCTCAGGAACTTGACTCAAATTAGTCCAGGCTAAAAAAAGAATTCCCTGGATTATGTAAAAGGAAGTTGAGGGATTATCCATTTTCAAGTGTCAGTGAGTCCAGGGCTGACTTTTCCCGGCTCTTGTATCTTCCAACTCTTACCTGCTGTTTTCTGAATGTGAGCTTCCTTTCTCAGGTCAACTCTCTCCACATGGCAGCATTAAGGCTTTTCTATGGAACAACAAATAGATGTTAGGTGACTTATTAAGGGCTTTGAACATACAGTCAAAAAAGATGTCATCTTTGTATTTTTTTTCTTTCATTTAATGACATTTATTATTAAGTCTATTCCCAGAGAATTTTAGCTCTATTACCTTTACTTAAACCAGACTTGCTCACATTTTTTCATTTGTAACCCCTTTTACACCTGAGAAATTCTTACGTGACCCTGGGAATATAGGCATATAAAATAGGTGTACAAATCAAACTCATGCTGATAATAAATCATAGAGAAATTTTTAAAATTTTAGTTTATGTGCATGTGTGTATTGCCTGCATGTATTTAAGAACACTCGTGTTATGCAATGCCCACGGAGGACAGAAGAGGGCGTTGGATCCCCTGGAACTGAAGTTATGGACACCTGTTAGCTGCCATGTGGGTGCTAGGATTTGAACCTGGGTCTTCTGCAAGAACAGCCAGTGTTCTTAACCACTGAGCCATCTCTCCAGCCCAAGAAATTTATTTTAAAACATTTTTTTTGCTGGGTGAGGTGGTGCACACCTTTGATCTCAGCACTCAGGAGACAGATGTAGGTGGATCTCTGTGAGTTCCAGGCTAGCCTGGTGTACATAGGGAGACCCTATCTCAAGCAAGCAAGCAAGCAAACAAACAAACAAAGAAACCAATTCTTTGGTATGCATATAATTTCCATACTAATGAGATTAGTGTGCTTGTTTGTGCAACAAAATACAACCCAAATACATGCTAATTTGACACTTACATGCTGAGGAATATAGGTAGGAAAATATTAAAAGTTTTGTTTTCTGCAATTAGAATATACAATGTCTTTTTTTATTTTATTATTATTTTTTATTTTTTGGTCTTTTTAAGACAGGGTCTCTCTGTAACCCCAGCTGGCCTGGAACTCAGTATGTAAATCAGGCTGGCATTGAACTCACAGAGATCTGCTTGCCTTAGTCTCCTGAGTGCTGGGACTAAAGGTGTGTGCCACCATGCCTGGCTTAGAGCATACAGTCTCTCTAAGATCAGAAAACTTTGCACACGCGGTCAAAGCACAGCAATTGATGCCATCATAGTTTTCATGTAAGCTAAGCTGCTTCAGGTGGCAGTCACTGCCCTGCACGGTGTGAAGGTCTGTACAGGACCAGTGTGCATGCTGTGTATTTAGGGCCATACCACTGCTGACTTTGAATTGTTGGCCAGTGTGTGTTCAGAAACCTTTTACTCTTGCCAAATTGTTCACAGCCCTCGCATTCAGTTATGTGAGCCCACATGAGGTCACAATCCATAGTTTAAGAAACTTTGACTTATGTGAATATTTCTATCTTTTCTTCATTTATTTTCAGTCTCTTTCCAAATGTAAACACTGTAGTAAATTCCAGAGTATGTGTGATTTTTAACCTTTTCATTGCCTAATAATCTTTTTGATGACAGATTGATATGTGTATGGATATTCACACTAATACATACATATTTCTGTTAAAAATTAAAAACTTTCATTTGGCCATAATTTTAGACCTTTGTTGCAGTAACCATACAAAGAATTGTCAAATATCCTTCACATCTTCATATTTCTTCAGTTTCCTCAAATTCTAATATTTTATTATGACTTTCTCTTTGAGAGTTTCAGACATGACACTCCCTTATCCCTAAAATATTATTATGTATTCTCCTAAAAATAAGGACTTTCTTTTACCTACCCACAGTACAATGAAGGTAAACCTGGAAATAAACATCAATGCAAAAAATACTGTTTAATCTACAGATCAGATTCAAACTTTGCCAATTGTCCCAATAATGTTTGTTTCAAGAAAACAAAATCAAATCGTGACTCAGATATTGCATTTGATTTTTATTTAGCTTGGACTAAAGCCTCAGACTTTGTCTTTCAGAACATTCACATTTTGGGTGGGAGTACAAGGTGTGAATTTTGTAGAACATCCCTTAATTTGTTTCTCAGACGTTTCTTCATGACTGGATTTGGGATGTGGCTTTTGGCAGGAACACCACAGAAGTGTTGGGTTCTTTTCAGTGCTTATGATGCCAGTTTATCACATGTTCCTATTTTTAAAGTGCTTAGCATCTAGGCTAGGTGGCAGGCACAGAGAGCAGAAACCAGGTGGAGTCTGATTAATACAGTGAGGAATATACGTGTGTCTGACTTCTTTTTGGTCTTTCTTCTGAGTCTCTTCTTTTTCCCATGCTTTTGGTGCCATGGCAAGCTGTGCGCTGACACTGCTTTGCCTCAAGTGCTTGGAGTCTCTCTTGCATTTTTCACCGAACCTTGTTCTTTGCCACCACAACATGGAGTTCCTGCAGAGGTTTATCTACTTATTTTTAGTACAGGCATTGAGTGGGAAGTGTGAGGGAGCTGGCATGGTTCCACTTTTTGTAACTGCAGCATAGAACCAGTCAATTAATTATGTTCTCTTCTGTGCTACACAATTCTGACAGTTCTGAGGCACAACTTGCACAGCTCTTCAAAGGTTCCCAGCAAGACCAAGCTCCAGGTACCCAGTGAAAATCATCCATTGGGCTGGCTTTCTAGTCTTCCATTTACCATTCTCTCTTATATTCCTACTGCTGTTCCCTGGAATCATTTTCCAAAGTAAATCAGCTCTTGAAAACCCATCTCAGACTCTGTTTTCAGGGGAACTGAAGACATCTGGTATTAGTAGACTAGAAAGCAGACCCTCCAGGAAGGGGTCTAGTACTAACATCTCACCTCTTCCACAGCTGGTAGAAAATGTATGTGGGAGTAACCATCGCCTCAATCCAACACTAAAACTTTCACTGGTAAACAACTGGGATAAGGTATAGGTGGAAGAAGCCCTTGAACAGGTTGAAGGCAAGGCAATTTTAAGACCTATGAATTGGCTCACTTTTGACAAGGGAACATTCAGATTTTTTTTTTTTTTTTTTGGTTTTTTTTGAGACAGGGTCTCCCTATAGCCCCAGCTGTCCTGGAACTCCCTATGTAGACCAGGCTGGCCTTTAACTCACAGAGATCTGCCTGCCTCTGCCTCCTGAGTGCTGATTAAAGGCGTGTGCCACCACGTCCAGCTCAGATTTTTTTTTTTCAAAGAAGAAAGAGGGGGCTCATGATTAAGAGTACCTGCTGTTTTTCCAGAGGATCTTAGTTCAGTTCCCAGCACCCATGTCAGGTGGTTCACAACTACCTGTAACTACAGCTCCAAGGGATCCCAGCCCTCCTATTCTGGCCTCCACTGGCATCAGTACATATATAGTATACTATACACTCACACAGACACACATAAAGATAAAATCGTAGAAAGAAAAAGAAAAAAAAAAAAAAAGGAGGCTGGGTATGGTGGTGCACATCTTTAATTCCAGCGCTTGGGAGGCAGAGAGAGACAGTCAGATCACTGTGAATTCAAGGTCAGCCTGGTCTACATAGCAAGTGCCAGGTCAGCTAGGGCTACAGGGAGACCCCATCTCAAAAAGACCGGAAAAAAAAAAAAAAAAAAAAAAAAAAAAGGAGAGAGAAAAGACAGTCTCAAGTAACCAACTTTCAGTTCTAAGCAAGTATGAAAACCAGAAAGCCTTTGTCTTAGTTTCTTTTCTGTTGCTGTGATAAAAATATTCTGATAAAAAGCAACATATGGGAGAAAGGGATTTGTAGCCTATCATTGAAGGGAAGTCAGGATGGCAGGAACTCAAAGCAGCTAGTCACATCACATTCAAAGTCAAGAGCAGAAAGAAATACATGTGTGCATGCTGCCTGCTTGCTCATGCTCAGCTTGATTTCTCCCTGCCTAGGGAGTGGTGCTGCCCAAAGTAAGCTGGGTTATTCCACATCAGTTAACTTAATTAAGACGATCCCCCACAGACATGCCTAGAGGTCAACCCAAACCCAACCCAATTCTTCATTGAAACTCTCTTCCAGGTGATTCTAAGTAATGTTAAGTTGACAAAAATAAAAAAAATAAACAGATACCTGTTGGGTTCTGCATCCAGCAAACTAGGCTGACAATCAGACACAGCATTGAACCACAAGACAGCAGAACTACAAAGGAGACTGAATGCACAGTCAGGAGAAATCTTCTATGGTAAAGTCAAGACCTTGGTAGAGAAAAAATGGACTCCTGAGCCTGTCACGGTAGCATTTAGCCTATTTACAATCCCATATTCTTCTGAACTTTGCTTTGCTTGAAGAGAACAGCCTCCCCTTGCCTGGAGGCCCTCTATATACCTTAGATGAGACAAAGAACAGTGACATCTGAAGGAACAAAGGCCCTAGGCATGGGAGTGAATCTTGAAATTATTAAATCAAGGAACGTAGAATATAAAAGTAGACAAAATTGGCAATATAGGGTTTTTGTTGTTTGATTTTTTTTTTTTTTTTGGTCTTTTTGAGACAGGGTCTCCCTGTAGCCCCAGCTGACCTGGAACTCACTATGTAGACCGAAATACTCCTGCTTCTGCCTCCCAAATACTGGGATTAAAGGCGTGAGCCACCATGCTGGGCAGAACTATATTTTTTAAAAGAGTTGGAATGAGAAGAATCCAAAATAGTAGAGGACAGATGGCAGCACTAGGCAGACAGAGATAGCATGTCCGTAATTGCAGTAATGAGCTTCGAGGCTGGAGTAGCACCCTGAATGCTTCACCCACAGGACCTGTGATGACTGATAGACCCAGTGTTCCCTGGGGTAAGTTAAATGTGCATTCACTCCGGGTGCTATTTGACCCGCATCTATAACTGCAAAGTGGACAGCTGGTGAGCAGAAAGCCAATGCTAACTGTCTCAATGGAAAATTGCAACCCTTTACTCACTTATAGATCTAAGCAAGTTCCTTCAGACCCAGAGCTCATCATCTGAAGGGGAAGCTGAGTAGTTCTCCAGTTCTGGCATAAACACATAATCTGCATACTCTTCCAACAATTCCCCAAAGGACTGTATCTATTTATAGAGAAACAGCGCACTGAAAACAGGGAAGCATTCAGACATTTCAAGGCATGTTGGATCCGGGGTCTGAGCTGACATTGATACTAGGGAACTAGAAGCACTATGGTAGCCTCTGGTAGAGTGGGAGTTCATGGGGACTCATCTCACAGTGGTCCAGGGGAATCAGAGATACATCCTCTGCTTCTATTCCTAAATAGTACAGGACTTTGGGAAACTTGAAATTCTATGGACCATCCCATGATGCCAATGATTTAATTGAAATTGAAATTATAATTGAAATTCTCAATGGGCGTGGTGGCACACGCCTTTAATCCCAGCACTTGGGAGGCAGAGGCAGGTGGATCTCTGTGAGTTCAAGGCCAGCCTGGTGTACATAGTGAGTTCCAGGTCATCTGGGGCTATAGGGAGACCCTGTCTCAAAAAAACAAAACAAAACAAAACAAAACAAAAAAGAAATTCTCAGTGCAATCACACTAAATTTAACTGTACTACACCTTCCAGGATGAAAAGTTGGGCAACATAACAGGCAAATGACCTAGACTAGGCAGCAGTGGATGAGATAAAAGACAATTATGGCTTTGAGTCAATAACGGCATCAAAGACTATGCTTGTTCCTCTAACACTGCTGTACTGACTTTCATAGACATTGCCAGCTACCACCTTGAAGGCCCTGTGACGTAGTAAGGAAGGCTGTGAGATTGAATAATACACACTGTGGATCAAATCAGACGTGTCATTCCCATTTCATATTCATAGCCACCAAGTTGAGCCAAGATGATGATGACATCTGATCACTGCGGTAGTATCTCTTGCTTTCTACCCTGAGGTTTCTTTGCTATGCAAACATGAAAATCCAAGGGCTTATGCCAATAGGAAATGAAACGATTCCTTTTTGTTTCAGAAAATCATTCTGAATTCTGGATCCTTCTCTTGTTCTCCAGTAGGAATGAGTCCCCATTTGCCCATACTGTAATCAGTTCTATAGTGTACTACTCTATTGGTTTTCTTACTGTTTTTTTTTTTTTTTTTTTTTTTGGTCTTTTTGAGACAGGGTCTCCCTATAGCCCCAGCTGTCCTGGAACTATGTAGACCAGGGTGGCCTTGAACTCGCAGAGATCCACCTGCCTCCACCTCCCAAGTGCTGGTATTAAAGGTGTGCGCCACCACGCCTGGCTTCTTACTGTGTTTTACTCTTGTTCTTTTACCCCCAACTCTTGTTCCTTGGAATCATGTCTCAAAATAAATAAATAAATAAATAAATAAATGTCTCCAAATAATTCAACCAGGAATCATTTTGACAGCACATGTACTGATCCAGGCCATCCAGGGCTACATAATGAGACCCTCTCTCAAAAAATAAATAAATAAATAAACATAAAAGAAAAAAATAAATAAATAAATAAATAAATAAATATGAGGAAGCCATTGTCTTAAGCTCTTTTTAGGGAACTCTGTGAAGATAGCAAAGTCAGGTAGAGCATAAGGATTGTTCTGTGAGGTACAAAGGCAGTAGCACTTGAGTTAGCTGTTAAAGTTTCACTTAAGAAATTCAGGTAGATAAGGAAGACTTCCAGGTAGAGGAAAGGGCATCTTGGTAAGATCAGAGAAATCTAAGCATTCCACAATGGAAGGAGGAGCAGTAATCACGTGGCTGAGCTGGCAGGGGGTGCTAGGGAGGTAAGCAGGGGTCAGATGCAGATTTTGTAAGCCAAGACTTTCTTCAAATAACAAGTTAGTAATTGTTTTCATCTCTATACCACACCTTGTCCCTACACTGAAGCAATGTGAAGCAGCTCTCTTTCCAGCATGAGACACTTAAAGATAAATTGTTCTCTATTGATTGAAAGTTCTAGAGAAAATATGCGGTAACATAAGCAGATATTGCTGATGCCTTTCTGATTCATTTCTTGCCCTCTTTTCCAGTCTTGCTGGGAAGAGCTTGACTTTGTTTGTCCTTCCTAATCACATAGCTTTGTGCTGGAATATTCCCTGTGCCTGGTTGACACTGTGAGATAGGGATCACAAAACTTTTCCTGTAAATAATCAGACAGCAAATATTTTGGGTTTGGGAGCCCCATGGTTTTTCTCTTGTAACTGCTCAACTCTGCTGTTGTAATATGAAAGTATCCTTTAAGAATACCTACAGTTTATCTATGGACACTGAACTTTGCATTTATATAATTTTTCTGTGTCACAACCTCAGTATCCACAGAGGACTGGTTCCAAGATTCCTGTGATCTAAAAATCCCTGAATGGTCAAGTAAAATTGCATAGCATTTTCATGTAACCTGCACATATCCTCCAATATACTTTGCCATCTCTAGATTCCTTTACTTGCAATGCCCAATGCAATGTAAATGCTACACAAATAATCATACCTTAGTTCAGGAGATGCAAGAAACAGTCTGTACTTGTTTACTACACATGCAATTTTTCCTTGGGAAATATTTCCAATCCTGGGTGAAATCTACAGATGTAGGACTTACAGATATGGAAGGCTGACTGTATTTTCTTGGGATTTTTATCTAAAAATGTAATACCCATAGTTCATGGAATAGATGTGACCTATAGGCCTGTTTGCCAATCACCCATATATTTGATGTGGTTTCCATTCTTTTTCTAAAGATTGGTTTAGCTTGCACCTTTATTTAAACCCTGTGCAATCAGACCTGTATGTGTTCCTTATACGGGGCTGGAGAGATGGCTTAGTGGTTAAGAGCACTGACTGCTCTTGCAGAGGGCCTGGGTTCAATTCCCAGCACCCACATGGCAGCTACGAACCGTCCTTAACTCCAGTTCCAGGGGAATCCGAAGCCCTCTTCTGACCTCCATGGCATTGCAGGACACACACGAGTGCACTCACATACATGCAGGCAATACACTCATACGCATAAAATAAAAATAATAAAAAAAGAGGCATATGAGGAGGCACAGTCTTTCTATTACCTGTAGATACTGTTGTGTGATGAATGATACCTACAGCTACTACAGCTGTTGAGAATATGAACCTTCTCACTTTTATCTGAGAATAGCAAAGCAGAGAAAGGAATCTGATAGAATCTTGATGACATGACTAAGGTGTTAAGCTGAAAAATACTTGGATCTTCAAATATCAGCAAACTTTTGAATTACACTGACTCTAGACTTCTTGTAAGAAATAATAAACATCCTTATTATATAAGCTATCTTAGTTAAGTTTTCTATTACTTAAGGCCAAGAATTTTCTATTAATAAAAGATATAAAGGGCCCAAGAGAATACTATGTAGGTCATTAGAAACACTGTCTTTGAAAAATATCTTAGAATGAATAAATGTGTGGCACATTTTACACAGTTAAGATGCTGTATTTTAAGGATACATATGTATAGATACATCTATTAAGAAATGTGTGAAGCTGGGCTGGAGAGATGGCTCAGCAGTTAAGAACACTGACTATTCTTGCAGAAGACCTGAGTTCAAATCCCAGCACCCACATGGCAGCCAATAGCTGTCCATAACTCCAGTTCTAGGGGATCCAACAACCTCTTCTGTCCTCCACAGGAATTCCATGACATGGGTGCACTTACCTATATGCAGGCAATTCATACATACACATAAAATAAAAATAAAAAATAAAAATTTAAAAAATGTACAAAGCAATTTCACCATTGTGTGAACATGAGTGTACTTACACCTAGATGGTACAGCTTATTACACAAGTAGGCTATATGGTATAGTCTATTGCTTCTAGGATCACAATGAATAAAACAAGAGATTATACCATGCAGAAGACGTTATGCAAGCAAGAAATGCAGTGAATGGGAGATGAAGGAGGCTGCTGATGGTGTAGATCAGCATGCTGCTTCACGGTAAACATTTTTCTTATAAGTATTCAGAGTATGTTCTATGGGAGTGGAGAGATAGCTCAGCAATTAAGAGCATGTAGTGCTCTTCCAGAAGATTTGAGTTCAATTCCCAGCACCCATGTTGGGGGGCTCCCAACCACCTGGAACTCCATCTCCAGGGGATCTGATACCTTCTTCTGGACTCTGCAGGCTCCTGCCCTCACACATGCACAAACCCACACACAGATATATACATATGCACATAATTCAAAAAAATAGAAATAAATCTTTAAAGAGTACATTGTAAAACAGTAAATATGTGATAAATTTGTAAATCAGTAACAATCATTAATTATTCAGTATTAAGAATATAACATGTGCTATTCTCTTATACATCTGGCAGCACAGTTCTTACCAGCATCACCACAGAAACACAGGCAGTGCCATGCATTATGTCCTTATGATAGTGTCATTAAATCAGAGAAAAACTTCAGCTCCCCTATAATCTTATGAGATCACTATCATATGTATGGTCTCTATTGACCAAAACTTTATTATGTATTGCAGGATTATATACAGACTTTAAAATTTGAGGAAGACTACCATTAACCATGACTAACTAGGAGATGCTGGGTAAGTGGGGAGGGAAAAAGAGACTTAAACTTATTTGTATTCTTATTATTTAAAACTTTTAAACTATGTGCAGTCATTCTAGAATTCAAAAACTGGATTATGCTGGGTGGGGTGGTGGCACATGCTTTAATTCCAGCACTAGGGATGCAGAGGCAGGCAGATCTCTGTGAGATTAAGGCCAGCCTGGTCTATACAGGGAGTTCCAGGTCAGCTGGGCTACAGGGAGACCTTGTCTCAGAAAAACAAAACAAAAACCCAGTTTACAAAAAAATTCAAAAACTAAAAACCAGGAAAAAATTGTTGATATGGACAGGTGTTTTGAACCGGATTCTGTGGAAATCTGGGGCTTAATTTAGAGATAGGGTCTATGTACTCTATACTGGCCTTGAACTCATCCTTCTGCCTCTATTGCTGAAGGTTATAAGTATGAGCCATGATGCCTGGCTTTATTTCACTCTCTGAATATGGTACCTCTCTCCATTCCACCTTCCCCCTAAATAGCTTAGAAGGGTATAATCTAGAATAGAGGGGTGGGAATACCAGATGTTGCAGTTAAAATGTTTAGTGCCTCTTAATCTCCCTGAGAGACAGAGCCTCTAATGACTTCCTTTGGGTATTATGAGTTGTCTCACTTTATCATGGGAGTGAATATTCAGAAGTGGGGGAAAAGAGTCTGGAGAGCTGGCTCAGCAATTAAGAGCACTAGCTGTTCTTGCAGAGGACTGGGGTTCAGTTTCCAGCATCCACACGGTGGCTAACAACCACGTGTAACTCCAGATCCAGGGGATTCAACACCCTTTTCTGACCTCCTCTGGCACTGCAATGACATAGGTACACTTATATACATGCAGGCAAACACTCATACACATAAAACAAATAAATAATAATAAAAGGAATTGGGGGGAGGGGACTTTTTTACTAATGGAAGTCCATTAGTTTTTACTAGGAAAATTTAGCCTGTCTGGGAATGATTTAGGTAAGAGTGATAAGCTGGACCTGGTGATGCAGGCTTGTAATCTTAACTACTTGGAAGGATAAGGTGGATTATCACAAGTTCAAGTCCAGCCTGAGCTATGGAGTGAGTTCAAGACTACTTTGGACAACTCAGTGAGATACTTCTCAAAATTTAAGAAAAAGAGCTAAGGAGAATATTAAGATTTTTTTTTTTTTTTTTGGTCTTATTGAGACACGGTCTCCCTGCAGCCGCAGCTGTCCTGGAACTCACTATGGAGACCAGGCTGGCCTCGAACTCACAGAGATCTCTCTGCCTCTGCCTCCTGAGTGCTGGGATTAAAGGTGTGTGCCATTAAACACCCACAGAATGAGAGATTTAGGATAGAAATAGGAAAATATTCTGATAGCAAAACTCATAGAAGAAAGCAAAAGTTGATTACAGAAATTGTCGACTTTTCATTATGGAAGTCCAAAAGAAAATTATTTAAGATGGTTGTCATTGTTGTTAGAATGAGGGATAAAAGAGACTCTGGAGAGCACATACCCCAAGCCCTTTATTTTTCAGATGATAAAACAGGGTAAGAAATCAAGTGAAATGATGAAAATTATACCATTAATTAGCTGTCAAGCCAAAGCCAGTTTCTTACAAGTCTTTTTTTTACACCACATTTGCTGAGATTATTCTGTTTGAATACAAGATAAGCTAGATGACTTCCAAAAGACCTTTCCACATTAAGTACATGAGTCAAGAACTACAGCTATAACATACCATATCATGGGGCCCATGAGATGGCTCCTTGGGTAAGAGGCACTTATTGCCAAGCCTGATGACCTGAGTGATATAGTTTGATCCCTAGAATTCACTTGGTAGAAATAAAGAACTGATTCCTGCAGGTTGTCTTCTGACCTCTATCCATGGGCTGGGACATACACACACACACACACACACACACACACACACACACACACACACAAAACAAAAATAAAATTTATTAGATTCATGTATATGCATGTTTGGAAATCCCCAAGGTGGAATTTATAGTTAACCTCAGAGAGTAAAATTAAGTATTTTATTTATTTATTTTTATGTGTATGAGTGTATTGCCTGCTTGTATGTAAGTGCACCCATGTTGTGTAATGCTCGAAGAGGTCAGAAGAGGGCATTGGATCCCCTGGAACTGGAGTTACAGATGGTTGTTAGTTGCCACATAGGTGCTAGGAACCAAACCTGGGTCCTCTGCAAGAAGAGCCAGTGTTTTTAACTGCCAGTCATCACTCCAGCCCAGAGAATAAAATCAGTGAATGGACTGATTCAATGAATGGACTTCCTTAGCAATGAGGGCCAGAGGAGAGAAGAAGATTTGTAGGTTTAGAGGTTTGGAAACACTCTCTAAAGACTAGTCAAGGGCATCTGATTGTATCAATATATTAAAGCTGAGCTGGGGTGGAGGGAAACGTACATTTGTGGGATTCCTGAGGTGGTTATGTGGTTATTTACAACTGCATCACAATATCTTTTTAAATTTTTAAAAATTTATTTGTTTTTATTTTATGTGTATGAGTGTTTTGCCTGCATGTATGTGAGCTTACCACGTGAGTGCAAACCCATGGAGGCCAGAAGAGGACGTTGGATCCCCTAGAACTGGAGTTACGGACAGTTATCAGCTGCCATGTGGGTGCTGGGATATGAACCTGGGTCTCAATAGCAGCCAGTGCTCTTAACTGCTGAGTCATCTCTCCAGTTCTGAATTTCTCTACCTTAATATGTTAGAAAAAAAAAAAAAAAAGAACTAATCTAGAAAATTTACTGTCATCTCTCTCGTTCTGAATTTCTCTACCTTAACATCTGTTAGTCGGGGGGGAACTAATCTAGAAAATTTACTAATTTAGCAACCAACAGATGAAGGGGGATGTCCTAAAGCTAAAAAGCAAACAAGCAAGCAAAACAGATAAACAAAGATTTAATGTTCTGAAACAGCCTAGAATGATTGGGCTTACTTCCTAGCTTTGCCCTCTCATCCACCTAACCCGTCTCCAGCTATGACAAGAGTATACTCAAGTTTGTGGAGGAACAAACCTAATGCTTCTTTACATTTTTCATTTTCTTACTCTATGATAGTAGAAAAGACTGCAAGAAAAGCTAGTGAATTAGGGAATGTGAACTGGGGGCTAACTCTGATGAAGGGTACTGATGGGGAAGGGTTGTGACTAGTAATTGTCTGGGTGTGGACCATTCACTATGGGAAGATGTTTCTCCTAGGTGGAGGGGACACAAAAGTCCCGCATCCAGGCTTTGTAATGCAGCCTGCACTTTGAGTTCCTAGACCAAACCTGTCTCTTCCCATATCATTTCTTTGATGTGCAGAGAGTAAAGAGAAGATTAAATCCTTTGTCTTCAGGTAGAGACTAAGAGTAGAAACCAAATGGGACTGAGATATGGAGGACCTATGGGGTAAAAGGAACCACTCTTGTATCAGAATGATAGAGGCTGTATGTGCCTGAGCAACAGGAAACAAAATGAAACAGCAGCTGTGCAAACAGTACAGCCTGAGAACTTACATATTGTCCTCAGGTCACAGAATGAAGATGATGGAATCAGGATTCAAATCCAGATAGTCTCACTAGGAAATCTGGATAGAAACATGTTTAGACTAATTAAATTATATCCTAAATAAGATAAAGCATGCAAACCAATTATAGTTAGATTTCTAGCTCTCAGTATTAGGCAAACATGCTAATAATACAAGAAGAGACCCTGATTCCTGATGCAATTGCCTTACAGAATATAAAGCAATCAGGATACATCCCTCCAATAATACCTCAAGGCTTGGGAAGGAGCAGTGCTGAGGAATATTCTAGAATGATGATAACAGTCAAGGCCTGCAACACTTACTGTACATACATAATATCCTAATGAAGTGCTGATATAAAATTTTCTCTTGAGCTGGAGAGATGGCTTGGGGTTAAGAGTGAACACTGCTATTGTAGAGGACCAGAGTTCAGTTCTCAATACCCATATCTGGTGGCTCACACACAATTGCCAGTAACTACAGTCCAGAGGATGTGATGCCCTCTTCTGGCCTTTGCAGGTACATGCACATAGCCACACATGACATATACATACACATAATTAAAAATGAAATGTCTTTTTTTTTTTAAGGTTCTCTTATACTCCGGAACAGGAATACTGGCAGGGGGCCAGCACAGCCAAATCTAGTCACTCTTAGCACCATAACTATAGTCCTTTCCATTTCCAAATTAAGTATCCATGTTTGAACCATAAGCCCATCCTATACTGAGAATAGGAAGCTAGGGCCAATTCCTTCACAATAGCCAAATTAATAGCTTTCTCTTTTTAAAGACAAAGTGCAAAACTCACATAATTTGTCCCAACCTGGCTTGTGTCAGTGAAGATGTATCAAACTAGTTCTGAAGTCTAGTAGTCATTATGAAAGAACACAAGTCACTAACTATATAGCAAGAAGCAGGGGCAGGCAGGGGTTGGGTAGAGGTCTAAGAAGGATGAGGCAGCTCTTAAGAACATGTCTTGACTTTCCCACATTTTCCTCAAATTCATACATATGCTATGGCATAAAGCTGCTTTTAGTTCCTTTTTCCAAAAGGTTTACTGACAATAAAAATTGTTTCCTCTTAAATTTATGATTGTCCTCTTTTGTTAAAAATTTTTGTTTTTATTGTGTATGAATGTTTTGCCTGCCCGTATGTAAGTGCAACTGTGCGTCCAATGCCTTCAGAGCAAGAAGAGGGCATCAGACCCCTGGAAACTGGAGTTACAGTTGTAGCTGCATTATTGGTGCTAGGAACTGAATCTGGGCCCTCTGCAAGAACACCTCGTGCTCTTAACCACTGAACTATCTCTCCAGCCTCTATGGCAGCCTTCTTAGAAACTGATCATCACCCACACCATATTCCACTTAGTTCCTTTGATTTTCTCCAGTTTGCTTTAATCTTCATCTATGATTGATACTGAAAATGAGTGTAAAAATTGTCCATACTTGATTTAAAACAGGACTGGAGTATTATTCTGTGGACTTGTTTTCCTGGATTAGGATGCTCTTAACTTGTAGTTCTAAATAGTAATGTTTGTTTTTGTTTTTGTTCTAGTACCTGCAGTTTCAGTGAGGCAAAGAAATTTGTGAAATGGTTTGTACAGAAATCTTACTGTTAATATGCTTCATTAGAATTCATAGTATTGTGCTTACTGAACAGAATCTAGTCATTCCAAATAATCTTAGAAGTATCTTCTAAGTATTTCTGTTTTGTGTTTACACCTTCCAATATTTATGCAGAACAAATGCTTAATTGCCACATGTTAGAATAAACAAATAAATTGGAGGGTGCAAAATCAGCATCTAAAAATCTCTTGTCAAGCTGGGTGTGATGGCTGACACCTAAAATCCCAACAGGTAGGAGGCCGAGGTAGGACTGTTGTAGGTTCCAGACTAGATTACAGAGTGAGACCCTGTGTCAAAACCAAGAAAGCAAACACTAACAATGAACCACCTGAAAAGGAAATGAAAAAGCAAGTCCATTACCATAGCATAAAAAAGAACATGGTGGGAATAATCTTAACTAATGAAGGAAAATTTTGGTACACCAAAAGTTGCAAATACTGATGAAAGTGAAATTAAGGAAGACACAATTAAATGGAAAGACATTCATGCTCAAGAAAAATGAAGACTGTTAAAATTACTGAAAATGATCCACAGATTCAATGCACTATTTCTTAAAATCCCAATGGTTTAAAAAAATTTTTTTTCGTCTTTTTTTTTTTTTTTTTGAGACAGGGTCTCCCTGTAGGCCCAGCTGGCCTAGAACTCCCTATATAGACCAGGCTGGCCTCCAACTCACAGAGATCTGCCTGCCTCTGCCTCCCAAATGCTGACATTAAAGGTGTGCACCACCATGCTCAGCTTAAATTTTTTAAAAATTTAATTTATTATTTTTATTTTATATGAATGAGTGTATTGTTTGCATGCACATAAGTGCAACTGTGTCATGCAATGCCCACAGACTTCTGAAGAGGGCATCAGATCCTCTGGAACTGGAGTTACAGATGGCTGTTAGCCACCATGTGGGTGCTAGGAACTGAACCCAGGTCCTCTGCAAGAACAGTCAGCGCTTCCAACCACTCCAGCATGGCTTTTTTGACAAAATAGAAGCATTAAAAAAAAAAAAATCTTAAAATTCACATGCAACCTTAAAAAACTAAAGAGCCAAAACTGCTCTAGAGATTGAGCAAACATGATTCTGGGAAAAGTGGACTCTATATGCAAAAAGAATTAAATTAGGCTCCTGTCTTGCACTGTATACAGAAATCAATAATCAATTCAAAATGGGTTAAGACTGACATGTAAGAACCAGAACTATAAAAAGCCCTAGAAGAAAATACGGGAAAAGTTTAATGATATTGAACTTGGCAATGACTTCTTAGATATGATACAAATGCACAAGCGACAAAGGCAAAAATAGACAAGGGGTAGAAAGTATTCAGCCTTTAAAATGAAGGAATTTAAAAAAAAAAAAAAAAAGGCCCAGGCAGCCTGGTGGTGCATGCCTTTAATCCCAGCACTCCAGAAGTAGAGGCAGGCAGATCTCTATGAGATTATGGCCAGCCCGGTCTACTTAGCAAGTTCCAGGCTAGCTGGGACTACAGGGAGACCCTGTCTCAATAAATAAAAATTGAAATAAATACATAGAAGGAATTTCTACCATATACAACAACATGGACAAACGTGGAGGTACTTATGTTAAATAAGCCAGTCATAGAAGGAAATACTGTGATTCCCTTTTATAAGGTAGATCAAGACAGGCAAACCCATAGAAGCAGAAATGCATAGTGGACAGCAGGGCCTAAGGTAGGGTAAATGGGGAGTTATTGTTCACAGAAAATAAAGTTTCATCAGATGCCAGGTGAGCATGTTCTAGGGATCTCTTGTACAACACTGTGTCTATAGTTAATGTATGTTGCAGTTAAAAATTGAGATCTCATGGTAAATGCTTTTACCACAATAAAAAAAAAAAATCTCTAAGGGGCTGAGGAGATGGCTGAATGGTTCAGTCTGAACAGCTCTTACAGAGGATGCAAGTTTTGTTCCATTCCCAGAACCCACATTGGGTGACTCACAACCATCTCTAACTCTAGCTCCAGGGGAATCTGACCCCTGTGGCTTCAGAGGGCACCTGCACTTACACGCACAGACATATGCATACGCATAATTAAAAATGAAATAAAATATTTTTGAAAAATCACTAAATAAACCAAACAATCCATTGCAGTTAAGTACAACAGAAGAAATGTGGGATAGTAGCAACACTAGTAGATGGGGAATGTTCTGGAGATTTCTAGATGTGATTCTGTTATATCCTAGCTCTGTGACTTTAAGAGGGTTTCTAAGCTGGGCGTGGTGGTGCATACCTGTAGTCCCAGCACTTGGGAGGCAGAGGCAGGGGGATCTCTGTGAGTTCAAGACCAGCCTGGTCTACATAGTGAGTTCCAGGACAGCTGGGGTTACAGGGAGACCCTGCTTCAAAACGACAAAAAAGGGGGGGTTTCTAAATTCCCTATCGTTTGCCTGTTTGTGAAATGGTAGAATTGAACTAGAACTGGTGATTGCTAAAACTGTCAGAAGTTATTTATGAAACTGTATTTACACACAAGTGCCCATTCTTTGCAATATTTCTATCTCTAAATCCCCTTCTCAATTCTTTTCCAAAAAGGTCTATTTTTCTTTCTGAATTTTGTTCTTTTTATTTTTCTGCATCCCTCTATGATTCTGTCATTCTTTTGTCAATCTATTTTTTGTTGTTGCTTTTGAGACAGTGCCTTGTAATAAAGTTCAAGTTAACTTGTAAACCTCTACTGGGATTACAAGAGTGTGCCACCATGTAGGGCTGAAAATGGATGCTCTTTCTCCTGGTTTGTCAGTTGTTCATTTATTTATTTGCTTCAGGTTTACAGCAGTGAGCAATAGACAAAACCCCAATTGTTCCATTTTCCTTTCAGCGGCTTTTTAGTATTAATATTTTTCTTTGTTTAAATTGTACATTTCTCAGAAGTCACAAACAAAAATGTCTCCAATAAAGAAAAGTTTGTGACCAGTGGCGGCTGATCAAGAAGGTTCAGGGTTCCCGTGTTTTCCAGACAAAATGAAAATTTACATTTTCAAAGTGAAATCTCCCGATATACTGAATTTGGGTATTCAATTAAATGTATTTTGAAAATTATCAAACTAGTATATGGGCAAAATGACAAAAATTTTGCTGACTGAATTGACCTTGATCCTTCCATTCAGGCTGTCAACCCAGGGGGCGAAGTTAAATATCTGTTTTATGAATACTGCCTATCACAGACCTACACTAATGCTTGTAATGCATGGGCATCCATGAAATATTTTCTTTAGTTCTCTGTGCCTAGTTTCTTCATCCACTTCATTCAATGGTTTTTATTTTTATGTTACAATCTCTCCACTGTTTCACTCGACTTCCTTTCTTTACTCCCTTCTCTAGACTGAGTAAATGCAAAACCTAAGGGTAAGGGGACAAGGCATGAAATGTTGACGTAAAAATGACTCTTTCCATATTGGCATGCGTCTGAAAACAATTTGGTGCTGGGAGCACTCCAATTCTGCGCATGACTCCTGATGCTGAGGGGGACAAAGCTAAAGCCAGCTCCAAAGCTAGCAGCCTTTTTTTCCCCATCACCATGAAACAGCTATAAAATGTCATGTTCACCCTTCCTAGGTCTACTTTACTATTTTCATTTATTAGTGAGAGTACCCATTTACTAAACTGTCATAGCCTCAAGACAGCACCCAATCCCTCGCTATTCCCCCCAGCTTTTCCTCAACCCGCCTCAGAAACTACATCCAATCCAGAACTGATCCGGGTTCTCCCTAGACCCTCCTCAGGCTGTTCGGGTTTCCTCTGCTCCTCCCCTGTAGTATTCTTTTTTCCTCTGGAGCGCCTTCCTCCTGACTTAAAAATAAATCTGGTTTTGTTAGACTGCCGGTTTCTTCTTGGTGGTCTTTGGCAGATTTGGCTTTAACAGGACAATAACTAGTATCAAGATGTCTTAATTAGTCCAGTCTCATGATCGAGCCCTGCTGCATCTGCCTCTGCGTTAGATTTAGACAAACTTCTAAAATTGTTCCATCAGCCCATTTTTAGCAAGCAGTCACCGCCGCGCCCCCCAGTCCAAATATCCTCTTAAAAATGGCTTTAATCATTTTATGTAGGTCGCGCTCCAGTGCATTGTTTAAATGATTTCAATTCTGAATTCCCGGGTCATGTTAACATGTAGCAGGTGGTAACTGTTGGGTTTTTATCGCTTAAAATGAAAAAAAAAAAACCCATATATACTAATTCAAGACCAAAGAAGGCAAGATGGGCTCACGTAACAAAGGCTTTTCTAAGGAAGCCCGTTTTATGCGTGTTTTTCCGGGCGCTCCCCGGAGGCTCAGGTTGGGAGGCCGAGGAAAGGAAGCATCCTTCATCTCGGGACTCACGCCCTAGGCTCCCGAGATGCTCCTCCCGGGCTCGCGAGGAGGGGGTCCCAGCTGCACATTACGCAACTCCGGGGCTCGCTCTCGCACAGCCGCGAGGTTTCCTCGGTAAACCTACCCCTCGCAGTGTCGCCTTCTAGGGTGGCCGGAGCCGACCATCAGCCCACGGCCAGGGACCCACCCCCGGGCCTCGGCGCCCACGCCCAAACCGGTCCGCTTCTCCGGCGCAGTGCAGCAGAGCGCGCTCCCGGCCAGGCCCGGGCTACACGCGCGCGCGCGCGTGTGTGTATCCAGAGCCGCGCACGCGCGCTGGGACCCGCGCCCTCGGCGGCGGGAGGGGTCGAGGGGGCGTCCTGGGGGCTGGGGGAGGAGGAGGCGGCGGCCGCGTTGCCCTCCGCGGGGCTCGCGCTCACCCTCGCGCTCGCCCTCCGCCTCGCCGGAGCCCCGCGAGGTTGAAACGCTTTCTCCCGGCATGCAGCGGGAGGAGGGATTTAACACCAAGATGGCGGACAGCCCGGATGAGTACGATACCGAAGCGGGCTGCGTGCCCCTTCTCCACCCCGAGGTGAGGGGCCGCACCGAGCGCCTTCCGAGGCCCGCGGCCCGCGGCCGGACTCCCTCATCCTCGCCGAGGGCGGCGGCCCACGAATTCGCGCGGTGGGCCGTGCGGAGCCCGGGGCGGCTGAGGAGGCGAGTCCAGGCCCGAGCGCGGCGGCGAGCGGATAACGGGGGAGGAGATAGCGGGGCGGGCCCGGCCGGGGCGGGCTCTGGGACGCCGTCCCTGGCGGTGCCTGGAGGACAGAGGTGGGGTGTGGATGGTTCTGCTCTGTCGCCGTGCTGCTTGTGGCTGCGGAGACCACGGCGGCCTGTTGCCGCGGTGGAACGCCTGCCCGGAGCCCCTGGTCTTGCTCCAATCCTCTACCGAGCGCGGAGGAAGCGTATCTGGCTTTGATTGGTTTTTTTCCCCTCCATTCCTTCGCCGTGGTGAATGACACTACCCCTTTCGTTTAATTAACTGTTGTGGGGGGCGGAATAGTTTCTTGGGCCAAGTGATGTCCTGCCAGGATATGCTATTGGTACCAACTGTGCGCACCGTACGCCGGATGCCCTTATTTGAGTATTTGCCCTTAAGCGAGTAAAAAGAGAGGTCAGAACTTTTGGGAATAAACCCACGCTCACTTGAGCTTGTCAGAGCACCGCTTTTTTAGGAACGGGAGGGGTGGTGGGCAGCACAACACGTTTCCCGTCACTTTGTGTCTCCCCTTTTATGTGAACACTTTTCTGCTCCAGATCAGTCACATTCTGTAGTTGTTTACCTCTGTAGCTGAGCTAGTGCTTAGTTAAGGCCTGGAAGTAATTCTTCATGCATTCTAGCTTTTAATGATCCACAGTGACATGCGGGGAGACGCAGGCGGAGTACAGCTTCCTGCAGAACTCTGGTATTTTGAGGCTGTGCAATGAAGACAAATTGGTGGTGTTCGTTGCAGGGTGAACTGACATGGCAGTCTCCCACCTGGTTACTTTGCGTTAGCTTGATTTTCTTTATGCATTTTGTAGCTTCCTTTTTTTTTTTTTTTAAGTAAAATGTGAATAACAACTACCATCCTCTTATGTTAATACTCTTTCGCGGTCTCATTCATAATTTGATATTATTATAAAAAAAAAAAAACCAGACAATTCCTTAGGCATTTGTGCCTGGGCCAGTATCTGTAGAAAGGGCCGTCTTAGATTTTTGACACAACTATGCAAAAAAAAAAAAAAAATTTTTTTTTTAACCAAAGTGGTAACAATGTTAGAATGGGCAGTAGAGATCTCTTTTTGTTTACATGTAGTCTTCAGAAATGTGTTAAGAAATAGACAGTTTTCAGATAATGCCTTGAAATTGTTAAGGAATATTTCTGTTCCTGTTTCTGTGGATGTATCTCAAACACTTAAATGTTTATGTATTTTAGTGTTCTGTTCTTCATAACCTTTGTTTTTAAAATGGGCAAAATGACACACACCTATAATCCCAGCACTTGGAGGTTGGAGGCAGGAGGATCAGGAGTTCAAGGCCAGCCTTAACTGGATAGTGAGTTTGAGGCCAGTTTGGGCTACATGAGACCCTGTCTCAAAAAAGAAACAAAAGACTAAAACACTTCGGTTTGTAAAATAGTATGTTGTTTTCTACTTTAAGAGTAATCTCTGGTAAAAAAAAATCCAGAGATTGCTAGATATAATACAATGTTTAGTAAAGTTGATATTTAGGCCAGTCTTCAGGTTGCTAGATGGCATATTACTAGAAAATCAACTTAGCATTCAGAGTGGGAGTTGGTATAAATGATGCATCTCTTTTTTTTTTTTTTTTTTTTTTTTAAACCCAATAAGCAGAAGATCTAATAAGTTTAAACTCTGGAACTCTGTTCACTGACTGAAGTGGTCATTGTTTTCTGTGGTTAGTTTCTTGTACCTGGTACAGACCTGGTATTTTGTTTTTAGCAATATGTTCTTAGGCATGCTACAACTCTTGAGTTCATGAAAGTGAGGCAACGCGATACTTAACTAATGGCCTTTGAGAAGATTAAATGAGATAGTGGCGAGCACAGGCTTGGGATCAAACAGATTTGGTTTTCAATTCTGCTCCTTCCCTTCTCTCCTCTTTTTCCCCCTCTCCCTCCTTCTCCTTTTTTATTTTTTATTTTTTGAGGCAGGGACTCACATAGCCTAGGCTATCTTCCAGCTCACTGTTTAGCCAAGGATGACCTTGAATTTCTGATCCTTCTGCCTTCACCCCCTGAGTGCTGAGATTACAAGTGGGCCCACCATGCTGAGTGTGCAGTGCAGGGGTGGACTTGTACATGCGAGGCAAGTACTCTGCCAGCTGAGACACATCCCCAGTCCTGTGTTCCAAAACTGTATCTTCAGTAACTACATGATTTGAACTGAAAACTTTGTTTCAATTTGTTCATTAGAAAATATCCATATTGCATAATTTGCTTAGCTGTAAGGAAGTATATGACAAAGTTCATGATGGACACATTTTAGCTGCTGTGTTAAGGTCATTCTACCCACACTACCAGAGGAAGAAAGGCAACGTTACATTATTTTTTTAATGATTTAGAAATTAATGAGGGGTTTTAATTGAGTAGATGTGGATTTTGTAGAAATGTTTAAATTTTATTTCTTTAGATTTAATGCTGTCAAAAATAATTTCTAAGCTTTTGCTGACTAGATGAATTATTTGTAGGATAAAGAACTTAGCTGTTGTCAAACATGAAACACTCAGGAAACTGAAGCTGGAGAGTTTTAAGATCCAGACTAGCCAGGGCTACATAGCAAGACTTTGTCCCTAAAAATCAAATTGATAAATAAATAATTAAATAAATAAAATCAGCTATTGCTCTTGTTTGCATGTAAACTAGCCACTGTTAAAACCCTCTTAAGAGGATTGTGCAGTTATATGAACAGCGAAACATTTTTAGATGTATTTGGGGTAAGAAAATCTTACATTTTAAAATGTGTTGTCATTTATTTAGTGAGTTGTGTAAATACTTATCAGATATAGGCCAGGTGTAGTGCTGGACTCTGGATTTTTAGATTTGGACTCAGGATTTTTTTTGTGTGTGTGTTAGTGATTAAATTCAAGAAAGAGGCACTATAGGATACTGGTTAAGAGCCATATTTTTCTAGTACAAACTGAGAATCTGGATTTTGCTGTTGACTGCCATTGTGGTTAAATTGAGTTGATACAGCCTACTTTTTAGGGTTAGTATGAGCTTTAAATAAGCTAATGATTGTAAAGCAGCCTGGGCTGCCAAGTAAACCAAACCTTCTGTCATATCATATAGTGAATACTGAAAGAGAAGTTGATGCTACTGTTTTTCTTTTGAAATAGGTGACTGTTCATTTTATCATAGTGGAAGAATTAAAGGCTATTTGGGAAAAGATAAACTGATTGCCAGGGGATTGGGGTGCGAGGCCTGGCTATGTAACCTTGAGCTAGAGATATTTAACTGGGTTTAGTTTCTTTGCTTTCAGGATAAAAGCAAAGATGGCTAGATGATCCTTGAGATTTCTTTGAACTCTAATATTCTGAATGAAGTCTTTTTTTTCAAGATAATTAACTTGAACATATAACCACTGTGTACATAGCATTGTTTTTGATTAAGTGAGTTAAAATAAAATGAAACGGGTAATATGCTTTCCAAAGAGTTATGATCTAGTTGGGAACATAAGCTTCCATAAACATTTGACAGAATCCAAGTAAGCACTGAGTTGAGTAGTGGGGCCTGCTAGCAGTGTCAGGTTCTTGTCACTCCGAACAAGTAGAAGAAACAAAGACTGTATGTTGGTCTGTCTGCAATCCAGCAGGCTTGCTATCCCGTCTTCCATTTTACTTAGTAGCACAGCCTGGGTAGATGGACTCAGCACTTCAATAGAGATCAAAGTACTCCTTCTGCAAGGGTATCGTGGGAGCTCTATATATTTCAGAAAGGTCTGACTCATAGTCTTGAACTGGATTACCTAGATTACCTAGAGCTTTCATCTGTTTCTTCCATTTCTCCTCAGTTTAAAACTTCTGCCTCTTCCTCCTCCTCCTTCCTCTTCCTTCTTCCTCTTCTTCCTCCCCTTCCTCCTCTTCCTCTTCCTCCCCTTCCTCCCCTTCCTCCTCTTCCTCTTCCTCCCCTTCTTTTCTTCCTCCTCCTTTGTTTTACATGGTGACACTTTATTTCACATTTGCTTTTTTATCCATATTCATGTCTCATGATTTTTCTTTGTTGAATATTAAAGTTAAGCATTACTATGTGTACTGTTTTCCCAGGTTTCCGTAAAGTCTACTTTTTGAGGCTTTAGTAGCAATGATTTTAGCTTTTTCCATTTCTTTTCATCCTAGTATGTATTTAGATATATTTGTATATGTATATAAATTAACTGACTTGCTTTGAAGAAACAGGAAATTTCTTTCAAAGATTTTTTTTTTCTTCTTCTGTTAGGTTATTGGCAACTCTGTCTTCAAAGCACATCTTTTTGCAGACTTTGGCTCTAATGCCTTTTTCCTTTTTTAAAATAAAAATTGTGTGTATGTGCCCTGTGAGTATATATGGGTACCTGCAGAAGCCAGAAGAAGGACTGAAATCCCCTGGATCTGGAGTGGTTGTGAGCCGCCCAGTATGGGTGTTGAGAACCAGAGGAATTTAAGTCCTCTGTACGAGCACCTTAACTGCTGAATCATCTTTCCAGCTCCTTTTTAATCGAAGTAAAGATACTGTAAATCATATAATTGTAATTTAAATTTGAAAACAGTATATCTTAGGCATAGTAACTACTGATTCACTATATAAAATGAAAATGGACTAATTGGTGACCTTGTGGGTTATAGCAGATCCTAAGTTGAAAAATACTGTGGAACCAAATTTTTATTTGGTTTGAGTAAAGAAATGCCATTTTTCTGTTAACTTTCTGGTCTTTTTTGAGACAGGGTCTCCCTGTAGTCCCAGCTGGCCTGGAACTCACTGTATAGACCAAGCTGCCCTCAGTCTCACAGAGACCCACCTGCCTTTCTTTGCCTCCTGAGTGCTGGCTGTGTTACATGTTTTTTAATATTTTCTTTTCTCCCTTTGTTTTTCTGAGACAAGGTTTCATGTAGCCCAGGCTTCTATGAAGGAAATAACTGCAACTGCAGAGAACTTACTACCTGGAGCTGTAAAGGGTTAAATGAGACCTTTTCTGTGCTAAAAGCTTGCCAGATAAATTCCCAGCACCACCAAACAGAAAAAAAAAGAAAGAAAGAAAAAAGAAAATTTGCCAAATGAATTACTCTTTTTTTTTTCCCAGAGTTAATGCATGCCAAATATATTTCTTTAGTAAGTCAGAACATTACTTATTATCTAGTTATCACTGATGTGTTGAGGATCTGGAGATGAGAGGGCTGAAAGTCACCGAAGCATTTGTGTATATCATGGCTTACAGTTTTTTAAATATTTGCTTCTTATTTTATGTATATGAGTATATTGCCAGCATGTGTATAAGTACACCTGTGTCATACAATGCCCATAGAGATCAGAAGAGGGTGTTGGATTCCCTGGAACTGGAATTATGGACAGTTGTTAGCTGCCATGTGGGTGCTGGGACTTGAACACAGGTCCTCTGCAGGAGCAGCCAGCACTCTTAACTGCTGAGCCATCTCTCCAGTCCTAGTGGCTTATGTTTTTAATAGTTGTTTTATTCTAGGAAAAACTTAAGTGAAAGGTAAATTCTCATTGAGATGTTACTGTGCTGTACCCTTGCTTAGCTTTTAGGGATAACTTTCTGATCATAACCACTTGGAAATTTCTGAATGATTTAATGAGAGATGAACAAAGCTAATGTGATTGTTCCTATTTTTATGGAAAAAAACTCCAAGATTACAGAAGTTGCTTATTTTTTTTTAGAAACTAATGGTTATAAATGTCAGCAACCTTGTTGAAAATGAACTAGGTAAAGATAATTTAATTTATTCTCTCAGGTAATTCATACTGAGGTTATCAGGGTACAGTTGCACTGAAGGACAGCCACAATCTGAGGTGAGACATTTTTTATCTGTCTCTCTTCCTATTAGCTATGTTTTCTAATGGAGAACAGCTTCTAGTCTCTGTGATGTAGGCATGGATGACAGGTTTATTTATTTATTTATTTTTGGCCATGTCTCTCAAACCTTACTATTAGAGAGGTACTGCATATTTTCCCTCTTTCCTCACTGAAAAGTGGCATTAAGTGGCCCTTATTTAGTTTCTTTTATTATACTTAAGAGCACAGGCATAGCACTATTGCTGGCCAGGATTACTTGGTTGGAGCTGGGGAACAGCTGGGTAGACAAAACTATATCTGACTTTTATACTGTTAATGAGCTCTTTATATGCTCTGTTCCTAGTTGTGGGTTTTTTTCACATATGTACTTTGAGAGCTCTTACTATATTGAACTTTATTACACTGTATAATAAATTTCTAATGAGCTACTGCTTAAAAAATTTTTATTCATATGTTTAAATTTTTAAATTTAAATTAATTTTTTTGGTCTTTTTTGAGACAGGGTCACTCTAGCCACAGCTGGCCTGGAACTTGAAATGTAGATTAGACTAGGCCCTGTCTCGCAGAGATCCACCTGCCTCTGCCTCCTGAGTGCTGGAATTAAAAGTATGTGCTACCATGCCCATTTATATATTTCTATTTTTTGTATGTGTGAGTGTTCTTCCTGCATGTGTTTAAGTGCACCCATACTTGCAATTCCCCCAGAGGCCAGAAGAGGGCATCAGATTCCCTGGAACTGGAGTTATAGACGGTAATTAGCTACCATGTGGGTGCTAGAAATCAAACCCAGGTCCTCTGTAAGAGCAGCCAGTGCTCTTAACTGCTGAACCATTTCTCCAGTCCCTGAGCAGCGTATTTTTAATGAATAATCTAGACTAGGAATTGGTAAACCTTTTTGTGCAAGACCAGATAATGTCTTTTTCAAGTCTGCAGGCAATAGAATTTCTGTAGTAGTTGCTGGACTGTGCTGTTGTATGAAGGCAGCTATAAGCAATATGGAAATGAGTAGACATGCTGTGTTCCTCTAATGGTTTACTTATAAAATCAGACAATGGGCTGATTTGGCCTATGGGCCATAGTTTACCAGCCTCTGAATTAGACTAGAAACTCTTAAGAGTTGAAAGTATATTTCAACACATTGAATTCTATTAGTCTGTTATCTTAGCTTCATCATAATTATAATCATGGATTGGATAAGAGTGTGTGTATGTGTATATGTGTGTGTTAGAATCTTATGCCACAGTAAACATGCCTTTATATAGAACTCTTCAATATGTGGGTGTGTGTTATGAAAAAGTCCCAAGGGAAGTCAGATAAACACTCCTCCACTTTATACTCCCTTTTTTTCCATGCATGTGGTATGATTGTGTATGTTTATGTTTGCATGTGTGTATGTGTGCTAGGGGACAGAGGTTGTCTTTCTTGATTGCTTTCTACCGTATATATTGAGGCAGTCTCTTGCTGAACCTGGAGCTCCTTGATTGATCTAGTCCAGCTACCTGGCTTACTCAGGGTTCCTCTGTCCCTGCTTGGTAAGGGCAGGAAGGTTGCTACACACAGCTGGCTTTTACAAATAGGTTCTGGTGATCCAAACTCCAGTTCTCGTGCTTGAATGGCAAGCACTTTATCCACTGAACCACCCCCGAACCTTTTTTTTAACCTTTTTTTTTTTTTTAATGATTTATTTAATAACAACATACTTAGAAGAAGCATATCATTACAACACAATTGACATATTCAATAACGCGGTAGGATGCATCTCTTTCAAAATTGGCTGTAAATTTTTAGGTTTACAGTTGAATTATTACGAGAACCTTGAGAGTGAGTAGGAAGGATGGACTGGCAGGTTGGCAAGCTGGCAGGCTAGTAGGTGAGGTGACTAAGCAGTCAGATATTCCTGATCAGGGCCAGTTTGGGGGGAAGAGATGACCTGCTCCTGCTGTGAGAACCCTGGGTTTCATCCACTTCTCTACCAAGATATTTACCAAACTCTTAAACAAAAGACTAGCAACTCCTCAAAGACCAATTCTGCCCTCTGTGATTTTGTAAAGTTCATCCCACCTTGCATGTCCTTTGTCCTGCAGAGTTTGGATCTGGCCTGAAGTGTCTTAGCTGTCTTTCTCAATTCTGACAGTCTCATAACTGTGCTGTCAGCATTAATCTTTGTTCAAGTTCAGACCTGGACTGATCTTCCTCCTTACTGTCTGAAACTCTCCTCAACCCACAACTCCCCTTGGGACAGGCCTTTGTAGAGCCAGGAGTAGGCTGCTGCTGCAAGGCGGCTGGGTGGAGCCTGTCTTCAGCAGCTTGGAACTAGAATGTGTCCTCTGCTCCCAGGGGCTCTGTGTTTAAAAACAGCACAGGCAACCCTCCCTGTGCTGGTGACACACAGACTCATGAGGGTGAATAATCATTTTGATAGTCATTTTGGGGGTAAGCAACAGAACAGTGAATAAAAACTCATCTCCAACTAAAAATA